>NW_023596179.1:25000-28222 GCF_011947565.3 Pollicipes pollicipes
ATGAGAAGTCCGTGGGAGGTGTATAATGCGGTTCCTGCCATTAATGTATTCGAAATGAGTACCAGAAACCAGTCAATACAGCATGCTCGGGAGTAATAAAACAGGTTGGCTTTTGACCTTCGTCTGACCTTCATGCTTAACCATAGGTCAATGCTTATTTGTTTATTCAATTGTTGTGTTGTCGAGGAGAGTGTCTCAGAGATGTCTGGCTTCGTTCTAACACCCCGTTGTTGATCGGATTGAAACGATTCCCTAGAACGTGCCTTCGCTGAAACTATGGCCTGACTTTGACCTGTCATAGGTCAGCGACCTTACAAGATAAATTAAAATTTGTGATATCAGACGATTTGCTATTCAATTGTCTACAGTTATGTAAAATTTGGCGCCGCTAAACCACGCTGTTCGGAAACCATTCCGGGAAAACCTTCAGGGAGGGGGGATCAAGTTAGCCCGCACCCGAGCGCGTGTTGAGGCGTATCGGTCCGTTTAGACCACTTCGCGCCTTGAAAGTTTTTCTGCGTTGTCAACTTGCCACGGAGGATTATTAAATCTGGAGGCACGGAGACATGTGGTACCACGAAAGTTGCGCTTTGGCAGAAGACGATTACACGAGGCGCGATCGTCAGGCTCTAGCGGCGTTCTGCCGGTCCTTGTATGTGTGATGAACTCGGGGCAATGTATGTATAGATGCAAAACTCGAATAAGGATTTGGATTTTGTGAAGTTTTTGTGATGTACCTTGAGGTGTATTCAATGCGTCAGAGGGCTAGAGGCACAATGTTTGCATCTACCTCGAGTGCAGAAATTGGAGATGTCCTTAGTACTACCTGTGCGAGCCGCAAAAGCACATTTTCAATGACGGCTAAGGTTTCCAGGCTATTTTTGCTATCACCTGCTATTTTGCTATACACAACGGAGCCATATTCAATGATCGGAAAACAGGAATTTATATAGTAACCATAACGTATGGGGGTCGGCTCCGTGCCTTGATCCTCACATGCATCTGAACAACTTTAAGCGTCCATGCATTTGGTGCGGGCATGTTCGACGTGTTTGTGCATCGATAATCTCAGGTCAATAATGATATACAGAAATTTGAATGAGGAAACAATTAAGAGAATACGCCGATGTTAACTCGTCTCCTTTTACTGAAAGCCATAACAGCGATTTTGTGAGAAGGAAACCAAAACGTTTGACCATTGGTTGCATTTTGTTTAGTGCATTTTGGAAGGCGTGGTAGTGAGTGATCGCGTTCGTGTCTGAACAACAGGATTGCGCTGCCATCAAGCAAGACGCAAGAGGAAATACCAGGCGGAAGAGTTCATCAAATAAATAAATGAGTCGTCCAGCCTGGAAAGCATGGGAGAATTACACCCTCCCTCGCGGCAGTCGTTTTTTTTAGAAAATGAGCCCCGGAAACAGCCGATCGACACCTCACACGGAACGGTCGTATCCGAGGGAAATCCCACGAGGCAATGTGCTAAATTTCCCTTAAATTCCAACTTACAAGGTTTTGAAAATAAGTGCCGGTTTCAATACCATATCGCAGGCGCGAGCAAGGGGCGCGAGTAATATCTAGGAATACAACTGTGGCTTGGCGTCTTTGACGGAATGCACGACGAAAGTCTGTTTCTAAACGTATTATATGGTCGCAGATGGTACGGTTGCGTTTAAACCCACATTGTTGGTCCGATATCAGTGTATCGTGATCTATTAACCAGGCAAGGCGCTTTCCAACCATGTGTTCCATGAGTTTTCCAAGGCAACCAGTGAGCGCAATTGGACGGTGGTTGGCTGGGCCGTGAGTGTTCTTGCCTGGTTTTGGAAGTGGGATGATTATGGTGTCATTCCACGAGTCTATAAAATATGGGAAGACCACAGGTCATTCAAAATATTTAAAGTGAGCTGAAGCATGTTGTCAGGTAAATGACGAAAGAAAGAATAGCGTAAGTTATCTTAGCCTACTAAAGTATTACCGGTGGATTTAATTGCATTGCGAAGCTGTAGCAGGGAAAATGGTACATTGTAAGTATCTAGTTTCAGAAAGGAAACCGGCCGGAGGCGGATGAAAACTGAGCCGTGCATGATCGATGAATCCTGGTTGGCAACTATTTGATGAACTACAGTGATCTGTACTGTGGGCAAGACTGTTCATGATCTGCGGCAGCGCGGTAATTAAACCGTTGTTCACTCTGAGAACTGGGAGTGAAAGTGAATGTTTTTTGCCAGAAAGTGAACGAACTAATCCCCAAATGTTTATTCATGGAGTGGCTGCTGTAAATTGTAGAAAACTTGGTCAGGAATAACGTTTTGAGGCTGTTGTGATTTCCCGAGTTCGTGCGCGTTCAGAGTCGCGGGCAAGTAAATGAGAAATATCGTGATTGCGTTGGAAGCTGCGAAAGGCACATTTATGTCTTGCAATGGATTTTTTAACTTTATCTGTCCACCACGACACAGGGAGGCGTCGTGGCGGGGGCTTTGTCAGTGGAATTGTCGCGGGTCGCTGCAGAATGAAGAATGTATGTGATTGGATCAACTCCCCGCTCTGATGAATCACAGCAATCCGTTGGCAAAACAAAGTTCTTGAAATGTGGTCCAATCTGTCTTTCGCAGATTTCAACGGGGAATGTGTCGAGGAACTGAATCAGCAGCAGTATCAAAAGTGATATAGAGTTTAATTGTAAAATGGTCACTGTCGTGGATGTCTCCCTCAACAGTCCAATCAATGAAAGTTTCTATTGAGAGAGAGCACAAGTCATTTGCTACTTCGGTTCCAGTATGCAGGTAGTGATAAGCATTATTGCCTTCGTTTAGCAGCACAAAACTGTGTGTATCAATAAAATCTTCAACCAATCAAACGTTCACATAAAATCAAAGAAAATTCCCATCGCAGGAGAGCACAACGACAAGTCAGTGCTATTCCTGTTCCAGTAGGTAGGTGGTGATAAGTATTATTGCCTTTGTTTAGCAGCACTTAATTGTGTGAATCAATAAAATCTTCAACCAAATGTCCTCGGCGATCAACGGCTTGGGTGCCGTTTCGCCACATTGGACTGTGAGAGTTGAGATTGCCGAGGATGAGAAAAGGGTTTGAAATTGAGCAATGAATTGGTTAAGTTGCCGTAAGAGCTCCGTGTCATTACAATTTGGTGTAATGTCTATCGAGTATATATCGATGGTACGGCCATGCCGCCGAAATGGACATGTACAGTCTGAAAGAGGG
>NW_023596180.1:0-63617 GCF_011947565.3 Pollicipes pollicipes
GTTGTAGTAGGTCTTCAGCGGACCGAATACCACTACGTCCAGAGGCTGAAGGCGGTGAAAAGTGTGCAGCGGAGGCGTGAGAAGCGTGTCCCCGTCGGCCCGAGCGAACTCATTGTCCGAAGTGAGCGGCGTGCTTGTCCAGGATGATGAGGACTCACTATGAGCGGCGTGGTTGTCCAGGATGATGAGGACTCACTATGAGCGGCGTGGTTGTCCAGGATGATGAAGACTCGTATCTCTGCTGAACACCGAGTGTGTCTTTGAAAGTGGGTGGGGTCCGAGGATATGTCCTGGTTTACCCATTTCCCCCTCGCTGCACATCCTGCAGTGCCGGTAGATGTGCCTCGAAGGATGTGTACTAACAGTTCAGTCTAGGACAGATGACGGGTGGTGGGACATAATTCCCAACGGCGTTGACTGCACAAACCAGCGTGTAAATCTCTCTCTTTCTGCAGTAGTAATGGTCTACCTTCCTCGATCCCTTTTTCGTCACGACCCTTTCGGTGTCTGACCGTGGTTTCCCTCGTCTCATTAACGTTGTAAATGTCCTCAGGCGAGAATGGGAGCCTTTCCAACACTCTTCTAAGTTATCAAAAAATGTTCCCACTCTGAACTTATTGGAAGTATTGGCACGAGCCAGACGCGGAGCTTCTGGTGTGCCGCTCCTGTAGTGAGGTAAGTTAAGCTATGATCGTCTTACCCACAGTCGTGCTGAAGCAAGTGTCCCCACTACATCACAAATGAAACAGCACGCCAGACGATTTACTTTCAAACTTAACCGCGCGAAATCTATGAAGACTTCAGGATCATACGTGGTCAAAATCACGTGGGTCTGTAAGCAAGCGATATTTTCGGCATTAAAGACAACAGAAAACTTTAAATTCTCGGAAATATTCACATATATGGATTAAAATAGGCTAACGCTCGGAACACACTCATCGTTCGCCCAGCACCGTTCACGTCAATACGGGAAAGGCAGAGCTTCCCAAACGTATACCAGGAGGCCGCTCGGAAACAATGGAATCTTGGGAGAGATACGGGTTGGATCAACTTACAAGCGTTCTCAAATTACCCAGCTCTGTCTACAGGAAGTTTGTAATCGTTGTCAACATCGCTCCACATTACGGAAAACTTGGAAATACGAGGATGATGTCACTCTTGGCTGGTAGGTTTGAGTAAGGCAAGGTAGGAGCGGTGTAGGCTGTCGCAGGTTGGTCGGGGATGTTTTGTAATATACGTAGGGCAAGACGGGTACAATGTCGATAAGAAGTTGTCATCACACCACTACACCAATCTCATATGGCCCGGTAGCAATACCCTAAAGCCGCATTGCCTCATTATATTGCCATATTATTATTACATTGCCATAACCCAAGGTGCATTGCCCGAGGCGCAGCCTAGTGGTGCCATTTCCCAGGTCATCTTGTGTAAGTGTGGTAGTCAAAGAGCAATGTTATTAAAACGTGCGTTCAGCTTGGGCAGATATTGGACATGATGGCGGACTGACCGACACCCCGTGCAGCTGACAAGACCCAGTTTACATATCAGCATAGGCCGCAGCGCGTGGATAAAGGTAGAGGCTTTCATTGAGAAGACTTACGCGTCCGTACCCAGCGATGGATTCAGAGGGGGGCGCGGGGTCATGACTTTCTTTGGGCCCCGGAGGGGCCCATAGCCTCTGAACGGGCCCATAGCCGGCTAAACAGACGGTTTTTTGCACAGGTCGCAACAAGCTTGAAGGTCTTTGGGCTTTCAGGCGGCCAGTAACAGTCGCAAGCGAAAGTAAAGAGCCCGCGAGCGGACAAAAATTATTTGCCACTGACTGAGAAGGGTGGCGATTGGGACGTTGTAATGTTCATTGCGCTGTCCAGAGACCCTGCGCTGTTTCCGTGGGCCCTTAATGTCCACTTGCAAAGTCGATCCGATCGTAAGCCTTCTACGTTGTCGCTGATTTCTTTGCGTTTGCTCGGAAGGCTTGCGCTGTTGCTGTAGCCCTTCCTGCTAGCGTGCCTTGGCACTCTCTGTCAATTAGGAGCTTTCCACGGATTATTTTTCATTTGCCCGAAGTACTCTATACGTTAGACATATACGCTATCTATACGCCGGGGTACCCATAAGTTGAAATGCTGGGTTACCCTCGGTTGCTGAGGAGCCCTACTTCGCTTTTGAATGATACGCGATATGCGTATACTGAGATCAAATCGTACGCGGCTGGTACAACACTAAGCCAAAGTACAAAAATGAGGGACACTACCTTTTGATAAGCATTGGTGGACATATTTGTATTGGTTTGGCTATCCTAATGTTAACTCGCATATAACAATCCCAAGATGAGCAGCCAGCACAAGGCGTCATGCACCCACTGACTACCCGCTGGTGGCGCAATTCCTAGGATTAAACCTTGTACAGTCCAATCCAGTCCGGTCCAACTGTCCACAATCCAATCGATCCTTTCAGTCTCCTATCTCAACGATTATGTAGCGATTACGAGTCCTCTTTTCTATTACCGAGTTAACCGGGAATCGGCCGATCCCAGTTAGAGTGTTGCCGATTCCAAGGAGAGAATTCGGGTTGTGGCGCGGACATGGCTGAACATCATCAATCATTCTCAGGGCTGAATAAGACCTGAAGACGCTGGATAATTATTTGGCCGAAACGCTGTGTAAGTACGAACATACCAGATGGGGCAATAGTCCTAACAGTTACTTCACCCATGATGCTTATGCTTCGTATGGAGGTAAAGAGGGCTGACATTTTTCGGAAATGGAGTTACGTAGACCACTCGATGCATGCCGAAGAACTGCATCTAGTAATGTTAAGCCAAAAATTTGAAAAAGCTGTGTTCAATATACATTCAAATATTTTTTGTTTATGGCATAGGCATGTTAAACTCACCAAAAACCTAACAATGTTTCTCTTGAACAATTTATCTGATGGCGTTTAAGCCTTTTTGCCTTCGGACGGCAAACTTGCCAAAGCAGCAAATAACTGTGAATTCATCGAATGCGTCGTTTTGAAACCAAGGCTGTAGAAACAACACTTGAAACTGTCCGGCGAGGGCAGACCCATACCCAGCAAACCCAGTGTGTTTTCAAGTAATGTTTACAGATGCACGCGCATACGCCCCAAGTGCACATCCGCCTGCTGAACTCATGAAAAGAGGACATACCATTGCACTGATACGTCATTTTTCTATTTGCATGTTTTTTTCCAATAGCGATGGGCTGTATTCGCTCGGCCATCCGTTGACGTCATGCACGTGGTGATAACAACGACGTCCGCCATCATCTCACTCTTCTCATGCTTCAGAAGGAGCATATTAAATGTTTAAAGCCAGTCGCAAACTCTATGTTAAAGTTTTGTGCGAGGATTCTAAAATTTATACCTATCATTTTTGCATTCCCTGCACGCACGAAATGCATGAACAAATAATAGAAATGACAAGATGCGCGGCCCAAAAAATTACTGCTCTCGTAGATTAGAGCTTTATGCAAAGGCCTATTTTGCAAAACACGAGCACGAAAAGATCTACCCATACCACATCGTCCGTAAATTGGCAAGAGCTGTATGGCGCTCTTAACTCTCTCGGGAGAGTTGACGTTTTTCTGCTGCTCGGATTATGCGAAGCGCGGCAGTAGTCATTTAGCTTTGAGCGTCTTAACTCTGGTGGTGGAAAAGTCCCCAATGAGGGAAGAGGTTGTTTACTAGACCAAAGCAATTACGTACCAAAGGCTTCCAATGTTGAAAAATGTCCAAGGCACAGTTTCAACTGTAAAATGCTAAATGATCGCGCTCTGCCCCGCAACGTGGACCTACACAGCACTGCTCTTAGGTAATGCACTTGTAAGCACGATTTATACGGGATATGCACGCGCATCAAATGATCTGGTGGCTTTTAGACACCACACCTGGCTTCCAGGAGTCAGAGAGACTATGACAGTCATTCTGACTTGAAAATGACAGAATGCCTGTGGCAGTCATTCGCCTTACAAGCAGTCAGACAACTTACAGTCTACGTAAAAAACTTTTTCAAGACTCAGGCAGCCTGGGTGACATTTTTGAAGGGCCATTGCGCCATTTTCTGGAGGGCAAAGATAAAAATATAGGCGAAGAACCAATGTAGTAATAACTAAGTGTTGCTCAAAGAATCTTTTGATATCAAGATGCCGTTTTAGGCTTTACGTCATGCGTTGTGAAAGGAACGTCTCTAAAATCACAACTTATTTTGACCGTGAAAAAACTTATTTTCAGTTGGTCCACTTACCGAGCCAGTCGATTAGGTCGATCCTGTGTAGCTGGCGAAGAAGCTGCCAAACGTTAGTTTGCAGGTCTTTAACAGATGGCGGCACTGGTCTAGCACTCTCCAGAAGCTTTGTCTCAAGGCTGTCGAGTCTGAAAATGTCAGAATTCACGTCCTAACTGAAAATGAAACGTCATGCCAGACAGCCGACGACAACCCCATCTGTCACGCGAGATTTTTGTCTCACGTGACACAGTACATGAGATTTAGTTCTCACGTGACACAGCATATGAGATGCAGGTCTTCACGTAACACAGCACATGACATCTGACCGCAGCACGGTCACACCACCTCGACGCTCACCCGCATCTGGTAGGAACTAGTCCCAAGGAACATTTTTGTTAGTCGTTCTAAAGATAAGTGTACATTTATGAGAATATGATTTATATATATATATGCATATATTACATGATATATATATATATATATATATATATATATATATATGTGTGTGTGTATTGTGTGTGTGTGTGTGTGTGTGTGTGTGTTTTGTGTGTGTGTGTGTGTGTGTGTGTGTGTGTGTGTGTGTGTGTGTGTGTGTGCGTGTGTATATGAAAAGTATATATGACGCACGCATACGGCGCGGGGCCTCTGTTCCGACAGAATCACTCAGGTTACAAGGAGAAGTTGTCCAGCAGATAACTTTGATGGCAGTTGAGTTTATTTGTGTGTGACTGCGCTTCCACAAAATCGATTTCCACTTGCAGCACACAGTATTTGTTCCGAAGCTCGCTTCAAGTAGTAGCGTGTGATTCTGAGGAGACTCTGATTCGGACTCACGTATGCCTAGCTGAATTCCGAAACCAATTTCGATGGAGTATTTCGCTCTCGTGAGAGTGGATAAACATATAGCCTGCATTATGGGAAGCTTGAGTCTGAGTATCACGAATGAAATGATTCATTGGAGTGCCGTCCTCGCCTGGTGTGTAAGTATGTACATAACGTTTCCGCCAGTAACCTGCAATAACACCCGACGACGGTTGGAGGGTTGGGTGGCCGAAACGTGGTGTATAAACCAATGCGCTGCTGGACCGAACAATTATTCCATCCATGATAATGCGCGTTATATGAAGCGCCTATGTCCAGGACAGTAGATGGCACTTACAGCAGCATACGATATATGTCTATATACCAAATGTAGAAAGCGTTCAGTATTCCCTTGCTGTTAAGCTGCTCATGTAAGCTGCTCATTGCGGCCTCACATAAGCTGCTCACTGCGGCCCACATAAACTTACATTAGGAATGGCGATTGCTGCTAACATTGATTTGTATTGATCCATCGACGATTCCAGCGAGGAAAATTGGCTCAACCCAGGCTGTGTCATATTCGGGTCTGGCAAGTGGCATGGATTTTATCGGGACACAACCAATGTTTGATTAATTTCGGAGTTAATTCCAATCTCATCCCTAGCAAAGCATAAGTCTGTATTTCAGCATTTCCGAGGGAGATATAGCGGATGCCCGAATGAATCGCAGCAGCGAGGTAGCCCTGGCCGCGCGTCCTGTTTATCAGGGTCACAAGAGGTTGCGGTGTTGACTGATGAGAATACAGTTGTTGAAAAAAATGCAACGTTATGTTAATATTTCCCCGTCATTGCAAATCATTGTGTCAACATCTCCAGACACCTGAGGCCATGCCTCGCAGAAACTAGCCGTTTTGGCTTTACGAGACATGTAACTGCTCCAGTCGGCCCCAAAGGTCGTAATTTCTCGCTTCAGCCGCAGAAGGGCACGCCAGGGAAGGGTGAAACAAGACAGCACCATATATCTCGAATCCCCGATTGGTTGCGTCAGCTTTTCAACGCCCAGATGTTCTAAGATTACAATGCACTGATACACTTCCGTACTATAAAGTAAATCCGTGTGCAAAGTTCATCTGGCTGTTAGGAGATTGTGTTACAGCACATGAGCAGTCGGAGAGCAAATCAAGTCGTGTCATCTGCTCCTGTAAACATTGCTCTATGACACGAACCAAATCGTGTGGGTGATCATTGGTGTAAGTGATTTGGTGGGAGGACCACGTGCTCGCCCAGCCATTTTACTCCCAAAGGTGTGCTTCTCCACGAATTTACCCTACTTTAAAAAGCCGTTCCATTTAAGTAAAGGTTTTTAACTGAGACATTGATTTCCATGACTGTTCCTTGCAGTTCACAGCCATGCTTTTTTAAGACCAAAAACCCTCTCGTTTCTTGTTCGCTTGATGTTCCTCTCGCTTGATGTTCGCATTCTCAGGCAGTTTATTACACGTCGCCCATTTGGAAGTTACCCAGATCTGCAAGATGTCAGAGATATCACCCAAATATCCTGCCCAATTGCTGTAGTGTGCTCATGGTCATGAAAAAGCATGGCCACTTGAACATTTAAATTTCACGGCAATGCAACGCAAAGAATCGCATTGACAGAAGGGTTTTGGTTAACAACCAATTTACTCAGCTAATTACATATCTCAATCGCTATTTTACGTTGTTTGGATTGTTCGGATTAGAGCCCTTGACGTCAGTAATGACCACTTCAGGGCTATAGGAGGAATGAGAGTGGATCTGCACGCACGTGGAGGTCTAGCCACCGAGCATAAGCCCGCACAGGGAGCCTATGCAGGCCATGCGCTGGGCGCTCGAGCGGGGTCCCTTTCAAATGGAGCAGGCACAAGCCCACATAGCGGATGCATGTATCCTGCCTGGACAAACGGGTTGTTGCAAGGACTCGGGATGAAGCAAGAATAAGGAAAACGGGGCGAATCTCTCAATTGCCGTTAGCGTTTTGCCATTAATAATATCGGTTTTTGGCAACTGCTAGATGCGACGGACATGACACCGATATTTCAACAACTTAAGAATAACGTCCTAAACGAAAACGCAAATTCCAGTAAGGAACTTGCCATCACGGTAAAATATTCAAGACAAAAGACAAAAGCATGCGCAACGAACGTCGGTAGATATAATTTACGCACATAAACCAACAACGCCACCTTGTGGCGCGTAGAAGTACCATAAATGAGGGACGCCATCCGCTACGGCGTTAAGTCTGACGCGGCAGCCTCGGAAGCGACCCTGGCGTCATGAAAATGTTCAGTGGTGTAATCGCGCGATAACGTATTAAAGCGCATACTTGTTGCTTGGTGACACTTTGTGATTTAGAGCAGTTTTGTACTTACGAACACATCAATATTTACAAGAGAGCTTTTTCCATGATATCGGATGCTCGCCTCAATACCTTTCAATGTGAAACAGGCTCTGCAATCTGACAAACGGTGATTTTTATTTCTAACGATCAAATAGCTCTTTATTCAAAGGGTAGCGATCATTAGTGGTCATTTAGTAGTTATAGCCACTCATTAAGTAAGCATAGTAGTCAGTGGCCAGCGAATGATAACCAAAGAAGGTATGTGTGGCATGTATGGGCATAAGATATGTAATAGGTATGTATGTATAAGGTACACACATAAGGTATGTGTGACATGTATTTTTTTGTAAAATTTTCTTAACAGCCCAGCCAACAATTTGGGGCCCGAAACCAACTTTGACGGGGAATCAACCTAGCGGGAGAAGGATCCTTAAAATAGAATAGAAATCGGCACTCCTGCATATGCATAAATGCATTTATATGTGTGCAACTTCCGTTATATGCAAAGACAAATGTACATTTAATCGGTTTCTTGCGCGTTCGCCCGATTGTTCGAATGAGATCCCCCCTTGCTTTGGGTAACTCATAGATCAGTTTACGTATAGTTCACCTATAGTCCACCTATATTAGTTTCTGCTAACTAACGTTTCAAGGCCATTCGTTCCGATCCTCACAGCAATGTGCAAAAGGCATTCAAACACACATACATCACATTTCCGACCATTCTGACACCATGACAAATTCAAGGCACCGAACCATCCTGCTATGAATGGGTGACTGAATAGCTCCAAAGTGATGCACGACCTAAGCTGTTCGTTTAAACCAGGCATTCTTTCTCTGGCGGGGATAGCTCCGAGAACTTGCAAACGGCGTTTGTTTTGACATCATTATGATTATGAGTTTTGCTCACATGCAGGTCTGGCGCCCCCTTCTTCAGGATCATTGTCACGCATCGTGATAGACATGCCGTGGTCATTCTAATGTAGGTCCAGCCGGGGAGCCAGCAGTCTCAGGATGAACATTTACATTCGTTCACTGTATTGATGCGCTATAGTTGGTTTTTGGTTGTTTAGTTGGTTCAGTTGGTTTTAGTCGGTCTAAGGTGGGACATTTAAATTCGTTCACTGTATTGATGCGCTTTAGCTGGTTTTCGTCTCCGGTTAGGTTGCTTTTCATCGCAAGGTGGCTAGTTGTCCTCCCTTTTAATAGATGGTAAGGTATTGCAGTGTCTTCATCGGCTGGTATGATATTTTACCTGGCGGCGTTCTGCCAACCCTTTTCGTCCACTTTACATGACAGGGACATTTGACTTCGATGAAAAGTTGATGGGCCGGTTTCTTGTCTAGTGGTCATCACTATCACAGCATCTCTATCAAGACACATGATAACACATTTGCAGAAGGCAGCGTCAGACCAGCATATGCGCAAAATTCACAATAAAAATATCCTACGCTCTGACCCAACTGAAAACAGATTATAAAATGAAGTCCAAACGAATGCCGCTCATAAGTTCTCGAAGCCATCCTCATCAGAGAAAGAATGCCTGGTTTAAGCAAACAGCTTAGGTAATGCATCACTTTGGACCTGTTCAGTCACCCAATTGCAGCAGGATGATTCGACGCCGTGATTTGGTCATGGTGTGGAAATGGTTAGGAAAGTGATGCACGCGTGTTAAGTGTGTTCTGCAATTTGACCTGATATTAGGATGCATAATCTGTTAACTGGTGGTTTTTCTTTGATTATATGTCGTAGAGCATGCGTCGTATTTCGCTATATTGGAATGCTTCCGTCCAACTGTTTTACATTTCTTTGAGAATGGGGAACAAATGTCCTTGAAACGTTAGCTAGCTGAAACTGATGTAAATGACTATAGGCGAACTGATTTATGTCTTACCGAAAACAACGAAGGATTTAATTCGAACGATCGAGTAACCACGCAAGAAACTGATGTACATTTGCCTTTGCATATCACAAAACTTGCAGTGACGAAAGCAGACTTCCTAAGTGCACGAGTATATATTTATGTATATATATATATATATATATATATGCACACATTTTTGCGAAGAATGCATAGATGCAAATATCGTTAAGTCTTATAACAACTGGTATGGCTGGCAACTTGAACCGATATCATGTCAACAAACAACGACATAGGAGAACAATTCGGGTTTCAGAAGAAAAGCATGCCGAGAGAACATCACAATCCCATTTTGGCAAGTGACATATTACACTTGCCTTTCTTTAAGAAGCCGCAAATCCTCTTCCTTCGATAGAATGTTTCTCCCTGAAAGCAGAGAGATAGGTCAAGCATTACTACATCATCTTCGTGAATCTGAATAAGATTTACAAGCGCCATGTTTTCATCCGACGTGAGGTGCAAGGTTATATTGGGATGTTGCCAGTTTTACTTCTATGCATAGATCTATAACACCACTAGACGGGCAGCAACCATGTTAAGTACTGGTAGATGTGTGCGATCGAAAGATGAATAGCAGCTACAGAATAGCAAAGGCTCGCAGGCAAACTAGCAAACTGAAGTAAACCGGGCGAGTTACGGGAAACCTAAACTGACGCTTTTCTTTCGTGAAATGCACGAGTTAAACAGCCGTGATCAACGCTCATAGAAAACATAGTAATAATTTGTCATCCATTCCGCGGATAAAAAAACAAAAAGAATAGAGATAAAGATGCACCGATATTTCGCCAACATGCATTTATCGAAATGAATAGCACAAGTAAGTTCGAATTTACTTGTGCTATTCAGTTCGATAAAGGCATGCCGCCAAAATATCAAGGCATATTTATTTCAGTTCTCCTGGTTTTTTTTCTACGAGGAATAAGGCTGTTGTGCAATAATAAATAAAGCTATGCGCAAAATGTTCTTCGTAAATGCACTTCACAACTTACGAAATCGACGCTTCATTTACTTGCGTCCGAGATGTTATCGTTAAGGCATACGCCGGACACTCATACGTGTGGCTTTAGTTAAATGTAAAGACAATGCCTTTCTGTGCTCCGAGCACGAACTGGGCATAGCCGTTTCCATCTAGTGGTATCATATATGTATGCTAGCATACACATATCATATTCACAACTTGATTCCAAGGCTGAATTTTGGAAACGTTAAAGGAATTTATTGTACAAAAATACTTCATTCAATCAGTGGAATTCAGACTGCGCCATCAGGTCACTAAACAGCTGTGACCTAAAATGGAATGATAGTTCAAGTAGGAGAGTGGCACTATCTGATAACTATGACAAAAACGTGTTACAACAATTCAAAAGCATTCAGAAAAGTTTGTGAGGGCAACAAAGGCGGTTCTGCAGCAAGATCGATAAACATGCTACTTTAACCATTGTTCAATGTAGTTACGAGGAATATTACACATACTGAGACGGTACAACTGACCTCAACCTCGTTAAATAACTAAAGGAGAAAGGACAGGTGTATTGACTTTTGGGGCACAGGTACTTATCAAAACAGCTATGAACAGTAGTTGAAAACTGCTGAAGGCTGTATGACAGGGGTAAAAACGTCTGGTGGTCCTCCCAACAGCGTCGTTCCAAGGATGTTTTCCACATCTACATGGGGTTTTGAACTGCAATAGCCCTCTCAAACATGTGCAGACGACTTTGTTCAAACTACTTCAACGTTACCCAGGCATGCGGGACGCCATGGAAGCGTCACGCGAATAACGGCACGTCAATGGCCATGTTTAAGAAAAATATGATTTTGGATTCATAGCTGGCGTGCGGCAGCAATATTTGCGGCATTAACGAATGTCAGTTGGCTTTCAACGAACGTAAAACGTAGAGTGCGTGTTTGGAACACGAATGACGTTTTGTGCTATATAATGTTGGAGTTTGAGCAGTGCTACGCGTTATGGCGGAAATAGGACTGAGAATCAAATAACTGAAGAAAAGCGCCATAACCGAGGATGTGACCCAGGAAGCAGGAATATAAAATCACGAACAGCTATACAAGAATACCACGAGAGAGGTCAAAAACACCAGCTTGTAACAAAATTCGGGTTCAGGAAACACTATCAGCTGTTGACAAACGAAGTACAAGTCCGCTCTCATGGTGGTTCTCAAACGGCCAGTTTGGCAGCGAAACTGGTGTCATATACACGTCCATGACGTAGTCAAACGATGACGTATGGAAGAAAATGCTCACCAAATAGTGGTTTTGTGTTCCGTAGAGCAGTCTTATACACTTAAAATTCATCCTATCTGGTGCTTTTAGCAAAATCTTCCTATTTAGAACATTACCATCAACTCTCAGACAAATATGGCGGATGGACTATGCTACATAGACTTCACATATTACACTTAATTTCGTGACCCAAGATTATATGAGTGCAATACCCGTGAAACCCCTACACACATACATGGCATACAGTTTCCTGGGCATTTAGGCCACGAGATGGAAGATTTCACCAGACTATTATGGTTTTTTAATCCAAGCCATGCGTATGCAGTTTTGATTTTCCAGTGATATGTTTGGTTTTCCAAAGCAAGCTCTCATCTATGCAAGGCAGTGTCGGTCTTAACAAGCCTCGATTTCCAAGTGTCTATGCAAGGCAAAAGCCGTCGTCCGACAGAACGTTAGGCGGCAGGTGAAAATGCCTAAGCCCGGCGTCAGATTTCTGGTCCGTAGTGCTTAATACTGCAGGTCTTATTCTTCTGGCCAAAGGTGCGAACTTTGTACTGATGCAGTCAGTCTATAGGCATTTTTACTTGAAAAAGTTGAAGGAGTTGAGCGTTTGGCATATGCTAAGATGAGGAAATAATGCATATCTAGATAGTGTCATGGCAGCATCGTTGTACCGCCTCCTTCCTAACTGCCAGCTCTCAGAAAGAAGTGGCACCACAAGTAAATCCAACAGACGACGCAGTCGTACCACCAAGACCGGCGAACGCACCGCCACGAGGCATAGGTGGGGCAGACGCAGATGATAGCGACGGCGGTCAGTCGCGTCGAGCTTACCTGCCGAACCTGTCGTTAATCTCTCCAGATACCGTTTAAGACTTTCCAGGACCTCCGTGCACTGACTTTAAAGTTTTTACGTTAAATCAGCCATCTCCAATATGCCAGATTATGGACGAAATCCAAATATAGAGATAGGCCTGCCACCTGTCCCGGACGTTGTCGATTTAACTCAACGACAGACATGCGTAGAAGTTGTAAAAAGGTAAACCAATCAAATGAAGCCTATAGGAAACTCCCTTTTATAGACGACGACCTGTGCAAACAAGCAAATGCCGCCGTACGCGTGGGCAGTATGCACGGCCTTAGGGTAGCGTGGATTGCTGGTCCTAGTGCTTTAGGCCCATGCTAGGGCGATTACCGCTAGAGAAGCCAATGTGTCCACCTTGGAGTAGGATTTGCTAAACATGTGTGAAAGGACCGCGGGACAGTTGCACGAGGAAGAGCGTAGCGTACAGGGTTCTTGCGACCTTTGTGCTGGGATATGTTATGTAGGAGAAACAAAATGGAATATTGATAACTGATATTGATTGACAAAATGGAATATATAATAATGTATCGGTTTAGTTAACACCACGAGAAGGCATGTTTACGGATAGCGTATACACCACTAGGAGAATGCATGGTGGATTGACACGTAACGACGAAGCAAGCACAACAGATATCAAATACGAAATAAGAATTAAAAGGGAAATTTCGGCAACACCTGGAAACAATGGAAATCTTAGGAAAAACCGACTTTAAACTGAAGATCTTAGAATCGCTGAACATTGGGAACGTCCATCCCAGGTAAACGTACACGCTTCATCGTGGGAGCTGACGTGAACAACATGTTCTTGGCTATGCACGTTCCCGAGGTCCAGGCAAAGTCTGTGGTGGCTGATGTGCGGTAGATAATGTTCTTCTATTATCATTAATGATATGTTCATTTCTAAATATCCTTTTGCGGCTTTAACGTTAGACGGTATGCGCGGTGATGGGAGCCTGGATGATTTTCCTTTTTGACCCCCCTTTTTGACTGTAGTGGCAGTATCTGCGCAGATCAAGGATATTTTCTGGTGTCATGAGTCTTAATTTGCAAGTGTTATATTTCGCTGAACCTTTCCGGACTCTTGCGGCTCTTGACAATGAGCACAGCCCGAAATATCGAGTGCCATCAATATAATCGTTAGTTAGGTTTATAACGTCATTTAACCAGTATCTCCTGATATACTGAAATATTGAAGATCGTTAACTCAAAATAAGAGCTTTCAACACATAATGTCAGCCAAACAGGGGTCGGAGGATTTTCTTTTCTATATCAAGTTCGTACGCTCATGTGGAACTCAGCCTGCCGAAATTGAAGGATGATGCACTATGCACCTCGAAAAAGTATGAAGTGGGGAAATTAAATGTCACTGGAATCGCATCAGCGGAAGTTCACCAGAGACCTCAGGAACAACGACGGTATAGACGTTAAACAGAGCGATAAGTGTAAGCACTTTGTAATCTTAGACAAGCCAACTCATGTGGATAAGACTCGGGCTACACATCGCGGCAGTGACAGCTATAAAAAGGCGAAGATGAACCCAGTCTCTCAGGTGGTAGCTAGAACAAAAAAAAAACACTGAAGAGCACAGTTGGTAGAAAATTTTGGACAAAAGCATCAAAGAGCTGACACCTAAACACGTTAGGACATCTGTTTTCTGTGGGTGGCCTGAGGATCATAAGCCTGCAGCCGCTGCCGATAAAGCTAAGGTAGACGACCATTTGCATCAGATTGATTCTTTTGGCCTGTCTTAAGTGAATGTCCGTGGCCTTTCAGAGCATTGTCTCCAGAATAATGTGGTCTCGTTCGGAGACGTCCACTATCGACAAAAACTGGGCATTACTATGGGAGACCTATCCGCACCTCCTTTGGCGATTATAGTTTTGGACTGTGTTGAAACGAGGACCCTGACCGCCCACCCATTCAAACCAGCTTTCTTAGATGTGTTGGTAATTATGCTGGAAAATGGACACACAGATAGCGTGCCATTAAAGCATATTTATGGTTGACGAATAACTAGCGTTCCAAACTGGCTTCCACGGCGGATCCCGCAGGAAAGGGAAAGGGTTTACCATATTCTGACACACCAGTGAAGTGTAGAAGGGAGGAACAATCCCACAACGGTTGAAAAGGACCTGCATAGCAAGCCCACGAAATATGGTATAATTTCGCACAATTAATCTGCGCATCTAGTCTCCACCAGCACAATGTAATTCGAAAAATGTTGCATGCGGTATTAAACAGCTCAAACAGCCCTACCTTAGTCCAAAGGTAGACAAAATGGTGAAGAAAATATGGTTTGCTGTTGGGCAACAGATACTCTCCCTGACTTTTAGGAAGATTTATGTAATAGGTCCAGACATGCTCGGTTGGATGACGGCTACTTAAAATTGCCTACATAGATGAACACTTTCATTGGATGATCAACTACATCGTTAAAAATGAAAACCGTACTTGCGCATAGCTTGAAAGGATGACAGTAAGCTAAACAGGTATCTGGCGCATCCTTTCCGAAATGTTGGTGCCTGGGGGCAATAGATGTCATTTGGGCAAGCCAAGATGTCATGTGGTTTCAACAGACTCAGGCTGAAACCCAGGTAGGTATGGACCCTACACCCATTTTAATATTCAAGTCATATGCAGAACAGAGACCATCCAGAAAGGAAAGTAAGTCGGTCCATTCTTGTGAGAAGTCGGCAACCAGATCTCAGTGTGCAGAGGTCATCGAGGCCGATTATGCGACTGTGATTAATGTCTTAATGCGTAATGCGTGTTAACTCAAAATTGTTTGCATGTTTGCGTGTTTACCTTACTTCGTTTTTAGTCATGCGTGACACCAGCCTACCGGAATTCGGTACGATGACGCCTTTTTTCGAGATTTTTAGCCTTAAATGGATTTTCACTGATTCGTGATAATGGCTGGAAATTACTCCCTGCACTACCCTTGAACGTTAGTGACCCGTGAAAATCGTGGCCCGCTGTCCAAAACAAATAAGAAAATCACGTGGGATCGGCGGCCAATTTTGAAGGCTTTGATAAAGGCTTGTAGCCGAAATACCAATGCATATCTCATTTTTTCTCTTAGCTATTTAACGAGGAGCAACGCCATAAGTGCTGTCTTAAGAAATGTTGGATGCATACCTAAACTCCATAGGTGGACGAATAAAACAAACGCATATTTCAAAAAGCTCCGTGACTCCCGTGGCGTCA
The DNA here is from genome assembly GCF_011947565.3 of Pollicipes pollicipes. Classification (NCBI taxonomy): domain Eukaryota; kingdom Metazoa; phylum Arthropoda; class Thecostraca; order Pollicipedomorpha; family Pollicipedidae; genus Pollicipes; species Pollicipes pollicipes. Next base: position 15,655 of record NW_023596180.1, read on the forward strand.
CAACGCGTCCCATAACGGCCTGCATCACCCCCATGCGCGCCTTTGTCTACATACTTTGCAGAAGAATTACCAACATCTTAAAGTGTTTCCTTCGGTCACCCTTTTGGAGGCACGAGTGACGCCGAGAACAGCAGTGCTGCCGCCTGCTGGCTGACAGCCGCACACTGTCCATAGCGGTACCCACCGCAAACGTGCGAGGCGGCCTTTGTGAGTCGGTAGAGCGTGCCTTCGGAGCGTGCTGATGAGCCGGTCAGGAACTTTGGCGTCACCAGCTGTCCTTCGGACGTCACCAGTTTCAGAATGTCGCCCGGGCCGCACCCAGCTAAGGTGCGCAGGAGGTCTGCCAAAGAACACCAACATATTATTCACGGTCACATAATGGCCAATCAGTCACAAAACCCACAGCGGCGCTATCAGCGCAACGAGAAACAGGGCACTAAGCGCCGAAGAGACGCAAGAAGTTCCCACATTGTTACACCAGTGTCATTAAAAGTGAGCACTGTTTAAATGTGCCATAATTTTCTTTTGAGGCGATTTTCCGCGGCTTACTAACGGGGAGGTAGCTATTAAGGGCTCAGCTGGCGGTCAGCCTCCGTGTCAGCCAGCCACCGGGTGCCTGCCCGTCCTCGCCCCCCCCCCCCCCCCGGGGGGGGGGGTGGCGAGGTCGGAAGAACGGGTGGCGGTCCTCGCCACCCGTTCATAGGTCCCTGCTCAGTCCTGGCGTGGCGCCCGAAACCCGGACTGTTGGCATGAGGGCGGCCTGGAACGGGGGCTTTTTCCAGGATACGGGCTTAGTTATTGAGTAAGACCTCGCTATGTGCCACTCGAATTCTCAGTACTCTAATGATGAAATTACCCGCATCGGTCGAAGAGCAGCTCATAAGCCCAAGTCAAGCGAAGATACGAGACGCACTGGGCGGTTGTGGGCCACCGGTCCCGCTTGTTGGCCTGTGCAGTATCTGGACAGTCCCGCGCACTGCGGACGCTCATGGCTACTGTGGTGGTGTCCAGTGGTCATGACAATCATTTTAGTGATTCAATGCCCTAAAGTTACAGATGTACAATGATACATACATCCGTGAGGTTATAGCGCCGTCTGCTTATGCAACAAGAGCATGAAATCGATCGTCCAGTTATTGGGATTCAAGGTGATACCTATCGCAGGACATCGGTTATGATTTGTACCCCATACACTCTCGACTGAATCCCTAATGCAGCAGTGCTGTAGCCGCTTTTCTGATTTTGAGGGGTTAACAATTCGCCGTGCGACTTCCGTCGTCCTTGCGCAGATATTTCAGCATTAATCCCGTGGGAGAAACCGCAATGTTTCGCTGGTCAGGGCTGCGCAGTGTCTGGTCAATTCGACACGAAAACACGGGGAAAAAAGAGGCATTAACTATCCGGTCCAAATCAACCTATGTCTTTCTATACTGCTCGGTTTCGACAGTCAACTGATGTCCTTAACATTCGGCCCAGGAGGTCCATGGACTTTCAAACAGCGTCTGGTCCGGGACGTTTATTAACTCCCGCACGCTGATGGTGGTGGTCGGCACCAATTTCAACCTGATGGGGTGTGCGGGGGTGGGGAGTCCTAGGTACGTACATATATCCCCCTTGGTACCCTGGAATTGGAAAGGATAAATGGAAGAAAGGTTATTCGATAGTCCACGCAAGTTAAGCAACAGGTCATGTCATTGCCTAAGGTTGGTATGAAGGTCATATCAGACCAAATAACGCTTCGGCCTGTTTAATCAGATTTTTCGCAAATAATGTTTCTTGAGCTTACCTTGTCGTGCCCGTACCCACGTAATGCTATAAGGACTGCGTCTACTTGATTCAGATCGACAAGAGGGCGTTTCACACAGATGAACAGAAGCCATCGAGATCATTTGGGGTTTTCTTTAAACGAGAAGCGTGTTTTACAGCTAGTTGTATTCTTTTTTTACTGGCAGCAGCCTTGGATAGCGTCAGAACCAATTTCAGCAAAACCTCATTTTGAGTCCCTACTTAGGTCTGTCACCTCTGTCGTGCTTTCTGAGGTCAAGATACTTGTGCCATATCTGGAAAAATGGGGTGCTGATGGAAGGATTGCAAGGATAGAAATTAACACAGATATCCATAACTCAGACCTCCTGATCATATAGCAACAATGCCGTCATAATCCCAACATGACATGTTTGATTCATCGCTACCACTCGGAGAATTGTAACCGGCATTGCAGACTGAAAGGGCAAATGGGACCGATCAATGCTGGCAATAATTCGCAATATTTCCAAATGCAGGCCGAAGGTCAGGTAACTTTAGTGACCTATGATGGTCTTCGAGACTTACATGCGACTAAAGCTTGCTGTTGGAGTAAAAATTAATAACATCGACACAACACGGTAGTAGACGGTTGTTACCATCTACCAGAGACCACATGAAGCCCATATTACCATAATTGCCGGAATACCTCCAGATTACTCATGTTCTGGTCCGACACACTCTAAGCAAAGCTGCTATACATGACTTACCTAAAAAGACTTGGACTTGACGACTTCATGTTCGTAGGATTGGTGTAATAAAAAACACGAAAAAAATCAAGAGGCAAGCGTAACCCATTCTTCAGCTGTTTCCCAAAAAGGCACGGTAGACTACCCACTGCCCCTCTACCGTTGGTGTGAAGGTTACCTTTCCACACGGTTTGGTCAAGGACGTATACTGGCCATCTATAGCGTCCAGTCCAGATTCACACCGGCGCTTTGCACATTTCGGCCCTGGATATCTGCCGATCTTCCTGACTACACGGCCCGGGACGTCAACCGATCCTTTTTAACGTCCGCCGTTCAGGATATCCGCCTAATATCCATACCGCCCGGAGCAGGACATCGTTTGGCATTCATACTACCGTTCCGAAGGTCCTCTGACCATACAGACATTTGGGGATGTACGGGACTTCCACAGAGCACCTATGACATTTTGTCCCTTGGTGTCACTGACCATCTATGCCGTGCGATCCAGGGCGTTTGCGTTCTTCCAAAGCCTCCGTGCTCTCCGGTCTCGAAAGCCCGCTGACTTTGCACACCGACCAATCGGAAGTCATCTGCTTGCCCCTATGCCTTCTGTTTCGGGGGTCCTGGACGTCCGCATGGCATGGTGCATGATAGCATTTATGGTGAGAATGGCTTCAGATATTAGACACAGTGCAACATTCACATGCCTAATAAACTATCCTATCCAGTATTCCACTCATTCCACACATCACCACGTTTGGAAAGTCCACTGACCTCGGGCACCGTCGGTGAGTCACTAGCCCTCGACGCCGTCCGGCCACGCACTGACCTTCTACGTCGTCTGTGTCGGCGTCGCCGGTCAGCAGCAACTCGTGTACGGCGCCGTCGAACTGCACGCGCAGTGTGCGCGCCGGTCGCAGGTCGGCGTCACCGCTCGCTCCGCGCCCCTGGCCGCTTTGCTCCGCCATGCGCCGACCGCACGTCCAGCTGATTGCACAGAACACAACAGCGGTGGCGGCGGTGTAGCCGTTGCCTTGATGATTATGGTGCTGGGACTTAAACATGCGCCCGGGGGCCGGTTGGATACCTTTCGCTCCGGTGGGGATCAATTTGACCCCTCCCCTGAGATCTGAGGAACCAAGAGAGCTAGAGACATCAAATTGACAGATTGTGTTGACCTGTACGTAAACTCACTCAGTCAAAGTTTGAGGTTCCTAGGTCATGACCTCCGGTTCACATAAGGTCAGACATGGTCAAATTCCAGGTTGCTCTCCAAAGGGTCCCTATAACTTGACCTAGATAACTATTCTAAGGAAAAGGTATCATGCTCATCTAAGGTTAGTGACCTTGTTTGACCTTTTAAAGGTCATGATAACCAAAATCATACAAGACTGCTTTGAGTTTTGTATCTGGATAAGCTATAAATATAACCCTAGGCAGCATGTTCCTAGAAACAAAATCTTGACCTGAGTTATTCGACGTCAGTGACCTATTCTGGCCTTAAAATAGTCTATGGAAGGTGTATAAGGTGGTCCCTGTTATCAATACACCCGAAATTAACACCAGGAACTATCCCATACAGTAAGCGCAAGAGGGACAAACATGCTGGTTTTCACCTTGATCTTACCTTCATACCTGACCTTAGGTCAATGCAATTTGTTCATTCAATTGTTGTGTTGTCCAAGAAAGCATCTCAGAGATGTGTGGCTTCGTCTAACACTCACTTATTGGATCAGATTGAACAATTTCCTAGAACTTGCCTTTACTGAGACCATGGCCTGCCTTTGATCCGCCATAAGTCAGCGACCTTACAAGGTACATCTCAATTCGTGGTTCCCCACGATACGCTATTTACAGTTGTACAAAATTTGGCGCGGTTACGCCGCGTCGTTCAAAAACCTGCCTGAAAAACCTTCGAGGGTCAATTTGACTCCCATCCGAGCGCGTGTTAAGAAAATTTTTTACAACTGAAGATATTTACGCGAACATCAGTTATAGTAAAACAAGCCTGCATATAACTGTTGGTATCCTTTTTAAGTGGAAAGGCTGATCTTGAGAGCACAATGTCCGGTTAGGTTAATACGCTCCTCAATGCGTCAGGGTTCGATTGCATCAATGAATCTTGCATAACATTGATTGGGAGCCAACTGGCGGCCGTTTTGCCAGGAAATCGTGCTTACGAACGCCAGATATGAACGCCTCAACAATTTTGTTTTCTTTGCCGTCATCACTGCATGTATTATGAAATGGCAGAATTTCAGTGATGTTCTTGTGACGTCATGAATGCCAAGATGACTCTGAAATGCCCCCCCCCCAAAAAAAAAAAACCTTCCATATTTTAGCGAGCGTGAAGCCCAGAAACTATAGGGGCTTAGGTCTTAAGAACAGAATTGTAACAGCATCGAAATGTCTTCAAGATGGCTATTTCAGCTCAAGCCCTCAGACAAATGTGAAACACTTCCTGTAAGGGCTTGATGACGCCCAAGATCATTTGTCAACCTTTAACCGGGCCGTATATGCAGCGGAAAATCTGGTAGTCAATAGGGAAGAGAAGAGCTGGCCCGTGTAAATGGCATTCGAGTCGTCGCCGAGGGTTTCGCTCAAGTTCAAGATTCCCGTGGTTTGTCTAAAATGTCGCATGCGTGTTTCGACTAAATGGAGAAACAAAACAACGGATGGAAAGGTAAGTATGTATGCAATGTTTGGACAAATAAGGTAACATCAAATAATGTAAGTGGCGAGTTACAGCATGAACACACGGGTCGGTCGCCCCGCGCAAAGCAGAAAGCCATGCGTCGCATGTGTAAGCGCAACACGGAAACTGCGCAGAGACACTACCGTCGCCTCTGCGAGAGGGCGAGGTAAGCACGACTGCAACATCGCCAACTACGGCTTCACTCCCTTGAGCTTCCTGCCTGTCATCACGTTTCGCAGCTGCCGCCATCTGCATTGCAAAAAGGCAGTGGTGGCTGGGTAAAAATATTTTACCGGAGGAGGAACTCGATGCGCGAAGGTTACCTGAGCTGAGATAAGAATGTCTCACTCGCAGGGCGTGACGGGGACTGACGCAACTTGACAGCATATCGCATTCCTAGAGCTTTCCTGAGAAGAAACAATGGGGCCCCTGTGTCTTTGCCAACAGGCTTGCGTAAGAACAGCATTAGCGAAGCTTGAAGTGAACCAAGGAACGAAATGCGAGTAAAAGTGTTTTTCTGTCTGCTCCGTAAAATGTACGGGCACCACATTTTAACATGCTCTGAGAGTTAACACGCGCTCGGGTGGGAGGTCAATTCGACCCTCCAAAGGTATTTCCGGAATGATATCCGAACGGCGCGGCGTAGCCCAACTTAACTGTGCATAGCTGTAGACTGTTGAATGGCGGATCGTTAAGCATCAACAAATATAGGAAAACCTCATGAGGTTGCTGACCTACGGCAGGTAAAAATTAGGCTATAGATTTAGTGACGTCGATTTCTGGGGAGTCGTTCAATCTGGTGGAACACCGGAGTGTTAGACGAAGCCATATATCGCTGAGATTCTCTCTCAGGAAATACAGAAATCGATGGACAATTACATTGACAAAGGGTCATGTATAAAGATCAGCTCAAGGTCAAAACCAATCGTCTTTATTGACCTAGGGCTTGCCGTAGGAGGCAGTTTCTGGCGCTCATTTCAAATTTATTCACAACAGGAACCGCATTATACACTTTCAATGGACTTCTTAAAGGCCAGAATGGAATAATAGAAACTGACCTAGAATGACCCAGGTAAACACTTTGTTTTCAAAAATATGCTACCTGGCGCAATCTTTGACACTTATTCAAATGCAAAAATGAAAATCATCTTGTGTTATTTTCGCCACCATGGCCTTCGAAAGGTCAAACAAGGTCACTAGCTTTGAATGAGCACGTGACCTTTTGCTTAGGACAGGTATCTAGGTTCTGGGGCCCTTTGGAGACCAAGGTGGAGTTTGATCTTGTTTGACATTATTTGACCAAAAGGTCATAAACAAGCAACCTTAGACTTTTACTCAAGCGCGGTCACGTACAGGTCAATACACTCTATGAATTTAGTTCTCTAGTTCTCTTAGTGTCTGAGAACTCAAAGGGGTCAAATTGACCCACACCCGAGCAAAGGGCATCCAACTGGCCACCCGGGTGCGTGACGGAACACCTTTTTCGAAGCAATGTAAAATAGTCTTTGTCAGCAAGCCGGCTGTCCTTAATTATGCCCAAGAACTTGACCACCGGTTGCAGCTAGATTAGTTCCTCGCATAGTCGGGCCTATATATCTGACAGTGACGTCGTCGGTGACAAACGTGCACCGCAGCTGTTTTGCCAGCCATTAAACAGAAACCATTCACCGCGTCACATATTTCGAGACGACCATTGGCCAGCTGTCGCGCCATGCACCGTGTACTCGTTACACAAGACCACATAGTAAAAACGTTAACGAACAGAGAAAGACCGAGCGACGGCTGCAGCTCGTCGCCAATGTCGCTGACCGTGTCGGCAAACAACACCACGCCCATCACCCAGCTGTAGCAGTGTGGTACTTCACTGACCTGGAGAAACCCTTTTCAAGAATTGGTTCCCCACCCACGCGGACTTGAAACACGTCGGATAAGCAGTTTGGGAAAAGGTGCTCACATAAAACCTCGTATACCGTGTTTAACAATACTTGCGAGAATACCATGGTGCGGAGTGATAAGATGAGCAGTCTCAACATCACAGGAAACTGGGCCGAACGTGTTGATTTTTGTGAAAAGTGGCATTTATCATAGTAATGTTGTTTAAAATATGGTTTGCAATGCTACGCTACTTTCTTAAGTCACGCTGCTCATTTGGGAAGAAACCCTGTTGTTCTAAAACCAAATAAGTGGCCTATTCACCGTTCTTTCATTAGCTATTCCCCTGATAGGGGGTTGATGCGGTCCCCTCATAAGTTATTTTTTAAGGATACCTTTCTGGTATGTGGCACATTCACGACCACATTTTCAGTAGCATATGTAACATTTAGTGCACGTGCTTTGACACCAAATACGTGGCCCTAGCTCTCCTACCTCCAGAGCAGTGGCGGTTTTTGAGGAGCACCGCACGGTGATCTACGGCCAGCACAGGTGGCGGGCGGCAAGCGGCGATTGCATGGACCGCCCACGCTGGGTCGATATTGTTACCTTAACATAACCATGTATCACAAGTGTAAGCTTATGACAGATGCAAATGCACACCATTACATTCAGAACTGAACAAAATGTACACCTGCTTAGGTTCGCGTCGCAATGTCGCATGGTCCCTTACATATGAGTACGCAAAGATGAAAAAGTTAAATATCCGAGGCAATTTGACATCTGACCAGGCATCATGAGGTCAATTATGGACATACCAAAAAACGCCTCATTACCATTACTAATCGCGAGATATCCTTGAGACTAATTTACTTATGTTTTTCGCTAAGCGTCGTCTTTATTGCTTTGCAAACGGTGGCAAGGGTCGCATCAACCCACCTATCAGTCGGCGTTATTAAAAGACGCGAATCAGGGCTAGGGCTAACTTGCAGAGTGATGATGTGAGCGAAATGGACCGACAGTCAAGCGGATCTTAACCTGATTTACCCGGTTTTAAGACGGGAATAAGCACTGCCTCCCACCAGTCCACTGGGAATCGCCGTTCTCTCACAGTGACATAAAAATTTGTGAGTAGCACTTCCAGTGCCCATAATGGTAGGTGACGTAAAAGAGCGCCATCGGGGCACCCTCGCATACGTTACGCAGCGCGCTGATTGCTGACTTAAGTTCGCACATCGTAAAGGGCTTGTCATAGGACAGCTGCTCAGAGGCCGATAAATGAGCTCTGGACTCTTTACAGCGGGTTTTGTGACGCAAAAATGTGGATCCGTGTTCCCCGTCTGCTGCGCTCTGACACTGCACGATCGAACCCATTTGCTACGTCGGCTGGGTATGCAGCTTCCCGACCGCCCATCCGCAGCACGGGAAGCGGAAGCTAGCTTAAACCCCAGGATTCCGCTTAACGCGGACCCAGACCTGGGCCGTTGGAAAATTGGTTTAGATGCCATACGTACGCGAGCCGCATGACATCGTTACCGTTCTTAATAGTAAGCTGAGTAAGAGCGCTGGCGCATGCCTAAGTGCGATGGGGTTCTCTGTATTGCTTTTGCGGTCAAAAACCCAGGGGTGAAAAGGCTCATATTTACTGAATACGATCGGTGACAAAAACGGAGACTTTTGCGAGCCCATTGGTGATGAATTTACGAAAAGGAAAACAAATCATAACATACCGGATCATATTACGCCAGCCCATCCCAGCTAGGCGAAACTCAAAGTTTGGTATTGGTCTGCACTCGCTACTGCTTGCAGCGTGATTTTGTGCAGAGCATGTGTTCAAACGTTGACGTTTCGTTGCATGAGCAAGTTGAGCGAAAAGATGCTGCCAGGCATAGAAGCCTTAATTAGGACAGTTTTTAAAAGGTGAAGGAAACATCCCAAAAACTACCCTATGTTAGTGCTGACAAGACAGGTCATTGGTGACACAATGATTTTCCAATGCCACTCAGATCTGTGCTTTCACGAATTTCTCAGCCAAGATAAACAGCATATAATACCAAATAGCTAGGGTTATTACTAGTCGTGAGGATCGTGGGCGGTCACAACAGCACCTTGCGACGAACGTGACTAGTTTGGCGCGCTCCATTTTAAAGCGTCGTGCCGGCTGCGACAGATGTACTCAAATGCTCGCCAAGCGGTTAAGTGTAAGGCTGTGGGCTGCCGTTGGTTGTGTAGGTGTCGTGAGAAGCTGACTGGCTTTAAAAATGCAGCCAGTCGTCAGTTTTTGTAAGGCGCTGTCAGGCTTTCCTGAGGAAGAGCTTTGTGGGTACCCGGAACTGTAGCGTCAGTGGTCAACGGAGGACTCTGGAACGACATGTGTCAAGGATTCATCCGGGGCTTTCTATCCCTAAGAGAAACAGCTGATTTGAGGTAAGATGCCGAGTATCGCTGATGTATGCATCTCATACTGCCCTCGCGCCTCAGAATTAGCGCATGGCTGGTGGGCAGGCGAAGATAAAACGGTTTGAATTGTCATTTTATTTTATATAGAGCTAAATGAAGGTGATGGAGGTGTTCAAACATGCTGTTTGCATTTACTGATACTAATATTGCACGGGTTTTGCACTAATTGATTGTGTCATGTTATGAAATACAAATTCTTCACCGGTAATTTGTAGTGTAATATGTAATAATGTAAGGTAATAATAAGATAATGATAAAGCAAAGATGGTGAAGGTCGCCAACTCCTCCAGCTGATTGTACGATGACGTCACAAAACCAAAAAAGATACTGCTTTCATGTGCTTGTAGAACTGCGTCATCGGTAAATATGGGGACACAGGTATGCGGTTCTGCAAAATGCGTATGGGTGAGGAAGCGGGGAGGCGCAGGAAGAAGAAATTGCTGAGCCTGCCTCCGAAATGCACTTCAAACAGTTTTCTCCCAGATTGGACGCACCTTCTTTTCAGAGTTGGAGGCAGAAGTGCAGTTTCTCAAAATAAGCTTCTAAGCTTCAACCCTAAAACATGGTGACGAATGAAAAATAATTTTAGCAATCATAAATAAGCCTAGTAAACTACAACCCTGGTTAGGGGTCAATCCCCCCAACTGAATGGAAAATTACACGCCTCTAGGCTAGTTAGTTTATGGTGGTTAAGCATGTCGTGATCTGATTTTATCTAGCGCATTTGATTAGATTTATTATAATTGTATTAGCTTAGTCTGAACCATCCTTCAGCGTCTGATGACCAGCAAATAATACTTAAGTGCAACTGAAACTCCCGAAAAGAAAATGTTTGATGATTATGCCGCACTTTATCTCATTTGTCTGTGTGTTTGTGGTCAATCGCATTTGTGTCATATTGCAATGGCTCCTGGTATATTTAGCTCCGTGTGACAATTTTGACGGTTTTAAATGTCGTTAGTGGCAGAAAAGGCACTTTTTCACTTCTGTCGAAAGCTCTGAAAGCTCGCTTGCGCGTATGGATGGCATTTCGGCACTCTTCCGCACCCCAGAGGACTGGAGTGCGGCGAGGAGCACCTGAAGTTCCTGAAATGCATCCGTTGGCGGACCCGAAAAGTGGGGATGAAGTCTTTCGCTGAGATGGCGGCACCCGCGAATTGGGTAAGAATGAATGTTTCTAGCCCAGTCTTGAACTCTGCCCAATTCGCCTTGGTAAACCTTCGTCCTCGTGGTCCATCGCCGAGCACTGGCTCGTCTTGGTCATGTAGCTACTCTATTAAGTGGTCGCTCTACAGAGGGTCTTCACCGATCAACCACGTACAAATGGTTCCCCAACTTCGGACTGACTACGCTCAGGTCCAACACTTGTGTTTGGACGGAGGGTAATGTGAAATGGGGCACTTGTCCCGGTGTATAGACGCACAGCGGCTCATCGTTGCTACAGGCCACCGAAAGGAGGCACGTGTGTTCGTGTTCTCATAAGACCAGGCTCTCCTCTCACACCCTCTCCTCACACCCTCTCTCACACCCGCTCCTCACATCCCTCTCTTCTCACAACCCTCCTCTCACACCCTCTCCGCACACGCCTCTCTCACACCCTCTCTCACACCCTCTCTCACAGCCCTCTCTCACACCTCCTCTCTCACACCCTCTCTCACACCCTCTCTCACACCCCTCTCTCACACCCCTCTCACACCCTCTCTCACAAAACCCTTCTCCACACCCTCCTTACACACCCTCTCTCACAGCCCCTCCTCACACCCTATCTCACAAGCCCTTCTCTCACACACCCTCTCTCACACCCTCTCATCAACACCCGCGCTCACACCCTCTCTCACACACCCTCTCTCAACACCCTCATCTCACACCCTCTTCCCACCCCTCTCTCACACCCTCTCCTCACACCCTCTCTCACACCCTCTCTCAACACCCTCCTCTCACACCCTCTCTCTCACACCCTCTCTCACACCCTCTCTCACACCCTCTCTCACACCCTCTCCACACCCTCTCTCACACCCTCTCTCACACCCTCTCTCACACCCTCTCTCACACCCTCTCTCACACCCTCTCTCACACCCTCTCTCACACCCTCTCTCACACCCTCTCTCACACCCTCTCTCACACCCTCTCTCACACCCTCGACAGTGCTGTGCTCGTTAAAATATCGTAAAAGCAGAACCGGAAAAGGCAGTTATGAGTCCAATCGCCTCAATTCCACCGCAGAACGAGCAACTCCAGGTGAAAGACGAGATGGGTGCAGTGCTATCTGAAAACAGTGAATATGCAGGCGGGTAGCCGCAACATTGGGTGTGGAGCGAAACACCAATGGCTGCGTAGGCACGCTGGTGCACAGCTAGTGAAACATCACCGTGTGCTATCGTGTCCGCTCGAACATCTTTACGCGAACCTGTGTGGTCTCCCAAATGTTGAGTGTGAATTTGACGCTGGCTTAGTCTCTTGGAGACAAACGGCTGAAAGCCCGTGGACAAAAGCATACAGTTCCTAGGCGCTGGACCATATTCCTCTACAGTTGCTTTGTAAAAGGTGCGCAATGGGCTACATTAAAGACATCCTGAAGCACAACAGTACATCCGCGGTTGAAAACGGATAAAACTTGGAACACGCAGGCTACCGGGCTTGGACTACTAGCAAAGTCACTAAGTAGCAAAACGACCCGCAAGAAGCGTAATTAAAATGGCCTCAATTGCGCGAGTGATGAGGCTAATAAGTCTCCGCAGATCTGATCACCGGACTCAGCGTATTAAGGTAGGGCAGATGTTCCACACAGACAGCGGTGTGCCGCCTGGGTTGCAATCTTGAGTTGCCCCGTCAGTTGGCGACAAGGCCTAGCTGGGACGCGCTTCTCCGGCTGCTCCCCTATTAACGGAGACGGCTCGGGTGTGCGATCACTCCGGAGTGGTGGTGGCGGGGAAGGTCCCTTCGTCGCACTGGGTCGTGCCGCTGCGAGTGATCCGGCGGGTGCCTCCACTCGCTTTTTGGGCGAGGGAGCACCTCCCCCCAGGATAGCGCTCTTGTAAGCCACCAGCGGCCGGCCGGTGGTGGCGGCGACCGTCAGCCAGCAAAAAACAGCAGGAGCGGAGGAGCATAGCATTTAGACCGAGAGCTAACCTGCAATGAGAAGTCGTTGAGCTTTGAAGTGATGTCAACACATCAAGGGCGGACCTTGGACGTAGGGCGGAGGCGTACGTTTAAGTGAGAAAATAATGCGGCTGTGGTTCGTATTGTAACATTGCAAGCATCACAAACGTGCGCCAAGAAGTGTAGTGGATAAAGCTGGCGTGCCAGTGTAAAAACCTACCCCTTTCCTACATTTTACGGATTTTACGAGATCATGTTTCTCTGTCCTGCCATGACAGAGCTGATAAATGTTCACAAAATGGACAATTTAGGGTAAGAACAAAGTCAACTATTTCGGGGAATTTTTGTCATTGAGGCGCATATTGCCCTCAAACGTGGTAAAGGGAATCTCAGAGTATGAAGATGAACATACGAATCAAACAACTTTGTTTACTTCAGCGAGTTGCGAAACAAAATCAAGAATCATAGGATGTCTGCATTTCAGCGAATTAAAAACTGATCGGAAGTAGTCCATGAACTAACTGTCACGCAAATCACAAATGTGTCACTGAGTTAGCCCATCAATGGTCACACCTCTTATGCCACCTTAGCGATATTTCCGGATGTATTATAGGCATCCAAACCCCTCTGGTCCAAAGCGACAATATCATTGCCATAGCAACGACCGCTTGTATCGCCATTAAGAATACCTTCAGCCTCAGCATTTTACGGTTTACTTCGGAATAGCTCTGCCAAACTTATGAAACCGGCATGGAAAGTAGGGAGTTACGCCGAAATGACTTCGGCCAGCCTGTAGTGAGTGAAAACTTCTCGTAATGAGACTGGCTACAGCCGCGTGGTGTCCGTTCATTTCGCAGAGTTCAGCCGTTGATGCATTGACGTTGAAGAGACAGTTTGCCTCCAATTGGATGCAGTCTCAGTCTCAGTCTCGCTCAGTCTCACATCTCGTACGCTCGGCCACTCGCTTCACGGTCATTATTGCTTTTTCTGACGTCCTTTTTGAGAGAGGATATCACTTGAAACACTATCAAACGCTTGTAAAACACAAAACATTAACCCTCACCTCATGTGAGTTTTTCCCTAATAAGCGGACCTGGGACGCACCCCTTTTTTAAAAACTAAGCAAACTAGTGGTATCCTCTCGTCAAAGTGCATCAGGTAAGTGCGTATGTATGTCCATGTGCATGTGCGCGTGCGGGCGTGAGAAGTTTACGACGTGGTATGCATTCGGCTGCTAGAAGATTGCTGGCTCATCGTGGGTTGGGCACTCCAGTGACATTGACATAATAATCAACGCTGAACGATACCGACATATGTTCCAGAGGTTGCGGATTTGGTCGTACCGGATTGTGCCGACCACTTGTATGTCAGAAGGTTCCAGAAGGATGGTGCGATTCTGCGTACCGCTCGCGCAAACGTGCCTTATCTAACTGAACAACTCGGCCCTAGGTTGATCTCGCGCAAGACGATTTAAGAGGAGGCAACTCTGTTCGTGATCCCGGTCCCCATAATTGCTGTCATATATTGTGGGTTAATTTGAAGGCTGTCGTGCACCACTAGCATCCCTGCCACGAGTCACGGAAGTCATGAAACCGTAAAGGCAGAAGCATGCGGACAGCGTTCCAGTCTCTGTGAACAAACATTGACTTGTGTCTCTCCCGAAAAGAGGGACGCATACAGAGCACATGCTATGAGGGATGTAGGGCGAGTTTGCGTGGGGCTAAGGGCGATGTGTGCGCAAAATACAATTGCTTGAACTCTAGTGGTGTATAAACTAATGCTTTGCGAACATTAATGCAGTCGCGAGATGCGTTTAAAAGTTGTACCTTGCTCAATAATGTCCCAATATACGTTACGGAATTGTATGTAATTTACTGCCGTGACGCTCTACATCCGCGCTTCCTACAGGCACCACAGGGAACGGCAAAAAAGAGCAGAGCCTACAAGACGATGATTTTCCCCCATTCAGCAGGTGTTATGGGACATTATGGCAAATCGCGATTTGTGAAGTATTCACCTAATACTCTTACGATGAAGATTCCAGCGTATTGGCGATGCTGGCACTAAGCTGGTATGAACACCGTCACTAGTTATTACTTGACAGGTACGACGTGCCCTTAAAACGCTTAAACATATTACATATATATATATATACATATGGGGACGATCAGCTGTAAAAGAAACGCGTGACATTGAACTACGCGGTATGAAATAGTCCTGTAGCGGTTGTAGGTAACTGAGGAAGGAACGCATGACATTTCAGCGTGCCTTCTTTGCGCACAGAATGCAGAGGCAATGGGTCATGATATAGTTTTAAAGCACAGCTCGTCTATTATCGTGGACGTGATAGCGGCACCATTTCGACATATTGTGCTGTTGAGTAACTTGAGTGTTTTTCGCCGCTTATGATACACTTTCCTGAAGCATTAAAAATAGTCGTGCTGTCAATGTCCCTCGCAGCCTGTCTGCTCTGTTCCCGAGTTTTCCGCGGGTCAATGTTGCTAGAACAATCGTGAACAATGCGTATCTCAGCCGGAGACCGCAGATGTATAAAGGACCGCGCCCTCTCTGACGTCATGCACGTGGGATGCGTTGTGATCCGTGCTGGCGTCGTAGAAAGCTACCGGACCCTCAACTAGCCTCACCTAGACTCGCGCCGCCCTGTTGTCGGGCCGCACCCAGAGCCGTTTTGTCTGCGCATGGCGGGGCGATCTGCCAAGCAATACAAAATAATACAAAGCTGTAGGCTATTTATGGTGGATTTCAGGCACACAAGGCCATATTGCGTGTCTGCGGTTCCTGGCACTGCGCTACCGCCAGCATGGCCTTTGCAGCGTGTTTCGCTATCTTCGAACGGACCCCAATCGGCAGGCTATCTCAGGCAACCTGCCGCCGCAGCTGCACGGCGCGACGCCACTGGCCTAATTGCCAAGCTCTGTATTTAGCAGCAGCAAATAGGCGCATCGCCAATTATCAGCCAGGTAAGCGACACCATGCTACCGGCTCTGACGCCATCACGGGTGACGCTCGTGGGAGCGAGGTTAGAGCCAAAGCCAGTGCGCCTGATCACGCCACGCGAGCCTGAGGGTCAGAGGTTGTGCTTCAAGCACACTTGCTCGTCGAGGAGTCTTGGTCGCGCCGGCACTTAGTGATGCAGCAAGCCGGTGGATGAAGAGTGGGGAAGAGGGTCTCCACCCAGCCTGAGCGTCAGAGATTGTGCCACGAGCACACTTGTTCTTCCAGGAGTCTTGCTTTCACAAGCACCTGCCGACGCAGTAGGCCGGTGGACGAAGAGTGAAGAAGAGGATCCCCACCCAGCCATTTCTCGACTTCGAATACACTTCATGTAGTATCTTTAACTGACGCATTAAAGGAGGTGTTCCACATTGATATTGGGTTTTGATCTGATATAGCCATCTTAAAGACCTTTTGGTGCTGTTCACAATCCTATCTTTCTTAAGACCTAAGCCCCTCCAGTTTCTGAGCTCCACGCTCGCGAAAATGGGGTAAGGTATATCGGGGAGAGTATTTCAAAGTCGCCTTGGCATTCATGACGTCATAACAACGTCATTCAAATACTGTCATTCCATGAGGCATGCGGCGATCAAGGCCAAGAAAAAGGCCACTGTCGAGGCGTTCATATCTGACGGTCGTGAGCGCGCTTTCCAGATATAACGGCCGTCAATTGGTTCTCAATCAATGCTGTGCAAGGTACGATGGCGTAATTAAACTATGACGCATTGAGGGGCGTACTCGCCAAACATAACATCGTGCCGTCTAGTGCAATCTTCCACCTAAAAAGTATACTAATGGTTATGAGTGAGCTTGTTTCATCACACCTCGTGCTTGCGTCAATATTTTTAGATGTGAAATAATCCCTTTAAAAGAACTGGGTCTTCCAAAAGGCGTTCTAACCGATCTAGTCGCACGGAGAAAAACCCCAGCAATGCTGGCTTGTCCCTCCTCCGAATATTTAGGCAAGAAAATTATTTAAAAACATTAATGAGAAGGACCACACAACGCTTTTGTCCCTTGCAAAATATTTGCTAGGTATGACTACCTCCATAGTTCTTAAATCACTGATAACTTGATAAATCCTTATCGTACATAAAATTAAAGCAATCTGTTCATCAAATAAAGTCAGCGGCTAAACACGCTGAGAGGCACACATTTCAGTGACGCAGGTTGCCGGGCCCTCCAGTCTCCCTTTCTCCTCCCAACACTTGAGATGTTGCACAAATCGATTCCTTTTTGACGGTTGCAGTGGCCAGGCCGTCGCCCATGTGGCGTCATCAGCGACCACCAGCCAGTCGCTATCAGCGCTCAGCCCGGCTGAGCGGAGCGTGATCCGCAGAAGCGCATTGTGCGCATCTGGGGATGAGCTGACGGGGCCAGGTGGTAGCCACTGGTAGCCAGGTGGCCAGGTGGTGGTAGCCAGGTGGCCACTGAGATCAACGCCTGCTTGCGTCGCTTCAGGACTGTGTAGAATGCCGTGATGGAGCATCGCTCCCCACCTGAGCGTGCGCACGTTCACAGGCTGTGCCGCCCCCGGCTGGCCGACGACACCGCCGTGCGAGATCTAATGTCGCAGCGGGAACATGCGCGTGGCGCTTGGCTTTACCCGCAGACCACAAAAGCCAAGGCTGACTCCTGCAGCTGCACAACCAAACACTGTCTTGCCTCATTGCAGCGCGATGCAATTTCCTACGTGGCGAGATGCCTTCGTCCGACCGCCGGGCTTCTGGCGAACGTTCAAGTGGTTCGAAATGGCGACACCGGCGCCATCAGTAGGCGCGCCGGCTGCTAGCCCGAAAACGGCCGACGCGCAAGACCGCTACTTCGCTGCTATCGGACCTCGTACCGCCACTGATCTCCGTGCTGCAGTCGTCGCCAGCAGCAAGATCCTTTGACCCAGGGCAGCGGATACCGGGTGGAACGAAATTCAGCAAATAATTGCAGTATATTGCTAGCAATACACTAGAAATGCAACAACACTAGAAATTTAGTTTACATTACGCATTTGGCAGCCTGTAACTGAAGACAGCGTGGCGTAAATACAACAGCATTGGACACGTTACAGGTTTGATGAATGTTATTTCCAGATTGTTTTCAGGAAAGCCTCAAGTTATTGTAGACTGCATTACACTGATAGTGTTGGTTGCTTGTAGCAACGCAGCATATTCCATATAACACTGAAGTTATGGGTCGCCCCAGCCATGACCTCTCAATTTTTGATCCGGCACGTTACTGACTGATGCACTGGGACCATGGAGCATGTCTCGAAAGTCGGAAGGCTCGCGGCGTATCTTGCATGAAGCCTTGGCCAGGTATGCTGTAAATGTTTGGCTTCTCCAGACTAATGATCAATGCATCGGTGCGAGGTACTTAACCAATAGTTATGTTGATGCCAATTTCACAGTCCTCTAATACGCGCTCGGGGGAGGGTCAGTTTGACCCTTCTCTCCTGACGTTTTTTTTTTCAAAATCATTTCCTTAAGACATGGGGAAGCCGCTCTAAACTTTACATATCTGTAGAAAATTCAAAAGCGAGTTTTTTATTTGAAAAATGAAATGACCTTGCACGGTCGCTGATCTCTAGCAGGTCGAGGTCCGACCATGGCTGTAAACGAAAGACATTTCTGAAGAATCGTTCAATGTGATGCGACATCGGAGTGTCAGACGAAGCTATTTACTTATGCATATCTGAGATAGTCTCTTAGGCAGTCAACCAATTCAATTTAAAATTATAGCCAATTTCATTGACCAAGAGTCAAGTACGAAGGTCACTCCGAGGACAAAATTAACCTGCCTGACTCGAGACCTTGGCTTAAGGGGTAGTTTCTGGTGTTCATTTCGAATTCATTAACGACAGGGACCGCAACAGACATGTTTCATAGGCTGTTTAAAGATCAGGGTAAGCAACTGACCTAAAATGGCCTTGGTCAACATCTTGATTTTAGGAGCATACAGCCTAGCGCAATCTCTGGCGCTTATTTGAATGCCAAAACAAAGGCAATCCCCTAGGCATTTGGTCACCCTGACCCTACGTGACCACTGACCTCAATCAAATGTCACTGACCTCCTGCTTAAAACAGGTTTCTAGGTTCATGGCGGTTGCATGAGGATGTAGGATGGTCCTTGAGACACCAATCTGGAGTTTGACCTTGTTGTAGCTGATTTGACTTAAAGGTCATGATCTAGGAATATACAATTTTGAAAAAATGGGTTCCTTTACACGTCAGCCCATCCTGTGCATTTGATGTCTCTAAATGTTTTAGGTTTTATATTTCAGGGGGTCAAACTGATCCCTCACCCAGCGAAAGGTCTTAAACCGGCCACCTGGACGCGTGTTAACGCGTGCACGCTATGGGCTAGGAGCAGAAGTACGCCGTGGAGCGGTTATGCTGTCAACGTACTTTGATGGAAACTGTCTTAGACCATTCGTTGCTTTCGCTGCGACCTTCCAGTTCAAGCGCGCGACGTTGTCGCAGCTGTCTTGCTGCGTTCATCGCAAGAGTGCCTCGAGTACGGTGGGGCTGAACAAGATACCACTTGTGGCTGTGCGTCGGTGTTTTACTGCGACAGGACCGCACATATTACGCCTAATGAGTTTGCCTCTCACAGCCAGTGTTCTCAATAAAGGGACACAGCGTGCGTCGCACCACTCCCTAGATCTGACGACCCAGGCGCGCCGTCCAAGAACAGGCGTTGATCTCTGCACAGTGTACTCCCTAAGATTTTTGAAAAGATGACTTACTTGACCAGTTGACTGCACTCTATAAGTTTACTGAGCCCACTCCCGTGAGTCTACCGGCCATGCCATGCACGCCGTCAGCGCTGTGCTTGATGCTGCCGAGCACCTGGCCACTAATGATGATGATGATGATTTGGGGTTTTGGGGCGCATCGACAGCTGTAGGTCATACAGCGCGCATAACCATCATTTTATGCACAGCCGCGAATCAGACAAGCGTATCAATCAGGTCACCCTATAAAGCCTTGATTATCAGGCCTAGTAACGTGGTGAAAAATTACTGGGGAATCTACAGCGCGAAGAAACTGGAGCGCTTAACTTAACCCGACAACATGCGAACAATCCCCTAAGAAGTGGCATAGCGTGCGACTCTGAACGTTGTGTCCGAAAAACTGCACTCTCATTGCAGTAAGGTGACGGCAGGCGACGAGTGCGTGATGCACGGTCAGCGGGTCAACGCGTCGACTGCAGCATGGTCTGTTGTCAGCCAGTACCAGATGACGGTGTGCAGCATATGTGTGGCATATGCGTAGCCGGCAAAGGGCAACTTCCTCCCTTCTATTGTCGCGAAAACACGGCTGCTCTAGTCCAATACGGGATTTCACCGACTTCAGCTTGTTGGTGCTCAGCGAGTTCCAGTGGAGCTGCCATCGCTCTGCATA
Organism: Pollicipes pollicipes; assembly: GCF_011947565.3. Classification (NCBI taxonomy): domain Eukaryota; kingdom Metazoa; phylum Arthropoda; class Thecostraca; order Pollicipedomorpha; family Pollicipedidae; genus Pollicipes; species Pollicipes pollicipes. The sequence goes on from NW_023596180.1 coordinate 35,688, forward strand.
GACGACGACACTGCGGGGTACATGTCATGAGATGGTAGTGGTGTTATAGGAATGCGTGTTCCTGTCGTAGTGCGCTTTGCTGCCTCGTCAGCAAGATCATTTTCGCGGATACCCATGTGACTTGGGATCCAACACAGTACGACCGTTGTTCCTGCTCGATGCAGTGAGTGAAGACGCGATTGAATGTCCTGGACCAGTGGATTTGACGAAGAGAAGCCAACAACAGCCAGGAGGTTGCTCAAGGAATGGGAAATAATTTAATGCAAATTGCTATCGTCTACTTCAATAAAACAGAGAGCTTCGCTGATGGCTATGAGCTCGGAAGTGAAGACCGACGCGTGTGCAGGCAGTGTAAATGACCGTGTTGTGAATCCACACACACAAGCGCATCCTACACCTTCATCCGTCTTCGAACCATCCGAACGATTCATCACATGTCCGCCAAAGGAGGCCATGTGCTCTGAGGCTACGTCTTTAAGTTCCGTCATGAGAACCCGTTGCTTTTGCATGTTTGATAACGAAACATCCACTACTGGCGGTGCTAGCTCCCAAGGAGCAGTCTTCATGAGTTGAGGCCTGATGACGTGTTGTAGCTTCAGGCCGCTCGTGTCTAGAAGTTCTCGCATTCGTACACAGAAGGGAGAAGTTTGTGGTGACCTTTGAAGCAGAAACAGGCTTCGTAAACTATGCGAAAACACTGCTTTGTTTGTGGGATGATATGGGAACTGCGCCAGCTTGCAGGTGTAGCGGAGTCCCAGCACCTGCCTTCGCAATGCTAATGGGGACTCGTGGGCCTCCACCAGAAGGCTGTCTATGGGCGATGTTCGAAAATATCCTGTGGCGATACGTAGCGCGGCGTGGTGTACCGTGCTCAAAGTACGTTTGATCAGGTCTGATGAACCGTCATGGATAAAGCAGCCGTAGTTAAGTTTTAAATGAATCAGGGAACGGTTTAGGAGTAAGAGTGTCCTCGTATCAGCACCGTGTGATGTACGTCCCACATGCCTTAGGATGTTGAGAGATTTTAAACATTTGTCGCGGAGATTTCTTGTGTGCTCTCGGTATGTTAGGCGTCGGTAAAATGGTATACCGAGAAATTGCACAGTATTGTCATTGACGACACGTTGTTCATACAGCCTGATTTCCATTTCAGGGCAGTGACGGCGACGACGACAGAAATGGACTGCAGTTGTCTTCGATGCGAAAAACCGGAAACCGTTAAGCACACTCCACTTCTCCAGACGTGTTACAGCCAGCTGCAGCTGTCGCTCCATCGTGCGAGTGGTCGATGAGCTACACGAAATACCGAAGTCGTCTACGAACAGAGAATGGCTGGTCCCATGTGGGAGCGTGTCCCCTACATCGCTCATCATCACTGCGAAAAGAATGAGACTTAATACGCTGTCCTGAGGTACACTATTGTCCTGCGGATACCTGTCGGAGTGATAAGAGCCAACACGCACCCGAGAGAATCCGTCGGTCAAAAAGTTTTGTTAAAACTTTCTCATGTGACCACGGATGTCACAATTGAGTAATTTCATCAAAATTTCATGTCTCCATGCGGTATCACAAGCTTGTTCTATGTCAAAAAAGATGGCGCCGGTATGACACTTGCTAATAAGCCCGGTCCGCACTGCGGTATTAAGAGTTAAGATGTGGTCAATCGTGCTCATGTTCTTCCGGAATCCGTACTGAGCATTCGTAAAAAAGCTTTGTGGCGTTCTTAAGTCCGCGAGAGCCTCTGGGCACTAACATCGACAATGGATTGGCATCGCCGGCCACGACGATCGATCTCTCAAGGCGTTCGACAGCATCGACCATGACGTCCCATTCACTCAAGCTGTTGTGATATGGCGTGACCGATATTGGTTGGTTTAAGAACTACCTAAGCGGTCGTGGACGGATTGTGCTGGGCAGACGGTTCACTCTCTCGATGTCGTGTGGTATGCCCTAGGGCCTGGTCTCGAGTTCAATTATTTTCAATATTTGCTGATGGCCTTTCTGGGTATCTGACGTTGCCTTGTTCTGACCCTTGGCCGCCCCACTCCATACGCTGACACGACTATGCACCTGAACTGTGCGTCCCCTGGCTGAACTGTGCGTCTCCTGACGGCATGGCTCTGGAAACATTCGAAATTGGTTTAGCGTTGGCCCTTCTAGCCTAAACGAAACGTAAATACAAACATCTGGCAGCGGCATCCTGCGCCTCAGCAAATGGAGTTTTGCTGGAATCCAGAGTGTTTGTTTTCTTTCTATATCGCGCAGCCTTTGTATATGAATCGCCCATCCTCGTTGTATCGCAAGGTCGCCATGCTAAGCCCTTTTGAGACGACCACCCTAAGATGTCAGGAAAGTCTGTTGTCAATTTCTCTTATAGTTCTTATTCATGACGAAATCTTAGCTCCCAAAGTCTCTGTTCCAAGCATCAATTTAAACAACTGCCTGTCATGCGTGGTGGTCAACCTGAGTGCTTCTTTGAAATGCAACTTAAGCTCATCTTTTGATGTGGAACAATGAGTTAAAATACTGAACGGCTAATACGCGTCCGGGTGGCCGTTTGAACACCCTTCGCTCAGGTGGCAGGTCAAATTGGCCCCTCCTGAGAACTCAGGAAGTAAGAGAGCCAGAGATGCAAAATTCACAGTGTGTTGGCCTGTACGTGAACTCATTCGTGTAAAAAATTCGGGTCGCCAGGTCATGGTATTCGGGTCAAATGAGGTCAAGTAAGATAAAACTTCAGGTTGCTGTCCGAAGTGCCCCTAGAATCTCTAGATACTTGTTCTGAGCAAAACGTCACTGGTGGTCAATTAAGGTCAGTGATCTTATTTGATCTTTTGAAAGTCATGGTGACCAAAATCATGCAAGACTGCTTTGAGCTTTGCATTTGAATAAGCGTAAAAGATGACGCTAGGCAGTGCGCTCCTAAAACAAAACGTTGACCTGGGCCACGATAGGCCACTGACCTATTCTGACCTTTAAATAGTCCATGAATGATGTATTGTTCGGTTCCTGTTATCAATAAATTTGAAATGAGCACTGGAAACTACCTTATACAGCAAGGTCTAGAGTAATGAAACAGGTTGGTTTTGACACTTTTCTGGCCTTTATACCTGACGCTAGGTCAATGGAATGCGTTCATTCAGTTGTTGTGTGCCCTGAAAACTATTTGAAAGATTATGGCTTTGTCTAACACTCAATTGTTACTTCAGATTGAAGAATCCCCTAGAAATTGTCCTAGCTAAAGCCATGGCCTCATTTTGACCAGCCTTAGATCAGTGATCTGACAAGATACATCTAAATTTGTTATACCAGATGATACACTGTTCAATTTTCCGTAGCTACACAAATTTGGTGCGGCTGTGCGGTACCGTTTGGAAATCATTCCAGAACGACCTATGGGGGGAGGGGGAAATTAACCCCCACCCGAGTGCGTGTTAAGCAAAAACTGAAAGCAAATGAACCTGGGCGAAGCGTGGTGGCTGCATTTGGCTGTCTGGAATCTGGTGGCTGCAGTAGCCAGGCCGAAGTCCGTCGATTATGGTGGTCGGCCCGGAGCCTGATGCTGCACTATTCAGTCCGGAGTCTGATGTCTACAACCAGGCCGAAACCCGCCGGCTATAGTGGCTGGTCTGGAGCCTGATGCTCCCATATTGAGTCTGGATTCTGATGGCTACAGCGACCAGGCCGAAGCCTGCCGGCTATTATGCCTGGTCTGGAGCCTGATGCTTCCATACTGAGTCCGGAGTCTGATGGCTACAACGACCAGGCCGCAGTCTGCCGGCTACAATGTCCGGTCCGGAGTCTGATGCTATAACATCCAGTCCGGAGCCAGGTTACCAGGGTAACCGTCACTGGGTGATGGCAGCGATGGCTCAGAAAGGCCGAAGCATGATGGCTGAGCCGACATTTTTGGCTTACTTTACAGGTGAAAAGCCTGAAAAGCTGTTTGAAATCATAATGTGCACGGCATGCAAGTCTGTCAGCTTTGTTCTGTTCAAACATGTTGGAGAATAAAACCCGGGCACCAGCTTCCCTCGGGCTTGCTACAAGATCGTCAGGCACCTTGGCTTTGCAATTTTGCAATCCACAGGGTTGTATCTAGTCGCGATGTGACCATACCTGGTCACACTGGTTAGGGTCAGGTCAGGCCAGGTCTGACCACGGTGGGTCGGGGCTACGCTGCGTCTGCCGGGTACGTAAAGTAGTGGAGAACTTTACAGAAATTATAAATAAAAAAATAAAAAATACGGAAAACAGAAATAGCAGAAATTTTCTTCACTGGGCGAGCTTACAAGTCGCCTGATGCGGCTTCACTTATGGAAGACGAGTGATGGCGGCCGTAGTGCTGCGAGAGGGACCCTCCTGCCGGCGAAGAATAACGCTCTTGCTGGCGGCACGCGTCACCTGGCGTGGTTAGAAATGGCACCAACACGCTCAGATTTAACTCCTAAATCAGGCCACACCAACGCAAAGCCAGTCCAACAAAGCTGAGTTTGAGCCGCTGAGATCGTTACCAACATGTCGAGTTCAAAGCGATTGGTTCGGTCCGAACTCATCCAACGCCGACCCGACGGGACTGGCGCCTCGAAACGTCCGCCATCATTGTCAGCACCGCAGCGCCGAGCGTGCGGCCAGCACCAGCAATGCGGCGCAGTGGCTATTCCTGACCTCGTGGCTTAATCCCTCACGTCGGTGGTCCACTTTTTTCGGTAAAATCGGGGCAGAGGTTCAACGCTTGATATTCTGCAGATATGCTAACCGGTGCAAATCACGTGCATTCTTCTGATGGCTTATGTTATTTCACACACTCTTCGACCTGCCTTGTTCACTTCCTGCCAGGCCATTCGTTCACTACACGTGGCGGTGTCTCATAGTCTGACTTCTACACTGGCGCATGCCTCACCGGGTATTGCTGCAGTTAACCGGGCCGAGGTCATGCAAGGCAGGATCGCAAAAAACTGCCGGATATGAAGAGCGCTTGTCAGTTTGTAATATGCATAATGCAACATATGCAATATCTATACCTACATCTAACCTCAAAGACTAATCGTGCAGAAAGTCCCAACATTAATGCAGCGAAACGACATTTTCCATCTATGGTAACCCACTTGAGACCCAACTTGTGCTCTGAATGAGCAAACAACACCGAGAGCGCCCACCCTAGCGAATGCAGTCAAGTGCTCTTGACTGAACTCTAGTAATCTCGCGAGCCGCACCGTATCAGCTGCCGGCGTCGACATCAGCATTCAACAGCCCTGCGGCTGGTCGGGCGGGCCGCCGCGTCGGCCGCCCCGGCCGCACCCCCGCGTCGGTCGGTGGATCCGCAGCAACACGGCAACCTTGCTGAGTCTGCTACTTTCTGATGTAGTTTGGGACCGGAACCGAAAACTAGGCGCCCTATCATGGCCCCTTTCAAAATGCCAGCGGGAGGGTCCAACGTGTTTTGGTAGAGCCCGATTCAACGCTTCACCTCACAAAATGACAGTTGTCAGGTCTCTGTGGCGTTTGGTCGGCTAATCGGCGATTCGGGGTTTAACATCTCACTCGACACGTGATTCACACACCGCTCCACATGTCTCCTCTGTAGTGTCTCCCGGGTTCCACAGTGCAGCGTCTCCGGGTTCCCCACTCCCACTCCCCATCCCACTCCCCTACGCCCACCCCGCACCCTCTGCGATCAACTTAATAGAACGCTGCACCTCTACTGCTAGTGAACTAACATATCATCGTCAACTACTGCATCATCGCCTGTGAATCATTATCACGGGACGGCAGCACCATGGTATTTGTTAAGTGGTGATCAAATATATCCAGCGTCATTTCGCCAAATTTCCTGTCGTGTGGATCACTTGGATGCCCAGGTCAATGTCCATATACTAAACAATAGCATAGAAAGAGCTTCGGTCTTGCATCTCACAGGTGCTGTGCAGTATTCGGTGTCCAGACCATGGCAGGCCATTGCTCTGGTAGGTTTTTGTCCGTCCGTCATTGGGGCTTTACGACGCACTCCGCTGCTGAGGTTATGTGACGCCGCTTGGCTCTCATCCTGGCAGGAAGCGGGTGGGGAGGCGCAGAAGGGGATAATCGAGAAGGGGGGTGAGAAGGGTATAATCGAGCCGCAGGCCTCCGGTTTCCCGGAGCCGCAGCTTAACCACTACACTACCGGTACCCTCAGATAAGGTTCCGCCAGGCAGACTCGGACCACAATATCGTCGAGCACGACATTCGCCAATAATGTGTGATGATGTAGTTGGTTTTTATGCGACGTTGTCAAAAGTTTATCTTGACATTGTGCTCTGATGTCAACATGGGTCGCTGACCTATGTTGATAATTTCTGCTGGTCTTGAGTGACTGGTTGCGTCAGGTGTGGAATTTATTCATTTTGACCTTAACAGCTTCGCTTTTGATCCACGGATGTTATTAACCACAGGGGGACATCATGAGTCATTACTCTAAGCAGATTTCTGCCTCAGCATTTTCATCTCATCTTCCCTACCCGCGATACTTGTCGGATTCCATTCGTCTTTCGATTTACAATCCCGATATCTCTTCTACGCGTGACTTGCCACGAAAGGACATGCTAAATCACCGACCTGCGCTAATCTTGGAACGCAACTGGCTTCAAAAATGGCTAAACATTTCAATCACCAGCAGTATATGGAAACGCACCAACACAACTTTGTGCCTCACAAAGTCTTATAGCTGCTAACAGATCTTTAAAAATCAGATGCAACTTATGTGCTGAATCATGGGTCTCGATTTGTCCCCCCCCCCCCCCAATGTTGGCTTGTCCCCCAATGTTTTGGCTGGAACGCCACAAAAAGCGTAGGTAAAAGATGGCCATCACACAAAGACTACCTTCTTCGATCTTTTTGCGTAGCGGCGTCGCCATGGAAGGTGTAGTGGGATAAATTGATCCATGCAGCCTCACACTTATTTTCTCAAAAGATGGGTATCTTTTGATACTGGGGGTTAGACCCTTTTATAAATGACGTGTTTTCACTGTCAAACATAACCCCAGACGCTTATTCCCGCAAGGTAAACTTATGCCAAATGTCATTTTGTCTGCTACTCATGGAAGACCGCGACCCTAATGTTGTTTTACTCGAGACCCGACTTTTTTAGTGTATGGCATCACGAGAAAATAAAATCGGGTAGCAGAATGCTATTTATGTGCGGCATCATGGCTTCAAAATATTGGTTCAGCTGTGAAATGGGATATACAATATACATAACAGAAAACAACGATTTCTCTGAGACATATTTTGAATCGTGCACTTTGAACCACCATCCATTATTGCAATAAAGGTTTAACGGGCCCATTCTGCCACGGGCCCTTATCAAAGTAGCACGAAAGGATTTTTACCGTATCATGCAATTACACGACTCCCCGCGCCCCGCAATCAGGCTGATGCTGTCCAGCCAGCGGCAAATGGCCCCGTTCGGCGAGCCAAATACAAACTTTTGTTCTGGAAGGTGATCTTTCCACCATGGGTTTCGCCACATTACGAATGCGGTCAGCATAACTCCGGTTGATCTCAGCTCTGCTAAACTTAGGCTTCGGTTACGACGATTGTGTGTCTTCGCGGCAATATCGCTTTTTTGCGAGCGTTTAGCGCGTTGGAGCCAACTGATTCGCAGAAAGGCAATGTATGTTAACTGCCACGTCACCAACGTTTTTCTCCAAAGATTTCACCTGAAACTTAGAAATCGGCCACGGATAGTTGAACTCGGGTAAATGTTTGCCACTGTTAATGATAAAGTTGGTATTGTTTTCATAGACCTTGGCACATACGCTTGCCGTACATTTTTTCAGCAAAAATGCAGGAAAGCTTGTGTTTCGTAGAAAATCCTGTGGTCATTATCTTTAAAAAGGACTATCTGCATTCTTTTACAATTCCCAGAGAATTCACCTATTCCGATTTTATCATGTAGGCTGGTCTGTTATTTCTTTTTATGCTGAGAGAGAGCTAACCCACATGAAATATTAAAATGTGTTGCAAAATATGGCATGCGCTTACCTTATGGACATCTACGGACACCTCAGGCATGTAAAAGCAATTAGCAAGCGCTTGGATGACCGGCTAATTGCGACGTGCTCGGTAGGGGAGGGGCTCAATTTAATCCCCGGGATAGAAAACAAGAGGACCAGAAACACTAAATTCACGAGGTAGGAGGCATGCGTATGAACTAACTTGTGTCAAAGTTTGAGATCGACTGGGTCAAAACATTTGTTGACCTTTGAGCCAAACAAGGTCAAACACCAGATCGGCATCCGGGTACCTCTAGAGCCCCTCATGTAAGCGCCTTAACTCTAGATACCTGTTTCCAGCCAAATTTCACTGGTGTTCGTTTCAGGTCACACCGGCCGGAACGGCTGTGCTGCACCGGTGGGGAGAACGGTTGATATGGGCCATTTTAGGTCAGTGACTTCCTCTGACCCGTAAGAAGTCCAGATAAGATGTCTGTTGACGTCATTGTGATCAAAAAGTTCGGAAAGGAGCATCAAAGACCACCCTTTACGGCGCGCTCTTCAGTGAAGAAGCAGTTTGGCTTTGGTGTCGATCCAGCCCTCATACGGATCCAAGTTCAGTGGAATGAAGCATAATCCCAGCCTCAAATTACTAATTGTCTAACAAGCTACCTCATACATTTATGGCTTCGGGTACCGGGCGTTTTCCACCTTTGAAGCATAGTTCAAAAATGTACTCTAGTGAATCCTCACGACTTATCACGTCTAATATTAACACTGGCTAGTGTCACTGCAGCACCGTTAGGGCATGCTGAGTATATCAGTTCTTTATCATTTTCACGTCCAAAGTACGCTGCCAACGCTTTGTAACATTTATACGCTTTTTCCCTGCAGTCACAACCACCACCATCATGACAATAACCGTGTGCACCTCTGCTAATGCGAATAAAAGAACGCCTGTAATTGGCCCAGCCTGCAAGGGCCTGCTACCGAGAAGTTGGTTGGTTGAAGTATGAAACAGCAAGAGTGATGTGATTCATTCCCAAAGCCAAAGTGCGCTTCGAAAAGATCCACTGCGATACACACCGAAGGGGGGAAATCAATGCCATGGTATTAGGTTTCGTTGAATTCGAAGGATAACTTCATGCTCGCGTATCTTTCTGTCTAAATAGTGTTTCAATCTTTCGCAGGATTTATTACGCAAACATGTTGAAACATTAGTGTGTTTCAAACGCTACAAAACGCTCACGTTAAGAAGCACGGCAATTCAAATGTATTGCTTTCATAGCGGTAAGCATGGATCCAAACGAGATTACTCCCACAGGGTCGACTACCCCGAATCCAAATTCTGAGCTATCAAGACGGATGTCGAGAAATCTGGTATTACTGATCGAATCGTACGCACCGGATGTAAGAAAGTGTGACACTCTCCTGAGATACGCTGTCCCACCAGCTTGCTCAACCTACAATAGGCCAGCGATCTGGCCATGTACATCTGTCTTTCTACATTTAAACATTCGCGATTTAATTGTCTACAATTACGCAAAGTTTGGCCAGGCGTAGCAGCGCCAAAACTTCGTCTTTAATGTAACCGCGTGTTTACTTCCCCATAAGAACGTATAATTGTCGTATATAACTGTGCACCTACCAACGCTAGAGCCGCTACGCCAAACCGATCAGAAATTATTTTGGAAAATATTTGGAAGGGGGAGGGGTCAAATTTATCCTCGACCTGAACGCACGTTAACATACGCACGCCGATGGAAGACCTATTAATAGCACACGTGTTTTCTACACCGCAGTTGCAGTAAATTTACCGTCATCGTTGTTTTTATATCGCATTTTTAGGTATCTAATAAAAGCAGCTTCCATTTAGCCTAAGCCTCATAGAGTATTGGTCGATGTAACTCTTGATGCCATAGCAAAAAAGTTAGGCTGAAAAAGGTGGTGCGGCGCCAAGTTGCAGGCAAAATGTTTCGCGCGCCACTCGCAAGTGACAGAAAATCTTGGCTTTGATAAAGCATCGCTCTTGTGCACGGGGATTGGGGCATTGCGACCTTATTCAAGGACAAAAAGAAAATTGGAGTAGGGTAGTAGGGTGTCATTAGTAGAGTAGGGTAGTAGGGAGCAGTAGGGTGTCATTTGGTTTGGTGGCTTGGCCCAAAACCCCAAATTCGTTTATGTAGCCGGATGTTTACCTCCCTATACATATGCATGTTTCTCGTATATAGTTGTGCACCTACCAACACCAGAACTGTCCCTCCCCTCGTAAGTCCCCCATGGCTAACCCCGTCCCCACAACCACAATACGTGCCGCCTCCAATGACCGTCATAGAGCGGCGCCTTCTGCGTCCCGAGGTGGCCTCTAAAGGGGCGCCTTCACCTTCTAACTAGAAGAGGCGCGCGCGTCCCGTGCCCGCTCCCTGAGTCCTCCCATGTATGACTATTATACTGCTTAAATTCGGGCTTTTGGTTTGGCACCCCAGAATTTTAAAAAAATTGGCACCCCATGTACTGATTGCAGACAGAAGCAGAAGCAAGACTTTAGATGACCTAACAAGAGCCTGGCTCTACTCTCTCATTGAGCAATAAATTGAGCTGCATAAGCTGTCAAACGAAGATTCGTTTTTCTTTTGTGTGCCTGCTCCGTAGCGAGATACAACGACAAGATGCAAATACAACACGAGGGGGTCATACACCAGCCTCGTCAGTGTGAGGGCTGAAGGTAAGCTTCGAAAGGATGTACTGAAGTTAACATGATGTTGTGCTCGGTATATCACATCAAAATCATTACCAACCAAATCATGACCGATGGAATCCATTACCAATCAAAATCATGACCAATCCAATCACATTACCAGGGGATTTTCATTTATCATGCTAACATACCGGGGTTTCGTTTTTTCTTTCTTATGCGTAGTGAGATAAAAATGACAGGATACAAATTCAGCGGGAGGGGGTCATATACCGGCTCGTCAGCATGACGGCTGAAGGCAAGCTTCGAAAGGATGTAATGAGTCCAAAATAATACCGTGCCCAGTATATCACTAATCAAAATCATTACCAGCCAAGATCATTACCAATGGAAACCATAACCAATCCAAATCACGACCAATCTTATCACATCACCCGGGAATTTTCATTCATCGCGGTAACATACCGGGAACAAAATAAATTATATCATGCAAGGGGAATTTGACGCTTAGATGATCGTTGCTCGAGATCCGTTGCTGGCAGAAGCCTGTCACGTGTTTTTTTTTCTGAAACAACGTAGCAAGAGGAAGGTTTATGTAACACTTTGGTCCAAGCTGGACCGCATTGCCTACTGCGGCGCGAACAAGCTGCTCCCTGGGGATAGCAGAAGCCCACATGATTTGCTGTGTACGATATAGCGGCAATGTGCCCCTCTTTTCCGAACCGCGCACCAGTACTATTCTGCCATCCATTTCGTTGAAAAGAGTAGGAAGCAAACTTGCCGGTGTCATCCATGACATATATATATATATATATATATATATATATATATATATATATATATATATATGGACGGTTGCAAAATTGCGCGTGGAAAACGCTGCAAAACGACCCATTCCAGGCTGAAACGAACCATATCTCGTTACTTTGGGGCAAGCCAAACTTGAAAAAGCCATACTTGTTACTCGAGGGTGGCCAAGTAAACCTGAGGCACATTTTTGCTTCGCCTTCAACGTCCTAGTATATTTCTGTACAAATGCATGCACACGTCCTGGTATGATTTTGTACAAGTGTATGCACACGTCCTAGTATGATTTTGTACAAGAGTATGCACATGTCCTAGCACTCACCGCATCGGCCACCACCGAAGCACTTCGTGTATCTCGTTGCTCTACGTCATCTCATGCAACATGGCGATCTGCACATGCCGGTAAACCTGATACTGTACACGTACTTTACGTCCGACTAGCTGGCGAGTGAGTCGAATGTCTCGTGTGCTTGCTGCATTAAAATGCCCTTACACATTATGGCCCCAAAGAATACCTCAGTGAACCGATCTGAGAACGCTAAATCTTCTCGTGACGACCGAGGCCGGGCTCAGACCATCATTGCTGTAATCCTATTTTATGTGATGAATTTCACCTGAATTCCGTGCGGGAGCTCGACTCGACCGACGACGTTTCGGGATCCATGTGGCGGATTTTGACTTCGAAGATCGTAAACGAAGGCCCGTGACCTGAGCTAGCTTTTTGTTTGCAGACCTTTTTTCAAAAACCCATTGGTGAGCGCCCACGGGCAAGAATGGCAGAACACTGGGACATAATGTGGCATCTAAACAAAATGTAAAGCCTCTTCCACACTTTCGATAGTGTGCCTCTGTTGAGCCTAAAGGCATATGTGCGAGCAAGTGAATGACTCGAGTGGCGGATGACGGTCCTGAAGCAGAGGGTAAATATGATAATTTGACAACGAAAGAATGATAACATCACCGGCAATGGTCTTGTCTCAGCACCTAAACGAATTAGCTAACCATGCAAAACGATGAACTGAGTATATCGGTACGAAAGGGAAACCGCACAGGCGAGGTCGGGCACGGGCTCCGAGCCATACTTGGTAAGCGAGCCGATTGGAGTGACGGGAAGGGGGATGGAGGTGGGGTAGTGGGAACGGGGCAGCGGTTGGACAAGACGGTTTCACCGATCCAACTGGAGTGTGTTCAAACCGCCGTGTTTGTATGTGCGGCCGCCAGGCGACAGCAGAACCAGCATGGGGCTGGCATCTGATGGTGGATGGTATCGAATACTGACGCTGATGAGTGGCCAGCTGTCGGTTTGTGTCTGTTGTTTTGAGGTTTCTCGATGAGCAAAGCCCCATTATCTTGTGATCGGTGGTATCTCGCTTTGTTGCGGTCGGCGATATTTCGCTATCTTGCGGTTCCACCAGTGTCTCTGTGCAATATGTCGACCCCCTATATCTGGGACTAAGCTCGTCTTGGTGAACCGCGGAATATGGCCACCCAGGGACATGTTCGGAGCTTCGTTTTGACTTCTTGTGTGATCGCTGAGCCGGTTACGAACACAGCGTCTGGCGCTCTTCGGCGTCCTGGCGCTGTCCCTGGGTGAAGCATGATGATGGCACCTTATGTTTCTGCCCATGTCTTTATTCATTAACGGCAACGTCACAATGCACAGTCCATTTTAGCTTCTGTTCGGTCTCAACCTTGTGGGGCTTGGCGCGCTGGAGCGAATATAAGTTTTCGGACGCTGGGTGTTCAAGTGAGCGCACAGAATGCGGCGAGTGTCCGACTGTATTTCACGGTTTATAGATTGTAGATTACAGTTTAGCCATGGCTCTCCGTCCAAGGTCACAGTCAGATCAAACTCGTAAAGCTCTTAAGAACTGGGCCCGTGCCACTAGGAACGGAGTGAGCCGAGTCTGCCCCAACCCGCGACCGGCTGCCGCCCGGCGGGCAGACGCTGCACCCCAGACCGGAGGATGGGAGCTTCTCATAGAACGTGGAGACTTCACGTCGACATGTGGGTATTTCCTGTCCGACCAAAGTTCCATAGCCACAATATGATTCTTGGAAGACTTAATGCCGGTCGAACTTCTATTCTCGCCAGTTCGCGCTGTCTCAAAAGTATGTTTCCAAAACGTTTCGAGGAGTAAAAGTAGGATAGAAAAAGAACCCTGCGTCCTGGGATGAAAGAAACCCATTGGAAATAGAACAGCACGACCGGGACTTGCTTGAACTTCCAGCTAACTTTAAAAAGGTAAGACCATGGCTGTTACAAAACCATAAGATGAGGATGGCTTTCGCTTTCTAAAGCACACCCCTGCCTCTTGGGCGGACGGTGCAAAAATGGCGCGCTCAGACGATGGTGAGCTGATAGGGACGAACAACCAGGCTTGGCAACCCTAGCCACAGAGAACAGCGATGGCTAGGAACATCCAGGCCTATTCACAAGTCGCCTTGGATGAAGCACACGAAGACTGCATCACAGCGTCATGGGATTTTCACCACTGGCGGTACATTAATTTCGTTAATGTTGCACACGAAAACACTGACCGTAGATCTTACCGGGTCGTGAACTGAACCAACGATATATCTTGGAGCGCAGAGAGCCGGTTTTTGGTCAAATGACGGTTTTGTCTGTTCAGATACAATAAATGGCATTAGGGAATGTGACAGCATATGAATGCCACAAGTGAGCTTCGAGCGTTAAATCGAAGTGAGCGCCCAGAGTGCACTGAGTAAATTAGTGACCTTTTGGAGTCAAAGGAACTCAGTTGCCTTTCACGCTGTTGTTTGAGCTTAGATTTGTGCAGCATCCCATTATGCACTGAATGTGACTCAGAACACCGGTTAATATCAGCATCTTCTTGGTGTTATCAATTGGTAACACATGCAGTAGCATCACAGATCATTAGATTGATATGATTATGCCTTATGGTTGATGCATTATGATACCCATGCATAATGTGTAATTATGTTAGATGATACACACACACACACACACACACACACACACATATATATATATATATATATATATATATATATATATATATATATATATATATCATATGATTTCAGTTTAAACAACACTTCATCCATCTACAACCAGATTTGTGATGACTAAAAAATTACCAAGATACAATACTCAAGTGCTTCCTAGTGGCGGACACAAGGATTTTTAGCAGGGGATCAATTTGGTTGTCATCCATGATGACTCGAAAAAAGTGCAAACAAACCATGTACTACAACGGAATGCATGACGCCTCCCTTTTACCTTCATTTGACTACCTCTGTTGCAGTCTGCTTGAAATCTGTAAAACAAGCCTGCAATGATTCTTCCTTACAGCAGACATTGGAGTAGCGTAAAATCGTGGCAGTAAAACATTTGCCTTCCATCCATGTGGTCCGATGCCAGCGTCATCCATGCCTATAAACGTAATTGAAATGCTCCCATGGTCAGCGCCTTCTCTGCTGATGCAGCGAGCTGAAGAGCCTGAAGGAGTCTCGTGCACACAGCCGTGTCTGTCATAGCGTGGTATCCTGCACTACCTCTGTTCTTAACCGTCCAACGTGCCTGCATAAGTGATGCCAGAAATAGTGAGGCAGGGGTAGTAAAACCTGTCGACTTGTTCACTAATGGCGGTAGAAATGTATATTTTGACCCAAAACTCGGCACCAAAAATACTTAAGGCAGAAGATTTTGGTGACCGCCACGACGAAATAATACAGTGCATCCTGAAAATCCTAGCATGAGATCTCCATACACATATATTATGCCTCCATGGTGATGTTTTCGTCACACAACACAAGCGAACATTTCCGTACAGACTGTTTACAGTACCTGCTGTACCATGGCATCTTTTTAGGTTTTATCCCAGCCCGGCGATCAAAATGTTCTTTCATTTTTAGCTGCATTTCTTAAGTGGTGTATTTCCTACGCCCCGGCCAGTCGGCCGATTCGCTGTTTTTACCAGCCGACTGTCAGCGTTCCAAAATATACAGTGTAAAGTACTGAAAAAGACCTGAATGTAAGGATTGATCTGGCCGCAAGGGTATATTTCAATCGTTGCGATGCGACTGGTATGAGATAGGTGGTGACTTTCGATGCATTGCGACTTTGCAAGCGGCATTCGCATTGCAGTGTCACGAATTCATCTACCTAGGGTTTGATTTTTGGGACTTACATTATTCGTTTCAGTGTCATGATTTAGCATCCCGTTCTCAGCGACGAGGGGCATTGACAGTTCATGGTAAGTCGGCGAGATGACCCGATCGAGGTAGAAATCGATCCGTGATTGGTTTCTAAGGCAAAGAGCCAATTGCATTTAGAATTACAACAAATTCCATTGGCATAGGTTCAAGCATGAAGCTTAGACCGAGGTCAAAACTAGCTTGCCTTTTTATTAGAAAGCTTGATTTATAGAGTAGCTTCTGGTGCTTCTTTCGGATCTATTCATGGCAGGGACCGCAGCAAACATGCTCCATGGATTTTTAAAGGCTAGGGTAGGTTACTGACCTAAAATGACCCAAGTCAACATTTTACTTTTAGGAACATTCCGATTGGCGTAACACCTGACGCTTATTTGGATGGAAAAATAGGATCAGTCTCTTAGGCATCTGGTCACCTTGACCTAGGAGGGTGAAGCAAGATCACTGACCTTATTTGGGCACCATATACTTTTTGCCTAGAGCAGGCCTTTAACTTCGCGGTGGTTGCATGAGGAGGTCTGGGGTACTTGAGACACCAATCTGGAGATGGCCTTATTTGGCTCTATGTGCCCCAAGGGCATGACCCAGGAACCTCCACTTTAGGCAGAGGTTAGTTCATATACAGGTCAACACATTTTGTGAGTTGGGTGTATTTAGCCACCTTAGTTTTTGAGATCTCAGCGTGGTTACATTGACCCCCGTTCGAGCGAAAGGTATTTAAGTGTCAACCGGCACGTGTTAAACGGAACATCCCACCTTATTTTGTACTTGGCATTTACTGTTACATCAGATGCGTACAATTTGAGCAATAATGCCAGTTTTCACGAAATTCCTCTGAATACCTTAGACTTTCCATTTGATGTAACCAGCCCTGCGGGAAAAAATCAGTTGGCTCTCTGCCAACTGCTACAGAAACAATGCATTTAAGTTGCCTTGCGTTTTCCAACGTGTGTCCTGTAATGTTTGCAGTACACTAAGGTGGTAAAATATTTGTGAAAGAGCCGCTATTAAAGCTTCAAACAATCTGTATAGACAAAAAGATAGGTAAATTTGAAGCTGTTATCACTCGAATCCAACGAACCGTTATACTACGGCATTGATTTCTCCCCAATGGCGTTTACCACAACGACTCTTTTCTCTTCGTCTACCACAGTGACCCTTGTGGGAATGGATTGATGCACATGTTCCATGTGACCCACTGACTCAAACTTCAGCCAACCAACGCTTCGTTAGCATGTGCTTGCCCGCTGGGCCCAACACAAATGTTAGCTATTCGCACCAGAATAGGTGTCGCGGTCGTTATTACGACGGTGGTCGTGAATGTGGGGGAACAGTGTACTGCTCTTAGAGCACTGCCGGCGTGCTTTGGAGTAAAAATGACATCCCTATGATGTCTTGGCGGCACTGCATTGGCACTACCCATTGTTTTATTAGACATGACTAGCCCTGAAGTTTTTCCAGAGCATGCTTTTGAGATACACCTCAAAGGTGGGGCACTCTAACACTGGTTGGCTTTTAATACCACTTCTGAAACCAGTGCGAAGACGTGCAGCCCGGGGCTCAGCCTTGCCCGCGGGATGCAATTTACCGCAGTTTATACCTGTCGGCCCCGCGGCAGGACGAAAGACTTCAAACGAAAATAGAGGACTGACGTCTTGTTTTTCATTGAAGTTTTTTCATTGTACTCAACTGGGGAACTTGGCGAGCCTTAGAAGGAAAAAGCCCTACACAGAATTTACCAAGCGGTCTCAATCTCTAGCAAGCGGTCTCTCTCCTCTCTCTCTCTCTCTCTCCTCTCTCTCTCTCCTCTCTCTCTCTCCTCCTCCTCTCTCTCTCTCTCCCTCTCTCTCTCTCTCTCTTCTCCTCTCTCTCTCTCTCTCTCTCTCTCTCCTCTTCTCTCTCTCTCTCTCTCTCCTCTCTCTCCTCCTCTCGCTCTCCTCCTCTCTCCTCTCTCTCTCGCTCTCCTCTCCTCTCTCCTCTCTCTCTTCTCGCTCTCTCTCCTCTCTCTCTCTCGCTCTCTCTCCTCTCTCTCCTCCTCTCTCTCCTCCCTCTCTCTCTCTCTCTCTCTCTTCTCTCTCCCTCTCTCTCTCTCTCTCTCTCTCTCTCTCTCTCTCTCTCTCTTCTCTCTCTCTCTCTCTTCTCCTCTCTCTCCTCTCTCTCCTCTCTCTCTCTCTCTCTCTCTCTCTCTCTCCCTCTCCCTCTCTCTCTCTAGCGCTCTCTGTTCCACTCTTCCACTGAGCTTTCGACCAGCGGCGTTTTCACTCACTGAACAAGACAGGTTCGAGTGCGATGTGAAACACTGTCCTCCGTGGGGACCGAACCAAATACCCTTAGGCAGTTAATGGAAGCCCAGAGGATTTTCCTCGCTACCCGGGGGTTGGACATGAAGCAGGAATAAGGCATGCTAATTTGTGGAGCCCTAGGCATAGACGATTGTCACACAAGCACCTAATACGAAGCTAATTATTGCGTTGCTAGCATTGACCAAACATGACATTTAGCGCGCCTTCCCACCGAAAACCATCCAGACCAAAGCCTTCACAGGTGGGGTTGACCAATGGGTACCCGGATTGAACGAGTAAGGGTCCTCGCTGGGTACACACTTTCGGATATTTCCCGGGTATGGGTACCTCCATGGATAGCGTGATCAAGTACCCCGGGTCATAACGGTTTCACTGAAGAATCACAAAAACGGACGGGGTCAAGCTAAGCAATGGCCCTTACTGCTAGAAATCATAGTAAGCCAACGCGCTCCCCCTCCCCCCCCCCCAGCTTAAACTATAACAAACAAATTATTGCCAAATTATGAGTTATGAACATTACGCATCATTCAGACCGCTCCCGCCGATAAAGCATTCCCAAAAATCGGACCGTCTTGCCTTAATGTGTTTCTTGCTTAGTTGTCGCCAAAATGCCGCCACGCTGATTTGGCTCTCTTGTCCAGAAGCTTTCTTTACCCGGATTGCTATAAACAGGCCTGAGATATTAAGATCCATGTACAGCAGACGTATTTCATATTCTCCTAAAAACGCAAATATTCTCCTAAAAACGCAGGTAGCAGTGCAAACATCCGGTAGTGCCGACAGCGGAAGTGCATGTAGCAGATCTTGCCAATCTTTTTCCCTCCGTAGCTGAAGCCTCGCCGATATGGCGGATGATGTACAAACAAACTCGAAATGCAAATATGTTATTATAAGCTAGGGCGCATACCTAGCTTATCAGGCCCGATCCAGGACTTCACGAGAGCGGGAGCAGCCGTGAAAACTGTTGGAAACGGGCCAACTGTCCCAGTATTAGAACATGAGTTCCGTGAATTGCACGCACCAGAGACGCGTCCCGACCTCTGGATTCACGACGGCCTTGTGGAACGACTCGCCAATGGCCATACAGCTTGTTTTAGTCGCAACTACCTTCTCACATGCGTGTAGCTACTTGCCCCATGTGCATATAGGTGCTCACCCAAGATGGATTGGGAAGCACTTGAAATGAACTAAACCAATAGCATGTCTACACTGATCACCAAGCCTGTTAGGACAACCCAAAGAGGGACCTCAGAGTCAAATCCGATCGTTTAGTGCCGTTTAGATTTCCTGTTTTCTTTGCGCCCGAAACTGGATCTGCAAATTTCGTTTATTTTGCTCCGGACGACCATTTTGGAACTTTTTCCCTATTTCCTTCCTTCTCGAGAAAACTCCGGGGAGTCCATTCTGGTCCCAAGACGTCTGTGTTGGAGAGTAGACCTTTAAGTTGTGCTCAGGTTGGATACTCTTTTAGGTTTGACGGATACATTATTAGGTCCTGCGTGTCTTTCAGGCCTGAAGGATGTGTTTTAGGTCTAGTGACTCCTTTCCAGCGCTGGGCTCGCATTCTCAGGCCTGAGGCTTCCCTTCTGGCCTTGGAAGCACCTTACCATGCTAGAGAGGAGCATTTTGAGGCCTTGTTTGCATCTTTTCGAACCTTGAGGGCGCCCTGTCATTCCTGAAGTGTACATTTTCATGCCTGAGTGCCCTTTCAGAACTGCAGTGTTGCATTTATTTTCACGTTTGATGGTGCTCTTTTGGGATGAGTGGCACATTATTAGATGTTGGGCATCATTTTAAAGGACTGCTCACCCAGGCGTTTTTGAGCGAACCGAGCATCCATCAAGAAGACGGTGATATCGTGAGGAAAAGTGAGACGTTTAATGCATACCCGATGGTGCTAAAACCTGTATCCAAGAGACCTTGATCTTCACAATGTAAGCGACACCTCGTGTCAAATTGCCCGTTTAAATCATTTTCAATATTCGGGCATACACGGAACTTATAGTCGACAAACCACCGTTACCGCCCACAAAAAAACAACAAAAAACAAATAAACAAAATATCCTGTGTGCTTGGCATTCAACCATGCAACCAAATTTGCAGCCAAATTGAAGCTAATTGATTCAGCTGCTCTTCTCCCCATAAGACGCCAAACGTGCCCAGACGACAGATAAAGGCATATCCCTCGTGGCGACGGTTGCTGTCAAAAGGCATGTTGCAATCAGAATAAGTTCAACACGAACAGAGATTCGCGGGCTGTGTCCTGGGGCTATGCACGCGCGCCCGACGCGCGTAAAAAAGTCAGTGTGAGCATGCCATACGGCTGGGTGCTGTCCTTACAGACCGTAGAGGCGTCTTTCAAGCCTTGTGTCTGCCCTTTTATACCCGCAGGGATATCATCAGATTTGGAGGTGGTATCCTAGTCCCCGGGCGTTTTTTACAGGTCTGGGACATTCTTGTACACCTGACAGGCAGATTTTGAGCTGTGGAGAGTATTTGACAAGTCTGGGGGGGCCCGTTCCGGCCCCTGAAGCCGCTTATGCATCTGCAACGCCCTTCCAGAGCTTGTGGGCGTCTTTGAGCCTGAAGGGTTGCGTTTTCAAGTTTGGCCATGCCCGTTCGGGCCTCTTATGTGCATTTTATAGCCCAAGGGCGCTCTTTTAGGCTTAAGAGACGCATTTGCAGACCTCTGGGACGTCCCTGAAGCTCTAGAGGAGCCGTTAACGATGCTGTGGACGATGTTTTTTTGCGCCGATGGCGCATGAGTGCCATCGGCGCAGAAAAAAAACTGGTAGGTTAATGGTAGCCAATAGGGCGTATTCGGTGTCTTATTGACCACTAGTTGCCATTTCTGACAAGATTGCCTTTGGCATCCTTGCGCAGAGTACAGCCCGATGCCCCCACCCCCCCCCCACCCCCACCCCACCCCTTAATATTCCGTTGATCACCTGTGTTTTTGACATAGCAACTTGAAAATGTAATAGTCTAAAACCAAAACCCCGGTCGTGTGGCTTGTTCGGCGGCACTCGTCATGAAACTAGCACGTGGCTGACTGGAACTCAAATGGCCTCCAGAGGTAACAGTATCGAAACAACATGTCAAGGAATGAACTGCGCGCGTCTTCTTTGTCCTGCAACAACGGTATGAGCGCAGTGCACATGAAAGAGATGTGTGCTGCTGAGAGGAGAGAGCACCCCGTGGTGTTGACGCAGGCTGCACGCGGGATGGAATGCGTGGCAGCGCGCTGCCGGCGTTGGCCCACGGCTATGGCTTGCATTTATATCCCACTGGTTGACAACGTGGCGCACCGATGACACTACGTTTGCCCCTATTTAAAAATGCCGGACGAAATAGCTATAAAGGGAGTGTACTATTTTCAGCGCATATTTCAAAACTTACCCTGCTGAAACCTCAAGACTATTCAGTCAAATCATAGCATTGGGTGGTGCCACCGCAGCGCCATCAAGATATAATGAGGATATCGATTGTAATTATTTTCAAGCTTAAACAATTATGTTAAGGCTTGCAACAGCACTACACTTCTTTCTTTTTGGTACCCATTCAGTGTATCCCGAGTCCAAAACAATGGCAGTTGTGGCCGCCGTCGTCATAACAATAACTGTCGTTATGACGACAGCAGATTTTAGTGGTGGCCATTGTCAGCTGTCACGGGCTAGAGGTACCGCTGGGGGGGGGGGCTGAAGCCCCCCCCCCCCTCGAACTTGAACTTCAGCCCCAACCCCATCTTGGGCAATCAATGGGCAAAATCTAGAGAGAAACTTGTTGGCATATTTTTGGGGTAAGTTGGGTCTTTTTTCTTTGTTCAGCCCTCCCCCCCCCCCCCAACGCATGCTGCCAAGCTACGCTTCCGGTTGGAGAAGCCACTTTCGAGTCGTTTTAACCGGCACATTGCATGCCTGCGGACTTAAAGATGGCGCGTCTTCTGGTATGAATGACGTCAGTACAAATAATTGTGATTGGCACAGCGGACGGCAAAGGCCAGTTACCGAGAAGCGCATTGGTCGAAGCTTGCGTGCAACTATAGGGGCCACGTTTTCTACTTTCTACAACGATAGGCCATGTCTCCGTTTTCTAAAGCCAAAGAGCGTTTCAAAGAGCCACCGTGCTAAACGCCATAGGGAGAAATCAAAGCCACGGCATAAAGTTTCGTTGAATTTGAGGAATAATATATTCATGTTTGCATATATTTGTTCTAGAAAGTTCCCAGCTTTTGCAGCATTCATTATAGAAGAATTTTGACAAATTGGTGTGACGCAAACATTACGGAAAACACATGCTTGAAAAAGAAAGCAGCTTAGTTGGTTCACTTTCAAAGTGCTAAACACAGAATCCAATGAGATTTCTGAGCAGGAGCGGGTACCTCGAGCCAAAATTCTAAGCTATTTAGATCGATTTCGAGAAAATTGATATTGCCGATTACATCGAATGCATCTGATTCAAAGATAAGTGACAGGTACAAAAAGGTGGCATGCTCCACTGAATAGCCGGTTCGCTCGCAAAAACGTCGACCATCATCATAACAATGTTTATTGTGTTCCGCATAAAACTTATTGAAGCGTATTTAATGTTTTCCGTTGTCTTTAAACACAATCATGTCCAAGCGTCAATATATGACGCCTGGAATGATCAAATTGCACAAGCAGTGGATGGGTCACCCCCCACCTTTGTTCGTTTGCCTTTTGAACATCCTTCATCATTACACGACAGCCTCTGATAAGACGCGATTATTATCTTACATGTGGGAGAGCGCAGCCGATGATGCATTAAACTTGCATTGCTGACTGCGCCCCAGTTAATCAAATCCATCTGACGAGGCGCGCTGTGCACATAAAGGTGAGCAGGTCATCCGTTGCGCTCCGTTGTGCGGGCCCGATAAGATACCGCCCCAGTGATTTGTGGGTCCCTCATTGATTTTTCTCGCGGCGCGCCCGAGTGTCGTGCACAGACACAAACAATGAGGGTTCAAAGATTCACGGATAGCAGGGCGGGTGATGGCATTATGACTAAGCCCAGGTCTCTCCAGGGCGCAAGAACTGACGCCTGCGGGCTCGGAGCGACTCCTTCGCCGCTGAGCAACACCCGTGATCGCTGGCTACAGTCGGTTTGCGTCAGCGAACTGACTCAGCCAGTCGGCTGGCACACATCTTGGCGGTCAGACAGCACGTGTGGCACACATCCTGGCGGCCAGACAGCACGTGTATCGCACATCACGGCGGTCAGACGGCACGTGTGGCACACATCCCGTCGGTCAGACAGCACGTGTGGCACACATCCCGTCGGCCAGACAGCGCGTGTGGAGCACATCCCGGCGGTGACAGCACGTGCGGAGCACGTCCTGGAGGCCAGACAGCACGTGTGTCCCACATCCTGGCGGCCAGATAGCGGGGCGGTGATCCCGGGCGCCAGCGGGGCCGGCACGCCTGCTGCGGCAGCTGCGGCCGAAGCGTGCCCTCCGCGGCCGCGCCGGACGGGCGTCACCACCGTCGCTTCCCGCCGACCGCGGTCACGTGACCTCCGCTGGTGACGTCGAAACCGCCACGCTTCGGACCCCGGCGTTCGGAGCCGCTGGCCGCGCGCTGGACGACACGCGCAGCCAGCCGCCGGCGGACGAGACGCAACTCAAGCGAACGCGACCGACGCCCGACTACGCCGGCCGAGCCTGCCCAGGTGCTCGTTCATCGCGTCCGTGCTGTTGTCAGGGGCGGGAAATGTTCGCTGTCAAGGCACCGACGTCTAGCTGTGACGTGCGGCAGCAATATCAGCCATGTTTATTAGCTGCACGCCTTGTTGGGATGCAGGACGTCCGTACCTCATATCCACTGGCCTGCCCTCCATGTATGTGGCCGATTTCGCTGCAACCGAGTTATTGAGACAACGATTCAGTATCCGCAGCTCATGTATTTGAGTACAGTATTTAGTTCTCAAGATGTATAAGGCAGTGCTGACTAAGACACCAGTTCAAGTGAATTTCGTCGAACTTTTGGGCTGATCTCAATTGAGCCTAACCCGGCGAAGGCGAACGCAAAATACCACCCGTCATGCTCTCACTCCTTTGCCTGCATACGAGCCTCGATCTTTGTGTCCCTACTTATCTTGCATGCATCTTTCTCAAATATTTAGTCCGATAGGTTGATTCGATGAATTTTTGGGATCACCTCCCGCTCTAAGCAGCGCTTGTTCCGTGGGGCCTGAGCCCATCACCGGGTGGCAAAATTTATCATCAGTGGCACTGATGGCATAAGCAGCATGGAATTCCTGGTCCTTCCTGCGTCGACCAGCTCAACCTGCGCCCGGTCAGGGGGGGTTGACTTTCCCCCTAGTTTTTTCGAGCACAGCTGAAAAAAACACTCGCAGGAATATAAAGTTTCAGTACCTGTTCATCTATTAATTTAGCATCCTTTGTGGAACTTGACGTTTTGATTTGCCAATATCATCGACCTCCGTCTGATCGAAAAGCTCAAATTACAAACGTATTTCACCTCACGCAACTTGTTTTGTGCGTTCCTCCCCACTGCCCAAACTTGTTATAGTCCTAGAAAATGATAATACTTACATTTGGCCTATATCAAGCTTTTTCAGACCAGGCGTGATCAGCGACCTGCGTTGGTGTAAATGCTTGCTATTTTTCGTAAATAATGCAAATTTCACGCATTTTGGTGTAGTTTTGGGGTTTGTTTAATAGGAAAAGGGTATTAATTCGCATGTGCAGCCATCATATGACCACAGAGCATATCACATTGAAGCAGGTCATGACCTTTCTCCGTGGATGACTTCTTCAAAACACATGCTTGGTTCAAAAGGCAGTTTCAATAGGTACTTTTGGGCGCAAAATTTGAATATTCCAACGAAAACATGTAATATGACCTCTGCTGTCAGAAGCAGAGAGCCTAGACGAACCAGTGAGCCTCGTGTAACCACCTCCGCATTGTGTTTCGTGAAGATGATGACGCACAACTTCACGTACCAACCTACCCCTTTTTCGGACTGTTACAACTACATTGCTAAGCATGGAAGGAACCAATATGAATACCAAAGCTATGCGCTCTTGAGTACCTGCAGATGTACGACATAACATTTCTGACAACAGAATGGCATAGCACTAGTCACTTACACCGGAATAGGAGTTCATCTTTTAATTTGGGTGATTCATGAATTTGACCTAAGTTGACCTCAGCTAAGTTTTAAATCAACTGAAAAAGGATATTTGTGTCTCTGATACTGTTGTCCTATAGCTGCATCTAATAAAATAAACTTATAAGTACATCGTGAAAGAAAACAAAGAACTGTCGTTCTTGTAGGCTGATGGTAGACCAGCTTTGAGCGGAAATGTGGCCTGCCTGGCCCTCGTAAGGGAACAAAAATGATTTGAATGGACTCCCGACAGTATGACAGACGCTTCACGCTTGACTCTGTGCCACCCTTATCTGTGTTCACGTATTGGCATATTTTAACTGCATCTATCAGAGCCACCGTTTTTTCGTGACCTTCTAATGACCTCACATTTGGCCTTAGGTCAAACATTTAGTGTGCACTCTCCACGATTTTATGAGACCCTCACGACGTTATTCTGTTGTTCTCGTACGACGTCGGGAAGTTGGAACTCCCAGGGAGGAGGTCCGTCCCCCCCCCCCTTCGGCCAGGCGCGGTTGTCTCACCTCCGGCCGGGCGCATGTCAACGCGTCACAATGCTCGGGACCGCCCGTCCTGGCCTCTGACGTTACTAAGCCATTAGCGTGGCCGCAGGTAACCCCTGTCAGACGCTGGTAGCGAGTGTCCAAAACGACTCGAACCCAACCCGCCACGGGTGACGGAATCGGAAGGAAGGTGGGGATAACCAGCTGAGCCATCGGGACGGGCATATGAGTTAGTTCTTTCCAAGTGAAACCGCAGGCTGAACAAGTCCTACTCGAAACGAAGTTTTTGACGTGGACGGCCCGAGGCGCCATGGCTTGCCAAGTCCACGTCTTCTACATAGAAGTTAAGACCTCTCTAGAACACTGACCTCAGTTTCGTACAGTTTTCAGGAATGGGGAGCACAATTGAAAAAGCAAAGTGAAAATCATGACTGATGCAGCTGAAATACCGCTGGGCAGCTTTTTTGGTCCCATGGCGTCTACCCATGGTGTGTGGGACGCTCGTGCCAAGTTGCACTCCTATACCATGTATGCTCTGCATTGGCAGCCTTTATTTTACATTATATTCCATTGCAGCAGTTAAGCTGCATTCTCCAAAACTTACGAGCATTTGCTGCAATACAAAGGCTGCCTGCGGTGGTAAGTGGCAAGATGTGATCCACGTACGCGTGCAGCATTTTGAGTTTGCGTTCCTCCGAGTCTAGGGAGCCAACACCCCAAGACTCGCAAATTTGGTAGACCGAAATATTTTCATACAAGCCATCCAAACGTGCTCCACTTAAATCCACGGTCGTCAAAGGTGTTTGTGCGATACGCGTTGCCAAGCTGTTAGTTGCCATTAATATATTGCGAGTAGTACGATCATGTGCCTCGAATCTGACCACAGCAAATGCCGTTCGCAATGCGTTGCCATTGCATCAAAATCGAGCGAGCTGAAAGGGAGAAGCACGATAAGCATACATCGCGGTCGCTCGGAAATATTCAGGATCGGTATTAGTCCATCCGTCTGTCCCTGTACCTCAGCAGACAGATCGCGACAACAGCGACACCATTCGGTGCGCCGACTCGGCGTAAAGACTGATGCCGGCTTCGAAACAATCGGTGGCGCGTGGCACGTGCCGCGTGACGTCAGACGGAACTCAACACGATTCACATAACCAGGGGTACGACTCAAGAGTGCCACTGGTCCAAGGCCGGTGGGTGGCAGCCTGGTCTCCATTACCAGGTACGTGCTTTTGCGGATGACGAGCGGGTGCGATCAGCTACGTGACCTGGACGCAGGTGCAAAGACTTGGAGGTTCCCGAGGCCCCGGAAACATACGCATACAATCGTGCATGCCAAACGTTGCAAACTAACAGGGAGCATGGTTCAGATGCTCAGTCGTCCATTCACGGCTTCTTCGATACCATAACTTTATTTAATACGACGTGATCTGCAATGACTTCCTGGCCATTTAAAGGTTCAAAACAAATCCAGAAAATACTGTTGATCTTATAAAGCAGCCCCATGCTGGACCTCAAACACCGCTTGTGGCATTGATTGGCATCACCACGCCTTTCTGTGCAGCTGGTGAGTGCACTTCCGATCAAGGCGCAGTATGACTCCGCTCCCTCATCTGCAGACAAAGACCGAGTAACACTGCTTGCGCGCACTGGCTGTCAATGAAGCCTATTGTCGTAATGTAATTACGCAAGACTACGCCGCCATCTATGCGTGAGAGCATATTGTCCTGCTCCGACACTGAAACATGCACACGCACGAGTACGCCTCCACTAAAAAAGGGCGTGCTTTTCTTCGACGAAATCGTCGATCAATGCTAGCGCATTGTTTGGAAATCCATGCACAATCGGGAAATTTTGCGCCAAAAAAACTCAGGAGGGGTGATGTGTTTCCAAAGACAACGGGTGCGGCTGATGCTGCAGGGATGTTGGCTGTGGCTCAGGACATCCAGCGGAGCTGGGGTCTAATGACACAGCTGTGTGCACCGGCCGCGTCAGCAGTGTGAGCGGACAAGTCTAACCACACAAGCGGTTCACCCGCTTCAGAAGGCTGAGCGCAGCATCTACGTCGACGAGCTGACATTCGGGCATGTATTCAAGGGTGCTGATGGCTGGACGACTGGTCCGGCGTCCTTCCAAGAACCAAGCGGTGAGGCGATGTTGAGGGATTCGACCGCTGCTTTTAGTGAGGCTTGAACCTTACAGGGATAAGAGCCTGTAATTCCGAACGACTTTCAAAAGAAGATGATCAAACATCAGCATCTGTGTGACATGTGCCGAGAAGTCTAAGCCGGACC
>NW_023596180.1:64593-121936 GCF_011947565.3 Pollicipes pollicipes
ACCCAGCGGCGTTTTCACTCACTGAACAAGACAGGTTCGAGTGCGATGTGAAACACTGTCCTCCGTGGGGACCGAACCAAATACCCTCAGGCAGTTAATGGAAGCCCAGAGGATTTTCCTCGCTACCCGGGGGTTGGACATGAAGCAGGAATAAGGCATGCTAATTTGTGGAGCCCTAGGCATAGACGATTGTCACACAAGCACCTAATACGAAGCTAATTATTGCGTTGCTAGCATTGACCAAACATGACATTTAGCGCGCCTTCCCACCGAAAACCATCCAGACCAAAGCCTTCACAGGTGGGGTTGACCAATGGGTACCCGGATTGAACGAGTAAGGGTCCCTCGCGGGTACACACTTTCGGATATTTCCCGGTATGGGTACCTCCATGGATAGCGTGATCAAGTACCCCGGGTCATAACGGTTTCACTGAAGAATCACAAAAACGGACGGGGTCAAGCTAAGCAATGGCCCTTACTGCTAGAAATCATAGTAAGCCAACGCGCTCCCCCCCCCCCCCCCCCCAGCTTAAACTATAACAAACAAATTGTTGCCAAATTATGAGTTATGAACATTACGCATCATTCAGACCGCTCCCGCCGATAAAGCATTCCCAAAAATCGGACCGTCTTGCCTTAATGTGTTTCTTGCTTAGTTGTCGCCAAAATGCCGCCACGCTGATTTGGCTCTCTTGTCCAGAAGCTTTCTTTACCCGGATTGCTATAAACAGGCCTGAGATATTAAGATCCATGTACAGCAGACGTATTTCATATTCTCCTAAAAACGCAATATTCTCCAAAAACGCAGGTAGCAGTGCAAACATCCGGTAGTGCCGACAGCGGAAGTGCATGTAGCAGATTGCCAATCTTTTTCCCTCCGTAGCTGAGCCTCGCCGATATGGCGGATGATGTACAAACAAACTCGAAATGCAAATATGTTATTATAAGCTAGGGCGCATACCTAGCTTATCAGGCCCGATCCAGGACTTCACGAGAGCGGGAGCAGCCGTGAAAACTGTTGGAAACGGGCCAACTGTCCCAGTATTAGAACATGAGTTCCGTGAATTGCACGCACCAGAGACGCGTCCCGACCTCTGGATTCACGACGGCCTTGTGGAACGACTCGCCAATGGCCATACAGCTTGTTTTAGTCGCAACTACCTTCTCACATGCGTGTAGCTACTTGCCCCATGTGCATATAGGTGCTCACCCAAGATGGATTGGGAAGCACTTGAAATGAACTAAACCAATAGCATGTCTACACTGATCACCAAGCCTGTTAGGACAACCCAAAGAGGGACCTCAGAGTCAAATCCGATCGTTTAGTGCCGTTTAGATTTCCTGTTTTCTTTGCGCCCGAAACTGGATCTGCAAATTTCGTTTATTTTGCTCCGGACGACCATTTTGGAACTTTTTCCTATTTCCTTCCTTCTCGAGAAAACTCCGGGGAGTCATTCTGGTCCCAAGACGTCTGTGTTGGAGAGTAGACCTTTAAGTTGTGCTCAGGTTGGATACTCTTTTAGGTTTGACGGATACATTATTAGGTCCTGCGTGTCTTTCAGCCTGAAGGATGTGTTTTAGGTCTAGTGACTCCTTTCCAGCGCTGGGCTCGCATTCTCAGCCTGAGGCTTCCCTTCTGGCCTTGGAAGCACCTTACCATGCTAGAGAGGAGCATTTTGAGGCCTTGTTTGCATCTTTTCGAACCTTGAGGGCGCCCTGTCATTCCTGAAGTGTACATTTTCATGCCTGAGTGCCCTTTCAGAACTGCAGTGTTGCATTTATTTTCACGTTGATGGTGCTCTTTTGGGATGAGTGGCACATTATTAGATGTTGGGCATCATTTTAAAGGACTGCTCACCCAGGCGTTTTTGAGCGAACCGAGCATCCATCAAGAAGACGGTGATATCGTGAGGAAAAGTGAGACGTTTAATGCATACCCGATGGTGCTAAAACCTGTATCCAAGAGACCTTGATCTTCACAATGTAAGCGACACCTCGTGTCAAATTGCCCGTTTAAATCATTTTCAATATTCGGGCATACACGGAACTTATAGTCGAAAAACCACCGTTACGCCCACAAAAAAAAAACAAAAAACAAATAAACAAAATATCCTGTGTGCTTGGCATCAACCATGCAACCAAATTTGCAGCCAAATTAAAGCTAATTGATTCAGCTGCTCTTCCCCATAAGACGCCAAACGTGCCAGACGACAGATAAAGGCATATCCCTCGTGGCGACGGTTGCTGTCAAAAGGCATGTTGCAATCAGAATAAGTTCACACGAACAGAGATTCGCGGGCTGTGTCAGGGGGCTATGCACGCGCGCCCGACGCGCGTAAAAAAGTCAGTGTGAGCATGCCATAAGGCTGGGTGCTGTCCTTACAGACCGTAGAGGCGTCTTTCGAGCCTTGGGTCTGCCCTTTTATACCCGCGGGGATATCATCAGATTTGGAGGTGGTATCCTAGTCCCCGGGCGTTTTTTACAGGTCTGGGACATTCTTGTACACCTGACAGGCAGATTTTGAGCTGTGGAGAGTATTGACAAGTCTGGGGGGGGCCCGTTCCGGCCCCTGAGCCGCTTATGCATCTGCAACGCCCTTCCAGAGCTTGTGGGCGCTTTGAGCCTGAAGGGTTGCGTTTTCAAGTTTGGCCATGCCCGTTCGGCCTCTTATGTGCATTTTATAGCCCAAGGGCGCTCTTTAGGCTTAAGAGGACGCATTTGCAGACCTCTGGGACGTCCCTGAAGCTCTAGAGGAGCCGTTAAACGATGCTGTGGACGATGTTTTTTTTGCGCCGATGGCGCATGAAGTGCCATCGGCGCAGAAAAAAACTGGTAGGTTAATGGTAGCCAATAGGGCGTATTCCGGTGTCTTATTGACCACTAGTTGCCATTTCTGACAATGATTGCCTTGGCATCCTTGCGCCAGAGTACAGCCCGATGCCCCACCCCCCCCCCCCCCCACCCCACCCCACCCTTAATATTCCGTGATCACCTGTGTTTTTTGACATAGCAACTTGAAAATGTAATAGTCTAAAACCAAAACCCCGGTCGTGTGGCTTGTTCGGCGGCACTCGTCATGAAACTAGCACGTGGCTTGACTGGAACTCAAATGGCCTCCAGAGGGTAACAGTATCGAAACAACATGTCAAGGAATGAAACTGCGCGCGTCTTCTTTGTCCTGCAACAAACGGTATGAGCGCAGTGCACATGAAAGAGATGTGTGCTGCTGAGAGGAGAGGAGCACCCCGTGGTGTTGACGCATGGCTGCACGCGGGATGGAATGCATGGGCAGCGCGCTGCCGGCGTTGGCCCACGGCTATGGCTTGCATTTATATCCCACTGGTTGACAACGTGGCGCACCGATGACACTACGTTTGCCCCTATTTAAAAATGCCGGACGAAATAGCTATAAAGGGAGTGTACTATTTCAGCGCATATTTCAAAACTTACCCTGCTGAACCTCAAGACTATTCAGTCAAATCATAGCATTGGGTGGTGCCACCGCAGCGCCATCAAGATATAATGAGGATATCGATTGTAATTATTTTCAAGCTTAAACAATTATGTTAAGGCTTGCAACAGCACTACACTTCTTTCTT
This sequence comes from Pollicipes pollicipes, assembly GCF_011947565.3. Classification (NCBI taxonomy): domain Eukaryota; kingdom Metazoa; phylum Arthropoda; class Thecostraca; order Pollicipedomorpha; family Pollicipedidae; genus Pollicipes; species Pollicipes pollicipes. The sequence continues at coordinate 68,194 of NW_023596180.1, forward strand.
TTTGGTACCCATTCAGTGTATCCCGAGTCCAAAACAATGGCAGTTGTGGCCGCCGTCGTCATAACAATAACTGTCGTTATGACGACAGCAGATTTTAGTGGTGGCCATTGTCAAGCTGTCACGGGCTAGAGGTACCGCTGGGGGGGGGGGGCTGAAGCCCCCCCCCCCTCGAACTTGAACTTCAGCCCCAACCCCATCTTGGGCAATCAATGGGCAAAATCTAGAGAGAACTTGTTGGCATATTTTTGGGGTAAGTTGGGTCTTTTTTCTTTGTTCAGCCCTCCCCCCCCCCCCCCAACGCATGCTGTCAAGCTACGCTTTCCGGTTGGAGAAGCCACTTTTGAGTCGTTTTAACCGGCACATTGCGTGCCTGCGGACTTAAAGATGGCGCGTCTTCTGGTATGAATGACGTCAGTACAAATAATTGTGATTGGCACAGCGGACGGCAAAGGCCAGTTACCGAGAAGCGCATTGGTCGAAGCTTGCGTGCAACTATAGGGGCCACGTTTTCTACTTTCTACAACGATAGGCCATGTCTCCGTTTTCTAAAGCCAAAGAGCGTTTCAAAGAGCCACCGTGCTAAACGCCATAAGGGAGAAATCAAAGCCACGGCATAAAGTTTCGTTGAATTTGAGGAATAATATATTCATGTTTGCATATATTTGTTCTAGAAAGTTCCCAGCTTTTGCAGCATTCATTATAGAAGAATTTTGACAAATTGGTGTGACGCAAACATAACGGAAAACACATGCTTGAAAAAGAAAGCAGCTTAGTTGGTTCACTTTCAAAGTGCTAAACACAGAATCCAATGAGATTTCTGAGCAGGAGCGGGTACCTCGAGCCAAAATTCTAAGCTATTTAGATCGATTTCGAGAAAATTGATATTGCCGATTACATCGAATGCATCTGATTCAAAGATAAGTGACAGGTACAAAAAGGTGGCATGCTCCACTGAATAGCCGGTTCGCTCGCAAAAACGTCGACCATCATCATAACAATGTTTATTGTGTTCCGCATAAAGCTTATTGAAGCGTATTTAATGTTTTCCGTTGTCTTTAAACACAATCATGTCCAAGCGTCAATATATGACGCCTGGAATGATCAAATTGCACAAGCAGTGGATGGGTCACCCCCCACCCTTGTTCGTTTGCCTTTTGAACATCCTTCATCATTACACGACAGCCTCTGATAAGACGCGATTATTATCTTACATGTGGGAGAGCGCAGCCGATGATGCATTAAACTTGCATTGCTGACTGCGCCCCAGTTAATCAAATCCATCTGACGAGGCGCGCTGTGCACATAAAGGTGAGCAGGTCATCCGTTGCGCTCCGTTGTGCGGGCCCGATAAGATACCGCCCCAGTGATTTGTGGGTCCCTCATTGATTTTTCTCGCGGCGCGCCCGAGTGTCGTGCACAGACACAAACAATGAGGGTTCAAAGATTCACGGATAGCAGGGCGGGTGATGGCATTATGACTAAGCCCAGGTCTCTCCAGGGCGCAAGAACTGACGCCTGCGGGCTCGGAGCGACTCCTTCGCCGCTGAGCAACACCCGTGATCGCTGGCTACAGTCGGTTTGCGTCAGCGAACTGACTCAGCCAGTCGGCTGGCACACATCTTGGCGGTCAGACAGCACGTGTGGCACACATCCTGGCGGCCAGACAGCACGTGTATCGCACATCACGGCGGTCAGACGGCACGTGTGGCACACATCCCGTCGGTCAGACAGCACGTGTGGCACACATCCCGTCGGCCAGACAGCGCGTGTGGAGCACATCCCGGCGGTGACAGCACGTGCGGAGCACGTCCTGGAGGCCAGACAGCACGTGTGTCCCACATCCTGGCGGCCAGATAGCGGGGCGGTGATCCCGGGCGCCAGCGGGGCCGGCACGCCTGCTGCGGCAGCTGCGGCCGAAGCGTGCCCTCCGCGGCCGCGCCGGACGGGCGTCACCACCGTCGCTTCCCGCCGACCGCGGTCACGTGACCTCCGCTGGTGACGTCGAAACCGCCACGCTTCGGACCCCGGCGTTCGGAGCCGCTGGCCGCGCGCTGGACGACACGCGCAGCCAGCCGCCGGCGGACGAGACGCAACTCAAGCGAACGCGACCGACGCCCGACTACGCCGGCCGAGCCTGCCCAGTGCTCGTTCATCGCGTCCGTGCTGTTGTCAGGGGCGGGAAATGTTCGCTGTCAAGGCACCGACGTCTAGCTGTGACGTGCGGCAGCAATATCAGCCATGTTTATTAGCTGCACGCCTTGTTGGGATGCAGGACGTCCGTACCTCATATCCACTGGCCTGCCCTCCATGTATGTGGCCGATTTCGCTGCAACCGAGTTATTGAGACAACGATTCAGTATCCGCAGCTCATGTATTTGAGTACAGTATTTAGTTCTCAAGATGTATAAGGCAGTGCTGACTAAGACACCAGTTCAAGTGAATTTCGTCGAACTTTTGGGCTGATCTCAATTGAGCCTAACCCGGTGAAGGCGACGCAAAATACCACCCGTCATGCTCTCACTCCTTTGCCTGCATACGAGCCTCGATCTTTGTGTCCCTACTTATCTTGCATGCATCTTTCTCAAATATTTAGTCCGAATAGGTTGATTCGATGAATTTTTGGGATCACCTCCCGCTCTAAGCAGCGCTTGTTCCGTGGGGCCTGAGCCCATCACCGGGTGGCAAAATTTATCAAGTGGCACTGATGGCATAAGCAGCATGGAATTCCTGGTCCTTCCTGCGTCGACCGCTCAACCTGCACCCGGTCAGGGGGGGTTGACTTCCCCCTAGTTTTTTCGAGCACAGCTGAAAAAAACACTCGCAGGAATACAAAGTTTCAGTACCTGTTCATCTATTAATTTAGCATCCTTTGTGGAACTTGACGTTTTGATTTGCCAATATCATCGACCTCCGTCTGATCGAAAAGCTCAAATTACAAAACGTATTTCACCTCACGCAACTTGTTTTGTGCGTTCCTCCCCATTGCCCAAACTTGTTATAGTCCTAGAAAATGATAATACTTACGTTTGGCCTATATCAAGCTTTTTCAGACCAGGCGTGATCAGCGACCTGCGTTGGTGTAAATGCTTGCTATTTTTCGTAAATAATGCAAATTTCACGCATTTTGGTGTAGTTTTGGGGTTTGTTTAAAAGGAAAAGGGTATTAATTCGCATGTGCAGCCATCATATGACCACAGAGCATATCACATTGAAGCAGGTCATGACCTTTCTCCGTGGATGACTTCTTCAAAACACATGCTTGGTTCAAAAGGCAGTTTCAATAGGTACTTTTGGGCGCAAAATTTGAATATTCCAACGAAAACATGTAATATGACCTCTGCTGTCAGAAGCAGAGAGCCTAGACGAACCAGTGAGCCTCGTGTAACCACCTCCGCATTGTGTTTGTGAAGATGATGACGCACAACTTCACGTACCAACCTACCCCTTTTTCGGACTGTTACAACTACATTGCTAAGCATGGAAGGAACCAATATGAATACCAAAGCTATGCGGTCTTGAGTACCTGCAGATGTACGACATAACATTTCTGACAACAGAATGGCATCGCACTAGTCACTTACACCGGAATAGGAGTTCATCTTTTAATTTGGGTGGTTCATGAATTCGACCTAAGTTGACCTCAGCTAAGTTTTAAATCAACTGAAAAAGATATTTGTGTCTCTGATACTGTTGTCCTATAGCTGCATCTAATAAAATAAACTTATAAGTACATCGTGAAAGAAAACAAAGAACTGTCGTTCTTGTAGGCTGCTGGTAGACCAGCTTTGAGCGGAAATGTGGCCTGACCTGGCCCTCGTAAGGGAACAAAAATGATTTGAATGGACTCCCGACAGTATGACAGACGCTTCACGCTTGACTCTGTGCCACCCTTATCTGTGTTCACGTATTGGCATATTTTAACTGCATCTATCAGAGCCACCGTTTTTTGTGACCTTCTAATGACCTCACATTTGGCCTTAGGTCAAACATTTAGTGTGCACTCTCCACGATTTTATGAGACCCTCACGACGTTATTCTGTTGTTCTCGTACGATGTCGGGAAGTTGGAACTCCCAGGGAGGAGGTCCGTCCCCCCCCCCCTTCGGCCAGGCGCGGTTGTCTCACCTCCGGCCGGGCGCATGTCAACGCGTCACAATGCTCGGGACCGCCCGTCCTGGCCTCTGACGTTACTAAGCCATTAGCGCGGCCGCAGGTAACCCCTGTCAGACGCTGGTAGCGAGTGTCCAAAACGACTCGAACCCAACCCGCCACGGGTGACGGAATCGGAAGGAAGGTGGGATAACCAGCTGAGCCATCGGGACGGGCATATGAGTTAGTTCTTTCCAAGTGAAACCGCAGGCTGAACAAGTCCTACTCGAAACGAAGTTTTTGACGTGGACGGCCCGAGGCGCCATGGTTGCCAAGTCACGTCTTCTACATAGAAGTTAAGACCTCTCTAGAACACTGACCTCAGTTTCGTACAGTTTTCAGGAATGGGGAGCACAATTGAAAAAGCAAAGGGAAAATCATGACTGATGCAGCTGAAATACCGCTGGGCAGCTTTTTTGGTCCCATGGCGTCTACCCATGGTGTGTGGGACGCTCGTGCCAAGTTGCACTCCTATACCATGTATGCTCTGCATTGGCAGCCTTTATTTTACATTATATTCCATTGCAGCAGTTAAGCTGCATTCTCCAAAACTTACGAGCATTTGCTGCAATACAAAGGCTGCCCGCGGTGGTAAGTGGCAAGATGTGATCCACGTACGCGTGCAGCATTTTGAGTTTGCGTTCCTCCGAGTCTAGGGAGCCAACACCCCAAGACTCGCAAATTTGGTAGACCGAAATATTTTCATACAAGCCATCCAAACGTGCTCCACTTAAATCCACGGTCGTCAAAGGTGTTTGTGCGATACGCGTTGCCAAGCTGTTAGTTGCCATTAATATATTGCGAGTAGTACGATCATGTGCCTCGAATCTGACCACAGCAAATGCCGTTCGCAATGCGTTGCCATTGCATCAAAATCGAGCGAGCTGAAAGGGAGAAGCACGATAACATACATCGCGGTCGCTCGGAAATATTCAGGATCGGTATTAGTCCATCCGTCTGTCCCTGTACCTCAGCAGACAGATCGCGACAACAGCGACACCATTCGGTGCGCCGACTCGGCGTAAAGACTGATGCCGGCTTCGAAACAATCGGTGGCGCGTGGCACGTGCCGCGTGACGTCAGACGGAACTCAACACGATTCACATAACCAGGGGTACGACTCAAGAGTGCCACTGGTCCAAGGCCGGTGGGTGGCAGCCTGGTCTCCATTACCAGGTACGTGCTTTTGCGGATGACGAGCGGGTGCGATCAGCTACGTGACCTGGACGCAGGTGCAAAGACTTGGAGGTTCCCGAGGCCCGGAAACATTACGCATACAATCGTGCATGCCAAACGTTGCAAACTAACAGGGAGCATGGTTCAGATGCTCAGTCGTCCATTCACGGCTTCTTCGATACCATAACTTTATTTAATACGACGTGATCTGCAATGACTTCCTGGCCATTTAAAGGTTCAAAACAAATCCAGAAAATACTGTTGATCTTATAAAGCAGCCCCATGCTGGACCTCAAACACCGCTTGTGGCATTGATTGGCATCACCACGCCTTTCTGTGCAGCTGGTGAGTGCACTTCCGATCAAGGCGCAGTATGACTCCGCTCCCTCATCTGCAGACAAAGACCGAGTAACACTGCTTGCGCGCACTGGCTGTCAATGAAGCCCATTGTAATGTAATTACGCAAGACTACGCCGCCATCTATGCGTGAGAGCATATTGTCCTGCTCCGACACTGAAACATGCACACGCACGAGTACGCCTCCACTAAAAAAGGGCGTGCTTTTCTTCGACGAAATCGTCGATCAATGCTAGCGTACTGTTTGGAAATCCATGCACAATCGGGAAATTTTGCGCCAAAAAAACTCAGGAGGGGTGATGTGTTTCCAAAGACAACGGGTGCGGCTGATGCTGCAGGGATGTTGGCCGTGGCTCAGGACATCCAGCGGAGCTGGGGCCTAATGACACAGCTGTGTGCACCGGCCGCGTCAGCAGTGTGAGCGGACAAGTCTAACCACACAAGCGGTTCACCCGCTTCAGAAGGCTGAGCGCAGCATCTACGTCGACGAGCTGACATTCGGGCATGTATTCAAGGGTGCTGATGGCTGGACGACTGGTCCGGCGTCCTTCCAAGAACCAAGCGGTGAGGCGATGTTGAGGGATTCGACCGCTGCTTTTAGTGAGGCTTGAACCTTACAGGGATAAGAGCCTGTAATTCCGAACGACTTTCAAAAGAAGATGATCAAACATCAGCATCTGTGTGACATGTGCCGAGAAGTCTAAGCCGGACCAGATGCCACCGAGCGATCGCGAGCCACAGGCCCTGACGCTATTCATTGAGCTAGCTGGATAACGCTGGTAAACAGATTGCTATGCCCGTACATGTCGATGGAGGCGCTGGCACCAGCGCTGGAGCGTCTAGTGATCTGCATACTGAGCCAGTGCGGCCCTGTCGGGGTCAGATGAAAAGTTCGTCCATGCGTCAGCGATGGACGAAATGCCGGTTCTTCTTTATTATTTTGTCAACAAAGTTCGCGAGAGATAGACGCGATTTCACGCAGAATGTCCTGTAGTGCAACGGATCCTGAGCCCACAGGGAACGTATTCTGATCGCGGTGCTGACCGACGATCGGCAAAAGAGGATGCTGGTGGCGGAGATCAGAGGACGCCGGACCAGCAGGTGCTGGCACCAAGACCCAGATGGCATATCGCGGTTGGTCCCCCGAACATAAATATCGAAGCACCAGGAAAATGGTCGGAAAGACGCGAGTAACTTAACCCCGATATGGAAACATCCGATGGAGACATCGCCGCTGATGTGGACCCCTCCCGCAGTCTCCAGTCATTGCCCCTGTTACTCGCAAGGAACCGAAAGATGCGTGAAGAAGAGGCACCAGGGAAAAGAATGGGCCACGTAAGATGCTCTGCGCAGACACTGCGAGAGCCCAACACAGGACCGATCTGCCGATGACGGACACAGTGAAGGACTTGACAAGCTTAGACTGAACGTTGGATGGCTTAGACTGAACGTTGGATGCTGAGATCGAGCTGTTGGTGATGTCTCCATTTGTTGCGTGCTGCCATGCAATTAGTGCGGATACGGTGTTGCAGTCCAAAGGCATGAGCAGCATGGGTAATGTTCGGCTGGTAATGATTAAGCTGATGACAAGATGATGATTCTGGCGATGGTAATGGATGTGAGAACGATGTGCTTCGTCGGCTGCCGACGCAGTGCACACATCGGTCCGTTGACGCGTAGGACTATCCAGGCGCGAGGGACGAAACAACCTGGGATTCGCGTCGACCACGTGTTGGTACAACAAACCTGAACGATTGATGGCCGGATTTTTTGGTTGAAAGCACTACAAACATCATATCTAAAATATTTTCGATAACAATATGGTCCTGAATTTCCGCTTATAAACACAAATGTACACGCATTTCGACCCAAGAGTCGACTTTATATTTTCCCTCCACCCTTATTTGCATATAAAAACATCAGTGTGATTTGCACTGTTTAGTGATAGGAATCTACTTTTATTTGGGCACACCACCATCATCATCATTACACATCATCGTCGCCTTAAAATGTGCTATCATCTGCATATTACAATGATCGTGCAAACACTCTTAAAGGTGTCATTTCGAAGTCTTCCAGCGAAAATAAGGCACTTGTAACAGAAACTTCTAGCGGCCAACGTCTTCGCGGTCAGCGGCTTGCCGTCTACAAAAGTGTAAAGTTCGTAGATGCGAGACACGTGGATGCTCGTAAACGCAAGATTTCCAGATCATAGATGCAGGACAGCACCACAAGAGTGGTGCTGTCCGTCTGAGCGTATCCATTATTCATCTATATTGAATACTTTTCTGAACTTTCATGGTGCACCTTTATATGTAATTCGGTAACGCTTTTTGCTATTATATTTTAGTGCGGGTTTGATTTTATATTCTGAATTCGCTTGTTGAGCGTGGACCGTAGGCGTGTATCATAAAATGAACAGTGCACAGTGCCACATTTACAATTCTGAAGATGTCAGGGATATTATTCGACTTTCAGATGTGCTATTTCTAACGCACATAATGAAAGCGAAACACAACCAAACACAAATACTGAGCGGAAGCCGCGAACAAACTCAACGAAACCCAGCCATGAATGCACCGGCGGTTTGGTCCGTCGCTACGGCAGCTGTGAACTGACCTGCGGGTGTCGGCTGGGCGTCCGGCGGCGTGCTGGGGTCAGCGGCGCCGCTCACACCTCGCCGTCGGCCGCGACACCGTGCGCGGGACACGCGCGCCCGCCGCCGGCCGCCGACGTGTCGGCACTGCGCCGACCGGCGGCCGCGGCCCTGCCGCCGCCGCCTCCATATGCCGGCCGGCGTACGGTCAAGGCCGCCCGCTCGGCGTTCATGTCCCTGAGTGAGATGTGGCGGCCGATAGCCGCAGCCGCCCGCCACGTGCAGCCGCGGTCAGCGATGGGACGCGACCCGGCCCCGCCCGGACGCGGGCCGACGCGGCGGCGTGCAAACACCAGAGTGGTAGCCGTTTTGTTTATTGTTATAAGTGCGTAATTTTCTTCACGATCTGGGCACCACACGCGACGTCGGGCGACGACCACCAGCACATGGGCGGGGCGGCAGCCCGTCCGAGGACAGGGTCAACAGGTATACACATGGGCAGACACACTAGTCGCGACGACGGGGCGTTAGCCGAGCGATTCAGGGCCGGCTGTCTCCTGCTGCGCCGTCCGCACCTGCAACAGGAGCACGTGCGCGTCACTGACGGCCGCGGCGTCAGCCACCAGGCATCCGAGCGGCATCCGGTGAGCGATAGTCGACACGGGACACAGCCGGGGAGGCCGCTCACTGACGCAGGACCACGCCCGCAGCGTTCGGCTGGCGGGGAGACCTCGGTGAAGACCTACGAGTGGGCAAGAGGCGGGGCCGCCATGACTTCCGACGGGGATACCAAGATCCGCGATCTGCGAGGAGCGGAGGGGGACAGGGTTTTCAAGGACCGAGTCCCAGCCCGATGTATCGTACAAGCACACTGCTAACAGACTAGACGCCACAAGCGTCACCGTACCTTACGCACCAAAGTGCATCAATGCTGGTCTACCCTGGCGTGGAAAACAATTGCTCAGGTGCATACCACACACGTTCATCCGGCCATCCGCTGAACTAGCCACCAAATTAATGGTGTTGGGCGCGGCATGTCACTGTCCATGGTGGCCAATAGCGTCAGGCCAAAGCTGCTTTCCTGGTCACTTTACTGCGGGATAATATTCAAAAGTGTGGTGAAAAACTGCACCTGGCGTTGAGGAGTGGGCGGATGGGTTAACAACTCATGAGCTCTCTCCTCCATCTCGCTTGGCCGCGCCGTTGACCAGAGTACTGCATGAAAGCTACGTCGCAGGGAAGGAAGGGCCAGATGCATGGACCGAATAACCTGTCGAACGCGGGTTAACGATATCGCGCAAATGGTTAAGTCGCACAGCGCTGCATGCTGCTGGCTAGGCCTGAACTGTAATTCAGGGTGTTTTTGTGCTACATTAGAACCGATTGCATCCAAAGATCTAAGCCGTTTGACGAGTGGGTAAAAGATAAAGGAGCATATAACTAAAGCCATGATGCACCAAAAATATGTTCTATCTATAAATATATGGTATATAAAAATACACGGTGCTAAGCAGAGCAATACGACGACGTGAGAAGAAATATGGAAATTCGTCCCCTTGCTGGTTTGTTCGAACGCCAAACGTAGAAAAGGTGGCATGTTAAAAATACCGTATGGCTGACGTGAGTGCAGTGCAAAGAGCTCCAGGGGAAATTACGGTAAAATACTGCACTCAATCCAGGTGCGATCCAACTTCGAATCTTAGAGGGGCCAAACTCTGAAGGCTGCGTCTTTAGCTTGATATCAAGGTGATTGTCAAGTTGGGAAATACAGCTTAGTTTTTTTTTCGCCGCGCAGGGGGCATGACCCGGCTGGCCAGCTCTGAATAGGCATATAACTACATCGCGATGCTTCAACGAGCGTGCGAAACAGTATAACCTTGTACAAAACACCGAGGGTAGGTTGGTAATCCTACGGGTAATTTCCCTTCTCTACATCCGTCAAAATAATTTCAGCATCCCCAATGCAGTCAACGGGCAACACGAAGTGGGCAGCCAAACGAATATGTTCATTTGCGTCACTGGACCACCAGCAGAAACTCGTTCCCTTCCGGGGTGTCACGGCACGGCTCAGCGTTGGCCCGCTGACCTGTCCCGCTTCACGCGTGCTCATCACACGACGCCCAGTCTGCCCTGCGCTGCTCCCAGGCGTCCCACTTACCACCGAAGTGCAACGCACACGCGACCCCCACCCCGTAAGTGCCCCGCCAGTCGCCCAGGCCATCACCTCCCAGCTTCCCAGCAATCGCCATTTCCAAGCCCCCCCACGCCAGCACACCGTCCAGCCGCTTGGCAGCGAGCCCCTTCAACGGAGTGTGAGTCGTTGCACGACGTCCCCAGCGCCAGAAGCCGAGCACCGCCCCAGCGCCGCACGTCGTCAGCAGAGGTGCGCGGCGCGCGTCAGACGCACGTGACGCGGCGGTGCGTGCCGCGGCGGGCGCCGGTGGACGGCTTCCGGCGGCCGGCGGAGGCCGAGGCTGAGGCGGGGCCGGTGCAGACCGCGTCCGGCGGCGGCGGGGGTCGGCCGGCCAGACCGTCCTGCCGCCGGCCGCACCGGGACCCCATCGACGACCGGCCCGAAATAGCGCCAGACAATCGCCGTCCTAAGCTGGGCTCACGGCGAATGGCCGGCGGCGCACGGGGCGGCCGGGCGGCACCGGCCGCCGGCATGGAGCGACATCAGTCACTGGCCGCCCCGCGCCCCGCAAGGTCAACCGACGCCAGTCGCCGACCTGGCAACGTGCCGAGCCGCCCGTACGTCACGGCCGTAGTCAACAGCCGTCTATTTGGGCTTTCTGGCACCACGAGTACATGGTCACATAGCGACCAAAACTGAAGTAGCACTCACTGCAGTGTAAACTGTCAGGCGCCAGTACAGGCGAACATGGAACACAGGTTGTGGAAAGAAGCGAAGCATCACATTGTGACCGGCAGTGAGTCGGGCAAATTATCCGATGTAAAGTTGTTGTTAGCGAGTAACGTGACGCATTCAACACGTCGTAACTGCACACAATCGTGATCTATACTCCCGCGCCACCGCCTGGGGGGGCGGTAGCCCGCTCCTGGTTCTAGAACAAGCCAAAACCGCTTCAGGTACGCCCATCATGTTTTCAGTGCAACCAACGCGGTCAATGCTGCCTTTTTGTAGGAAAAATGCATGGCGCGTCATGATGCGGGTTGTGGCGTCACCAGCGAATGGCACGATCCGTTTTGTCGCTGCGGGCAGCACTTTCGCGCTTCGCACTTCCATTCTCGCTCAGGATGTGTGTTGTTCGCTGGGATTTTTGGATGCGCTGACTGCAGATGTCATATCACGCCCTTCTCCTTCCGGATTATTTTGGTGCAATCGGTCGGCTGATTTGATCGCGTGATAGTTAAGATCAGTCATGATGCACGTGGTCACACCGGGTCACCCACAGGGTGCCGGTAGTATAGTGGTTGACACGTCTACGTTAACTATCGCGCGTCTGGGAAACCGGAGATACGGGGTTCGATTCCCCGCGGTGCCCGCCCTTCCTGCCAGGGTGAGAGGCAGACAACGCCATATAGCCTCAACAGCTAAGTGCGCTGTAAAGCCCCAATGACATACGGGTCACCTACAGGTCATGCGAGGTCGAGGAATCAGTGTCGAATAGCATGCATCTGTGCCGCCCATTTATGAGAAATAAGTCGGCATCACTAACGCAGCTTCCAGACCAATAAATACCGTAGGTCATGAGCGCCAGAACGGAAGAACGTACCTTCCGTCCGTGGCACAGCGCCATCGGCACAACGGATTATTTCCTCTTGATACAGCAGGAATGTCAGCGCCAATATCAATCAACTGATTCTGACAGAACTGCAGGGATATGGAGTCTGTACGGTCCAACCACAGCGATGACCAGTGCGACGCCTGATGCCAACGATGTGGGAGTGACGCGACATTCATGCGCCAAAACGCAAACCATATGTTTGAAAAAGCTGGCTACGAGCTCCATCAGGGTTGATACAGAAACTCGACGGAATCCATGGATTTGCCGTCCCTCGTAGTCCTGCCAAGTGAGTGAGTTTGGTGACCGAAGTACGACGAACAACGCGAGTCTGAGGCGGGCATTGTTTGCAATAATCTGGGCTATAAGTCCGCGCTATATTCATGGCCTAGCTAAAGCCACAGCGTCTTGCATTCGAGGCCAGTTTCGGAAAGGTGACATTGGCCGTATCCCGGTCGACTACCGACGAGCACACGCGTCAGGGAATTTTGTGGTACGTTACAGGAGTCATAGACGACGCATTCACCGAGGTCGTGCAGACTTTACTCCCTCCTCTGCGCCGGTTGCCTGAGATCGGAAACAAATCCTCACAACGTCCTCAAAACGAGTGGATCCATTTTTTTCACACGAGAACGTGTGACCGTTTGCTTTGATCCAATCACACTTTCTGTCTATACGAGGCTCCATTCTCTCCTGCGTCACGTTCTGTTGGTTCCGCGTCGCTGCGTTCCCGGATCGTCGGAAACTGGACCCGGTTTGAATCCATGTTTTCAGTGCTTTTGCAATTTACAATTTGACCTTTTTACGTTAATCCAATGCAAAGTGGAATCGTGGTGACACTAAAGTGTGGCAGGAAAAACTCCTCTCTTCAGACGAGGCTACACGTCCGTGCAAATGCCTAACCATCGACACGCTACTTCTCAAGAACTCGGATTATTGTTGCTGATAACTGCACGAAACTGAGACCAGTGGTTACAACACTATTAACTTCTGTAAAGCATGACGGCCGGGTAGGGTCGCTCGAGTCAAAAATTGGCTCATAAGTCAACTACGACTTCACCGGCCCGTGGCCTCTCCTATAAAAACCTGCCGTGAGTTAACAACACCGTTATAATGAAGGCAATCGCGAAGGTCTTCGAAAGCAGCTGAAAACAAACTGTGACGTTTACAAGGATCCATCCTCAAATGCAGGGCATGCCGTTGTACATCTAGCAAAGCTTTGGAAAACTTTCTCCGGGATTCAGTAGCGTATCCCACCCTGCTCCTAGGCCTGTTCATGTTCCTGATTCACGGTCTCAGTGGCTGTGAGGATAAATACAGTAAAAGCCGTGGCTACTCATCCGTCACGGAAACAGCATTCGCGACACGAAACGTGGTAGCTTGTTGGGTACAGGCATGACTTTAACCACTGGGGGAGCAAGGGGCATGTTCTCCCAATTTTCCCCGAAGTGGATTTTGCCCCCTCCCCGGTTCGGACAGTACAATGCACGCTTTTGACGTGTCTGCATTCGAAATACCACTTGCCGACCACACTGCCTCCTTCCCTCCCCCCCCCCCCCCCCCGTTCTGGTCTGACCTTCCAATCCTAATATGCTACCCATTCTCACAGACGTGGCTACGCGCATGGCTGTAGGGACCCAAAAACATCACGTCCTGAACAAAATGTGACCGTATCAGATCCCGTAACTGATAGTGAATGCAATTTGATTTTTTTAGGTAGGCAATACGCTGAACTCAAATTATGTACTCAAAGCTGGTGGAGCAACAGCACAGGAGAATCGGAAGCAAACAAAATCACAACAATTTATCTAAAAACACAACGCACTCACTGTTCCCCCATCTTCACGACTGATGAACTTCACAGCTAGCGGCCTCATAGCCGGGTGGTGATGTCATTCGCATCGCTCAGTCGTCACTGTCAGCAGCGCCTAGCCAGCCGCAATTTCAAGTGTTGTTCTCGCTCGATCCCTGCCGTGTGGGGGAAACCCTCCTCAAAATGTACACGTCGCCTCGGCCCGCAAGGCGAACCGGTTCAGAGACCACAAAGGATTGAACAAAAGCTAGCTTGTGCGGCCGGACGCCTTTCAGCCGAGCGTCGAGGCCCGACGAGTCGACACGTCGCTTGTCGACGCTAAACGGCCGCGATTAGCGGCGGGCGTGACGTCACATGTCGCACGCAGGCTTACTGCCCGTCGGGTGTCGTGACTGGCGCCCGTTAAGTGCCATCCAGTGCGACAGCGCGCCGCGCGTCCGCAAATGGGTTTCCGCAGGCCGTTCAATGATTCCAGCGGGCGGCGGCCGGGGACGTCCGTCGCCACGCGACCGTCCGGCGCCGGAGGCCCTGTCTCTTCGATGACATCTGCTGCGCTAATGTTCACCTGCGAGGCGTTCAGGACACCACAGGACCCACGGACCGTAGCAGGTGCGTGTCTAGGATTTGACGTCCGGGTCGACGATGACCTGGGGGTGCACATGCCGATCACTTATGGGGATAAACTGTCTAATAACGAAATGGCCGCTGACGCTCAAGAGGGGGGGGGGGGGAGGGAGAGAAGACTGTAGGCTTCATGGAGGCTAGGATCCATACGGTCTCACCCTGTCGACGCCTGTAAGCCGTAGATACCGAGCTTTAGGTCGCCGCAACACAGTATCGCAACCTCCTTATTCATGTCACCGGTTTGCTTCGTTTTTAACACAATAGCAAACCGGATGATCATAGATCACTCCTCGTAAACGAGATGCAATGAACGTAACACTTTTTGGGCGCATTTCCGATGCGCGTTCCGATGCATACCGATGCTTGGATGCGCATTTTTACATCAAACCGACTATAAATAGACACGATTTGTCAGCACTATTGCGGTCGGGCCCGGTTGTTATGTGAACGAAAGGGAACTTTTCAGCACCAGAACTGTCCGTCACAACCACGCGTCACTTCACATCGTAACTTAGTCTTTTCATTTCCTTGACTTTGTGGCCCGTCGTGAGGTCCGTACATTTCCGATCTCGGGTGGGACCAGGGAAACGGTCAAGAAGCCGGAGGCACCCGGCGAGAGACACAACGAAGGACAATGTGAGACTAACAGGTGACACACGCTCCCAGACGCACGTGCCTGCGCTGCTGACTGCATGATCCGGCCTGCTCGCCGCTGCCGCTTGCCGGAACAGGATGCGCCGGCCCACGCGAACCGAAATTAGACAACCTGCCAGGCTGACTGAAAGACCGTATTTGTCGCTGCACTTTATTGCTAGAACGCAATAAGATACAAGTAATGCTATAAGCCGGTCTTATACAGCCATGCTGCACGAAGTTCACATGGGATGAAAGTAATAAGTTTGGGTTGGCAACGGTCGTGCCTTACCGCTAGTTGGTGGCAACAGCTAAGGCAACGGTGGCTGAGACGCGAAACCAAGTCTTAACATTTGATTAAATTTCGCCCGAACATTATCAACAAGATTTTGTCAGGCACCAAATGTGTGCGCATGTAATCACGACCAGCCCTTTCCGGCATTGAAATTGGTTGACATTATTTGCGTTGTTGTGTTTGCGCTACTTGACCCGATTTTGGGGTGCAATAGACAACTAATTCAAAAACGCAGTTCAAAACTTCGACCCATTTCAGTCATAAATGAGACTTTGCGGACAACTGAAACCTCCGCCTTCGTGTGGCCGTAATGAATTCCGCTCCGAAACAAACAAACAAGTTAGTTGGCAGACAAGCGTTAAAACACCCACTACGCAAAACAACGAAGCAAGGTGCATCCCTAGAATGTCAAAAACTTCCGTATTCTGCGTTTCATTCAGCAATGGTGTCAACCAAGCGATCAGCACCCGTGCCGCACGTCACATGCATACTTGTTTTCTCACGCCGCCGAAGGAGTGACAATTAGCCTCATCAGCCACCAGCTACATCTTTTTTATTGGTACGTGTCATGAAGCCTTGCGAGTGTTCTGACGTGTATCTACTAATCTTCCACCATATCCTCACTTAAACATGACGGACGTCTGCGGTGTGCCACCCCCGCGCAGCGTACCTAAATACCGAGCAGAGCCCAGCGCTGCTCGGGAGGGTGCAGCTGAGGCCCGCGGCAGGGCGCAGCTGAGGCCCGCGGCAGGGCGCAGCTGAGGCCCGCGGCAGGGCGCAGCTGAGGCCCGCGGCAGGGCGCAGCTGAGGCCCGCGGCAGGGCGCAGCTGAGGCCAGTGGCAAGGCGAAGCGGAGCCCCGCGGCAGGGCGAAGCGGAGCCACGCGGCAGGGCGAAGCGGAGGCCCGAGGCAGGGCAGTGGTCTTCCGAAACGAAAAGGGGAAATGAATTTTCAGGTCCTTTCGTACGGATTTACACAAATTTTTGGGCTAAGTGCGGCCAGATCACGATCTCTTTCTGACATTATGGCTGTCGATAAACCTCTTGAGTCGTCACAAGACTACTTCCAGTCATTTTCGTCGCTATTGCCTACATTCATTGCCCATCGCAACTCCAGTATTACGGTAATGCAAGTTGGCAAGAACTCCGCGGTTCCCATCACTGCTCGAGACTCCCCACCATTGGCCGGAAGGCAGCTCACCGCAGTCCTCAAGACAGCTACCAGCGACATGCTCTTGACGGTGTCCTCCGTCCGCCCGGGCCGCAATCCTGTTCCGGCCACATCCGGCAGTCGGGGAGTGCACTGGCGCCGCCAGTCTCGGGCCGGCGGCGGACAGAAGAGCGGACGGCTACGTACACAGCACGCCACCGAGTACCGCCTTCATTTGCCTGATGAAGCCACGTGGTGCGGAAGCTGCCCAGACCCTGACCGGCGGCTGCTCAGCAGCTGACGTCCGTGTCACGCGGTTGGTGACAAGATCGGAGGACCACTACTTCCCCAATATAGCTCGCGCGTCAGACCACGGCCGCAGACTGAGCACATTTACGCCCAGCCCGGTCGCCGGCTTCGGTGATGTCGCACCTCCAGAGTAGTGCGATCGTCCTCCATAAGGCCGACGCCTCTTGGGGCTTACGACATTCGTCGTAAACATGCACAGTCCTTCCTTGAAAGTCATAGTACCACACTGGGAAAATACCTCGCTGAGCAGGCAGTGCGGACCAAAGGAAATGTTGTCGATATACACTGAGCGGTTACCAGCCAGAAGAACTTAAACATGTTAACTGAGCAAACGGTACACGGCATCAGCTGCTTCGTGTAACTCCGTTACTGATCACCGCATGTGTTGGGTGTGTATATGTTTGATAGCTGTTGTGCAGCAAACTTAAGGTGT
This sequence comes from Pollicipes pollicipes, assembly GCF_011947565.3. NCBI lineage: Eukaryota > Metazoa > Arthropoda > Thecostraca > Pollicipedomorpha > Pollicipedidae > Pollicipes > Pollicipes pollicipes. Next base: position 85,472 of record NW_023596180.1, read on the forward strand.
TAAAAAAGCTTGATCCACATAATTTTTTAGATGACTGAACAGCAGGCGTGAACCCTTTCAGATAAGTTTGTCACCCAACTATGTGCAATGACATGGAATGCTGTTGATCGTACGTGTCGTGCGCTTAAGTTACCTGTTAGCACGAATAATTCACGTGTTGGTGGAGTGATTTGTCGTGAAAAGGCTTTAGATGTGATCTACACGCTTAATTAGTGCTAATTCAGATTGTTTTGGTCGTGAAAGTATACTGACCAATGCCCTGCTTGTCGGCGCAACTGTTTTCTGTTAAAAACAAGACAAAACAAAGAAAAGCTGTGAAAAGCTCTGAAAAATGCGGAGAACATAAAAACATCTCATCCAAAGGCAGCTCTTTGTCATTGCGGCTCTACGACGCACTCAGCTGCTGAGGCTACGTGGCGTCGCCTGCCTCTAACCCTGACATACAGGGCTCGCACCGCGGGAAATAATTGCATCCCGTATCTCTGGTTTCCCAAACGCGCAACTTAACCACAACACTGCCAATATCACAGGTTGTTATCTACCGAGCACGAAACGCTGGAAGATCAGCAAACATCACACACATTACTAAGCATAACAATCCACTGCATTATGCGGCAGGTTTAACCTAAAGCCTTCCAGTGCGCTGGACCTACCATTAACTTGAATGTGGAATCTGCTGAATAGAAGCCATTTCCATAATGCAGCTGGCGAGACGACGCAGTCTAATACTCAAAGCTTTTGATACAAAACAGACACTAACATAGCTATTCCGAGACGTGCCGGACACGGCACTGACTATTCACATTATAAAGCCAAAATCCGCAAGCAAATAAAAAGAGACTGAACAACCTCATATCTTTGCCATTCTGTGACTCAAATACAAGACGCACCTTTTGTTGCATGAAATAAAATGTCTGGCGAGATTTCACAAGACCAACTTTACTGTTCCCCGCAAGAACGAATATTCACATTTGTATATATATATATATATATATATATATATATATATATATATATATATATATGCCGTGCATCATGGCAATCATGACACAGAAAACCTGCTTCCCGCTTGTGCTAAAATCACCGTTATCAGTTATGTATGACACAATGACAATACCCAAACTGGCAGCCTATTACTTCAAAAATAATGACGACATGTACACACAATCGCCCCAGACAAAACACCATGCAGACCGACACCACTTTCCAATCAAACCAAGGCAACGATAAGATCAGCGGTGTGAAGCAGTGCGGTAGGAGGGCAGCTTTCATAAATGAACACGACGCAAATACATTGTCGTCTTTCGAGCACTTTATATTCAACCACTAGTAGTGAAACTAGCATACAAGCGCAGGCATCTGTGGGAGGAGGGGGGGGGGGGGGGGGGGGCATTTCAACCCGCCAATGCACGACGAACTAAAGCGAAAACGAAGAGAAATCAGGAATAGGATGACAGGAGTGCTAGAACACGACGATCTTACATTGGCAAATCGTTCAAAACATTCAATACTGCCCGTTCCCAGTGTTCGACATCTCCCAACCACCGATAACACCGCGAGGAAAACGTGGCGAAAAGGTGGGGTGATTGGTGGTAGAAGCTAGGGTTGACGGGAAGCGAGAGGATTGCTCGGTAAATATGCTCGCTCGTCGTTTTACGGCCATGATAAGATCTGCACCGCGCTGACAGCCCGACAATGGCAGATTACACGATGATATAATGCGCTTCACGGCGTGTCATAACTCTGGACATCGCGGAGAGGGGCTCCGGAGGAGTTTTAGTCTATCACATTTGGTGACACAACAAAAGAAAACTTAAATCGCGGAAAGTTAACGTTATATGGAGATCGGGCCGAGTAGGAACAATCCATGAAGACTGTGTTATATCTGACACCTACACGTGGCACTAGATGGAGACCGCTGGGTTAGTGAGATGTCCTTTATTGTGAGATATGGTGGAATGGGGTATTGGAATACAAAGCAATTCAGCTAAGGAACTAATGCAAATCTGCAAAAGTGGAATTGTTCAGCCATTTTATACCCGCGAACTTCTAATGAAACAAAAGTAAAGCGCGGGGCAATTGGCGATGGGGGGTATGAATCGGGGGGGGGGGGGGAGCATGTCAGAAGACAAGGTGGTCAAGTTGGGTGGGCTTAACGCGCGCCTACATTTTCTTTTTCGTCATATTAATTCATTTCTATTATTTCTGTCTATTCATATCATAATCCTATGGAAAATATTTCATTTTGGGTAATTCATGTCGTACCACGTTCCACGAAAGAAAAGATACGACTGCATTCAGTTGCATGCATTAATGTGCTGGAACAGGGGCATAATTCGGAGGAGCTGTTTTTTGACTGCAAAAAAGAACCGCACATCTGAAATGCTGACACTTTTGAGTCTTTTATACGGCAGCATGATATGCACTAAAACCCTGGCATAATGGAAGTACCGGCATATGAAACTCACTTCGCAAAGGGATAGTTAATTTCAGCATTGTTAGTGGCAAACAAACTGCAACAAGGACAGCAAATGGTCAATAGTGACTGGCGCCGGCACAGACGTGTCAGGACCGGCTGAAAGCCGCACCCGAGCCGCTGCCGCCCTGAACGAATTACAGCACCGTAGCACAAGCAGCATCAGTTTTTCCGGGAGAACCTCGCCTCGTCACCTTCCTCTCCGCTGCCCCAACAGCTTCGCCCACCGCAGCAGGAGGCACTCGATGGGCGATAGACGGGTACCCACCTTGACCCGGTCGGCTCGCACCAGGTACGGCTCGTCGAAACTGTGCTGGCAGTTGGAGTAGCCCATGCCGAGGCCTGAGCCCAGGCCGAAGGTCATGGGCCACGCCCGTCCTGCGGAATGGCACGGCCCGTCAGGTCACTGGGGACAACGAGGTTCCAGGCCGAGAAACGCCATCAAATCACTGGAGCCAGCTCCCCGCACCACGAAATCTCCTTCTCCTGTTGCGAACGAGGCCACGGGCAGAGTAAGCCTTACCTAAGCTTTGATAACATTTTCAACTTAGGCGATTCGGTCGCGTCGTCACGCCTTCACGAAGGCAATATCTTCGCAGCGACTGATCGACTATTTACGCCATTTTCAACAAGAAATACATTGCTCTAAAATAGTAGTGCAGAAATTGCTGTGAATACGCGTACAAACTGCTTGGCCAGACGGTATTTTCCTGCAATACCGCAATATCACGTCCCAAATTTGATTACCATGGAAAATGAAAACCTTCAGATTGGGAGAAATTGTATGACTAGGTAGAAACTAGGTGAAGATCTCGATCGCCCGACGTTGCAGCGGCACAAGACAAGCTATTACTGACGCAAGAGAGAAGGGGTAAATGTACTGGCCAGCGCGGATCAAAGTGTGCGAATCAGCACGCAGCCTCTGTGCGCAAATCATGAACCGATTAGCTTATGAGGCCTTTTTAGGACAGAAAATGCCAGTGTCCTATGCCTGCCCACTTTGGATGTAAAGCAACACCCTTTGAGGAGGAATCTTTCACTCCTCTTCCCCACATATTATGTTAATTTTTCACTCCAACCTGATATTGCCTAACCACACATACTTAACGCACATTTCCCTTCCAATGGTATTAAAATGATATCCGAGTCGGACCCACTTAAAACTATCAAGTGTAAACAGGGCTCCACAGAACCTGGACACCTATGGCTACATCGTGCCCCACCTACATCTGAATCCTATAACGCTTATGTATGCACAGAGTAAGGGTACTAGGTACAATCAAGTGCGAGAGCCCCAGTGTCCCCAGCCGCTTGCATTTATCAATCTTGGTTTGTTTACAAAATGCATAACAATCTTCAGCTTTGTGCGAAATACCAGGTTTTCTTGGATCCCCAAACTACGTAAATATCATGTGAGCAAAGCAAAGTCTAGTACAAACACCAGCAAAGCATGTTAGATAATTTGGATCGACGTAGGTATTTTTTCCGAAGAAAGTTGACTACCCACTGCACAACTCTCTAAATGCAGGGGTGAAAAAATCAAGGCATGCATTCTGAATGAAATTTAAAAGCTAAATGTTGCCATTTCAGCCCTCATTTGTACACATTTATAGTCAACTGTGTTGATTAAAAACTTTTACCGTGCAGATTAAGTTTTTATGCTTATTTTATCATTTTTGTTTACCTTGGTTTCATACAGAATTGATACATTCATTTTCGATAATCTGTAAAGACAGCTAATGCCTAAAATGTTTACCAATTTCTCTGCCAAATTTTCTAACGGCAAACTTGACCATGATTCATAAATATATCGAATTAATTCGCCAGCTGTCCAAGCATGTTTGATATGCACCCAAGAGTGAACAATTCATAGGGAATGAAGGACACAATTTGAAGCAAGAAAATCATCTTAAAGCCACTTTTGCCTTGCTAGACCCCTAATTAGCCTTTAAGTTGTTTATGGCGTGGCTCGGTAGTGATAATCTAAGCTATTCCAGCCATTTGGATAAGCGACAAAGATTACACTAGGCAGTATGTTCCTAAAAACAAAATGTTGACCATGGGTCATTTTAAGTTAGTGACCTATTCTGACCTATAAGGAGTCCATAGAAGGTGTATAATGCAGTTCCTGCCATCAATATGTTCGAAATGAGCACCAGAAACCAGCCCCTACAGCAAGTCCGAGTAATGAAAACAGGTCGGTTTTGACCTCGATCTGACCTTTACGCCTGGCCCTAGGTAAATGCAATTTGTTTATTAAATTGTTGTGTTACCTAAGAAAGTATCTCAGGGATGTCTGGTCTCGTCTAACATTCCGTTGTTTGATCGGATTGAACCAACCCCCAGAACGTGCCTTCGCTGAAACCGAGGCCTAACTTTGACCTGCCATAGGTCAGGGACCTTACAAGGTACTCGTAAATTTTTGATGTCAGACGATCCGCTATTCAATTGTTTACAGTTATGCCATATTTGGCGCCGCTACACCGCGCCGTTCGGAAACCGATCCGGAAAAACCTTCGTGGGGTCAATGTGACCCCCACCCGAGCGCGTGCTAAGCAAGTGAATACAACAGTAGTAATACCCTTATTCCTTGGAGAAAAACCATGGATAATGTAAAAATACATACGTTGATAATTCTCCAATTCGTTTCGATAATGACACGTGCCCGATAAATCAACGCATCTATATCTCCATACTTCTGGGTTTTCTCCGAGGAATAAGATTATTACAACTGTGTTACCTATGCCACGCATACCTTTGGGACGAACCTGGCACAGCTAACGCAAAAGTGTTTGGTAGCAAAATTATGCAGTGCAAAATTGTTTTATTATATCCTTAGTGCAGAGCTCCTCTTACCCACTTCGCATTTTAATCTTGTAGGTTGGTGGACATGATTGATATTTACGCTTTCAATCCTTAAAGTACAACCCCTTAAGCTGCATTACCATGAACTCCCGTTGGGACTTTGTTTGGGAGGGAGCTCACGGTGAAATGCGGTGTTATGACCGGAAATCCCGCGCGGAAATTGTGAGAAAACCTGCAATTTGATAGTCCCGCGAGCTGTGCGAGTGTGGAATCACACTTATTTTAAAAGAGTGTGATTCTGGTTTGAAATGAGTGCGATCACTAGTGGTGCGTGCCAGTGCCGTGTACTGACCTTGATGTGATGGGAAGTGTGCGTGCGAGGTTCGTACTTCTCAGAGAGCATTGTTTTAGTATTCTCTGAGTCCAATGACTCCCAATAAAATTTGATATATCGATTTCTGCTTCTATATTTATGTTTGTGTTTGAACAGGACAAGGTAGTGATACTCGTAAACTGAAAGAAACGCTAGTGCCTATGTTGAAAGGGTGCCGGTAGTGTAGTGGTTGACGCGTCTGCGTTAACCACTGCGCGTCTGGGAAACCAGAGGCACGGGGTTCGATTCCCCGCGGTGCCCGCCCTTCCTGCCAGGGCGAGAGGCAGGCGACGCCATATAGCCTCAGAAGCTGAGTGCGTCGTAAAGCCCAAATGACGACGACGACCTATGTTGCAAGGGTATACGAAAGCGATTTGCTACTTCATTACGATTTTGTGAACATTTTGAACCTATCGAAGCATACAGCATGTAATTAATTCATTGCATGCCATTACATTAGCAATTCATTTCGGCGGTAGGGTCCGGTCTGCGCAGCTCATTAACGCACATGTTTGGTATAGGTTCACATGATACAGCTTTGCAAAATTGTCTTCCTCTTAAGAATTCCAAATTTTGTAACCATTGCTTGTGAGTCATCAATGTCATAGTCACTGCAACTTGTGAGATGCTCGGTGCTGAGAAAGGTGGAAAAGGATTGCATGTTGGTTTCTTGGATAGCCCTTAATAATACTTTTATCATGAGCCTTGTGTGCACTGGCAGCTTCATCACTTCCTTGCATTCCACCCATCTAGCCATTACTACATGCACTTGTCATTGTCTCCAGCTTTGTGGAAGGTTAACCGGTTTGCAATGTCATATCACTGCATGCAGTATTTTCTTGTTATTTTTTAGTGAAAGAGCCTGATGGCTGCAGAATGTTGCATGGCCGTGGAAGTGGAAGACATCTTTGCCATCTGTGTTCGTTCGCATCTTTGCCACCTACGTTTTGTGGATTTCCAAAGCAGGCTTACCAAGTGATGCCACTTATTGGTTGTGTGCTTTGCTGAAAGTGATTTGCATATTCCATCATGTGTTTTTGGTCAGTAACATGTCCTATGCTGAAATGATGCAGGAATGCACCATTGGCCCATCTTTTTATGATGAAATTCATTATGAAAGCAGCAGGGATCGCGGTACAGAAACCACATCGTTGTTCACGCCATGCCACAATACAGCACTGGGGTAGTGTCACAATGACGCTGTTGACTTGTGCCATTGCACAATGTACCACATTGGTTGACTACTCCATGTCAAACCTATGAGATAACAGTTTATAGTTCATGGATAACTGGCAACAACTGATTTAACAACGCCAAAGAACTATCACCGTCGAGAATGGTGTCACATTACAATGGTCATATCAGGGGAAACTGGTGATTGCATAAATCGTCCTAAGAAAGAACAACATTCTTGGTAGCCCAACCTTACCATCTTTACCAAAGCCATAACAATGTTTTGGCAATCAATTCGTAAATATTACATTTTTCTTAATCTTTGCATGCAAAACGGTCTCTGCATTTCCAGTTACAAACAAAGAAAGTGACTCCTGTGCACATCACATGATATCAATGTCGGGACTACAGCACTGATTAATAATCTGCCATAAAGCCCGGCGATCGCTGCGTTGCGTATGTCAAATATTCCACTAAAGCTTTTCTCACGACCAGTACCAAGACAAAAATCCACAAACAAACTATCCACTAATTCGTCACCCCACACAGCGCCCGCGACAAGAATGGCAGACCGGCGTCAGCTTTTGTGCGTTTCGAGATATTCTATACGTCTGGCTGCCATTCATTACGCCATCAAACGATGACGTAATGGGGCGCATTTTTAAAAGACTTCGAAATTTTGCTATTTAGGCTCGTTTTTGAATCCTGAAAGCTTACCTGTACCTACAAGCAGGCTTTTTCCATCGTGCCTGATGCTTATCTCAATATCTTCCAATGTGGAACATTCCCTTGAAGTTGGTTACTTGCATGGTAAGTAGCGGAAGCAATTTACACAGATTCAGTGACTCAAAAATGCTGCTGAGATGCAAATAGGTAAGGCAGGATGACATGAGGTGAGGCTTCTTTTGGTTAGGGTTCGTTCGGTTATTCTCGAGCAGGTAAACACGGGTATCTTGCCAGAAACAGTGACACAATATTTGTTTTTCCTGACACCATTTTAACAGAAACAAAAGTATGCTAGTTGTTTGTTTCACTTGGTAATGTGTTGATGTGCAGGAGTCCAAGACGTCTTTTGTTTGAATGCTTTATGCTCGCTGAATTTCGTTACACGGTCCTCAACACCAAAGCAAAGTTCCACGCAATGCATCAAATATAATGCATTTACGCATTTACAGAAATTAGGAAGGCATTTAGCATTTACCATAAGGATGTTCACCATGCAGCTGCGGATTCCGGGGGGGGGGGGGGGCGGGATGTGCAAAACATGACGGAACCAGAGTGCATTCTTTGGGGGAAAATGTCTTGATCACCGCTCACGGTGGTTTCCACCTGTTCCGTGCCCTCCACAGCACGGTCCCGTGCCCGTATATCGCTGGTTGTGGCGGCAAGTGCTGCCATCTACAGAGATTCATCGCTGCTTATTCGTTACTTTTTGCCGCTAGGTAGCAGATCTGAAATGCACATCGCGGTTTTTTACCAATGTCAAACGTCTTTACTCGGATGGCACACAGTCCTATTCGCATACGCCACATAGGCGCACAGCATAATTGCGGTACAGGCCACTTACAGCTGCCTTAGGCGGACTTACGTAGCACGGGGCTAACATGACAGGAGCGCTCGCCCCATTCGTCCTATATGACGCGGAATCATCACACCGGTGACCTGTCTATGACGCGGAATCATCACACCGGTGACCTGTCTATGACGCGGAATCATCACACCGGTGACCTGTCTATGACGCGGAATCATTACGCCGGTGACCTGTCTATGCTCAACACCAATATTAACTCGACAACCAGCGAGATATGGTCGTAAGATACTGAGCTCGTGGCTCAGAACAGTGATCGGGAACAGGTCACTAACTTTGTTCTACTCACACCCGAAATGTCAGGATCTTCCATGACAATGGATGGATTGACGAGCCTGTCTTCCGCCGGCAAATGAACAGGCTGAGTGGAGGGGTTCGAGGTAAATCTTTGACGCTGAAAAGGAAAGGAACATACTGGCCGCACTCATGGCCCAGCAAACTCACTAAGATACCACCGGCCTAGTCTCAAACGAAATGAAATCAATTTGGCTTGACGGACACGACGGTTCAAAATAAGAGCACATTTTAGTTTGACCGACTGGTGGCATCAAGGCAAAGCAAGAGAAAAACGTCCACCTGCAATCCAAGGCTTATAATTGCAAGTGTTAAAAAACTTCGTGACTTGGAGTTACTTTGCTCCTCCACACCACCCAATTGATGGGGTTTTAGAACACGCCCTCATCAGTGACTACGTAACAATAAAGAAGATAACAAAGAGTCGCGTATCTAACGGGTGCGACATAGAAGTGCACAGTTTCCACATGAAACAGCACGTCGTGCCGGCGATTAACCGATATGGGCCTGTACAAAACGGTACAAACCGAAGCAATACAACAGAACGAGCCTGCACGCATGGACACTTCCCTACGGCACTGATCAGGTGCAGCTCGCGTGGCCTCCGATGCACTGAATATGGGCCATTATTTCCTGGTAGCTTTAAAGTTCCCGCATCGATTGGAGCCCGAGCATTCGTCCAGCATTGCCGGTAATAACAGAGCACTGGCCTCTAGTACCGTGATGTCAAAATCATGCCTTGTGCCTAATTTGAACACCGAAATGAGCCGAGATGGCGCTGTCAGTTCCAAGAGCCTGGCCAAACGCAAACATATGTCTGATACTTATTGCCAGGTATGGCATTTATCTCGGCTGAAACTAGTTTCTGTCACTTTTTCTTTAGCCGATTGGAACAGGCATCAACTGACAGAGACTTATAATGTTAAAATCTCGCTCTTTTTATCCATCACTTTACCCAAAAGTAGTTGCAATGTTTCCTATTCAGTTCAAACAATAGAAACAGCGAATGTTAACAACGGCACAATCCTTTGAGAAATTGTTTGAAGCTGTGAGGAATGGGATTCGATAGTGCAAAACTGCTTTGCACGTTTTGCTGGTTTTGCTGCAGGCAGCACGACTTCATGTCTTATTGCTATCACGTGTTCTCACAATATAGATCAAAACGGGTGGCTTCGTGCTTGCTTCGCTACGCAACGAAGCTTCCTCTTCGAAAGTGCATGAAATGAAAAGACCCTTGGTAGTCCATGGCAGATTTGTTTTTAGCATTACTTCTGGAAGCATTCAACGCCGTTTCAAGGATTTCTTGCCCGACCCGACCTCCGGCTGACGGGATATCTGACGGCAGCCGGTTGTGATGTGCTGACTACCGGAGACGTGTGTGTGTGTGTCATCCGAAATTAACTTTATCTGTGCGCTAGTTGTGAAGTAGGTCTGCTAGCTAGCAGGTCTAATTTTACCCGATTCTTCTCACTAAGCATTCCCCGAAGGCACTTGCTGAGAGGCAAAAATACACGTCTTCATTTTCCCTGACCTTACGGCCACACAGCTCTACACTTAATGACACTCTTTAGGGCCCCGACCTGGTTTGCCCGGATGCATGCTGGACCAGCCCACACGGCGACTTTGGTCCGACCAAAGGCCAGATTGGACAACAAAACGTTATTTCATTACAGTTCCTTCTTCTTATGTTGGGTACACCGCTCAACTTTATGCGATGGGTATCGATGCGCTGTGAAGACTAAAGAGCGCACGTCGCCATCCACACGAATGTTCAAGGAACACAGGCACGTACTGTCGAATAACACGCATTCCTCCTCCATACACCGTTCCAGAATTCCTGGACAATGTCTAGGCGATTGGTTTTAAGATTAGAATGAATGGTTTCCAGTTTCCGGTGGCGGTACCGGACTGAGAGAGGCGATTACGCCCGGTCACCCGACGCCGGCCGGCCGCTTAATGGCGTGCCTGATCCGCTTATGTTCATATCCGATTTACGACAGATCTAGAAGAGATCACATCGATTTCTTGTTTAGCTTCAGCGGCAACAAGTTGGTCTTTGATTTGCTATTGGTTTATGGAAAATTAAAGGTACCGCGTTTTTTAAGAACAGCACGTCTGAGGCCGTGGCCGCCTCCGTGGTCTAGGGGAAGGATGCTGGACTCGTAATCCAGCGGCACTGGGTACGAGTCCCAGAGCGGGCGCACTGTTTGGTCCGAGTGAAATGGAAAGGTCAGCTAGCAAATGGCCAACGAGGGTCGACCCTGGCTCGGGGCGGCCGTGTCGCAGCATTGGCGGCACGTAGACCCCTCCGCATTTCTGTCTGGTGCAAGGTCACTCGTAAAAGTCACCGGTCACCGAGCCGAAAGTCACCCGTACAAAACCACTCGGAATAAATTTATTAAAAAGGTTATACTTGGCCACCATGCATTATTGACCTTCAATGTCATACTGACCCATATTTCCGAGCAAGACAGGTAGTTAGCTTTCATTGACTTTTCCTTAACGTTGTACTCCGATACGCCACAAATACTCACACATTTTCCACGTTATGCTCATTAAACTGTTTTCGATACGGTGACTTGAAACAGAGTTTGTGCCGTACCATGTGCTTTCATTCGTTCCCAGTCCCTTACTGGTCGCTGTACGACTCTAAGATTTAACTAAAACAGAATAATGTGTTTGCCGTATAATACACCCATAAACGTTAGCGGTGCTATCTTCCCGTCAATTTGCTGTTGGATGACCCAAATAAGATCTCCCTTATCTCACCGTTGAACCTCTTCATCGCTGCCACAACGTTTATGTGCTGTCACACTCTGCAGCGATATAAAAAACCACACCCCGCGAAGCACTAGGCTGTTTGGCCGTGGCAGCGGCTCCGCTTCAGAATGGCTGCATGTTATGAGTAGCGTCATTGCATTCTTTGCAAATTATTCTTCGCTCATTACGTTTGGTTTCTCTAACTTTTTGGCAACCAAGAAATTCATGTAATACTACCGATCGTCACTATGGCTCACCCTTTTCGCCGCAACGAATGGATGAAAGAATGAAGACTGCCGGCCGTTGACAGGTATGGTGCATGTGCGTTTCGTCGTTTTGTTTGAAATGCCGACGGCGACTGCCACAACCGGTGGACATTCTGACGACGCAAAGGTGTGGAATCGCAACCATGTTGGTAAAGTCGATGTTCGTACGTGACGGTGCACGAGATTACGAATGAATGGGTGGCCAATACAGGCAATGAACTGGTGTATGCAGTGATGTAAATTTTGCGACCACCCTGGTTACAGTTTTGACGACAGCATGGTGTTCGGCAGCGTTTTTTTTTAAATGCCGACATTCCCGACCTGCCGGACGCTTACTGATGGAACCCAGCGTTGCACAAAATCGTATTGGCCACATAAATTGCGGACGGTACGCTGATCAAAATTTTGAAATCAGATTCGCGTCTACATCTGCTGTGGGTGCCGAGTTGTATTGTGGCAAAAAAGATGGAGAACGTCAAAATCGGGCAATCCGTCTTGGTCACACCTGTACACACGACACGTGGTATGTAGCACTGCGTATTTGGCACCACGCGGTTCCCCATTCAATTGTGTAGCGAAACGTGTCGATTTGTTGCCGCTCCGACCTCTGGTTACCAAGATGTGGCCATGATTTCGAGCGGCTGTTCGTCCTTTTTGCCACGAGCCACATTTTCAAGACTGCCGTGCAAAACCAATGGACCAAATAAACTGCCTGTGTGTGTATATGCATACATAACAATATACACATATATACATATGTATATATATATATATATATCTACATTTAAATATCTACATCTATATATCTATAATATATAAAATATAGAACTAATCCATTTTTACCACCAGTAGTCTCAGTCATGTCATGTCATTGGGGCTTTACGACGCACCCAGCTGCGAGGCTGTATGGCGTCGCCTGCCCCTCACCCTGGCAAGAAGGGCGGGCACCGCAGGGAACCGAACCCCGTACCTCTGGTTTCCCAGACGCGCAGTGGCTAACGCAGACGCCTTAATCACTACACTACCGGCACCCACCAGCAGTCTCTGCCAGCCGGTTTTAACCGGTAAAACCGGCTGGCGGAAACTGTTTGAGCTGGCTCCAGCCAACCCTGCTTATTGCATTGCTTTCCGTACACATCCATATCCATACCCAATGACAGCCACGTCTACAAAAAAATATAGCATTCGTATTACGCACGCAAAAACGTGCGACAAAAATGCACCTTCATAACTGCAATCACTGCTACATATCTATCAAGGTGGAAGTTTCCTGAATTATTCGTACGGGGACATAACATAGCCACATAATATCAAGGAAGTAATTTCAATCAATGTTCTGATCCAGGGAGGAATCCAGCAGCGGTGGTAGCCCTACAGCAAGCAATCCAATACGTCGGCGACGGAGCGACCGCGGGCGGGTCCGAGCCATCCCATGCATACTTACGTTTGAAGAACATGAGGGAAAACACTGCACCAACTGCCAGTCCGCCACCTGAAAGGAAGTGCCACCTGAGTCATTTAATCCAATGCAGTCTATGTCATTGAATCTTAAATATAAGCGTGCAGACGTAGAAAAGAGCATGCAGTGTTGGAAATTCCAAAAAAAATCCTGGTAGCGGAGTACAAATCTTCTATAGTGGAGTACAAAATTATCCAAGTGCTGCGGGATGGGCGCAAAATGGCCCTACAAGTCGACGCGCCCTAAAACCCCAATCGTCAATCAAGTGCTGCGGGTCATTACAGCTTTACTTAGGTTGTCTTTGAGATACAACAGTACAATGGGTGGTACTCAACAAAAGCGTCACTTTTCATATGCAGCAATTCATGTAAAAAAACACTTTAAATGTAAGGAAACATTAGTATTAAACATGGAACACTGAAACAACACGGTCTCATACTCTCTATTATGAAACACATGTGCGCATACATTGGTTTGCAATTTACGAAAGGTTTGTATGCACAATTTGTGTACACCTTCAAAAATGGAGGGTAATTACGCATCGCGCTTTTGCTCTCCAAAATGGAGGGCGGCTACACACTGGGCTTACACACCCTCCAAAATGGAGGGTGGGTACGATACGCACAGCCAGACAAAAATGGTACCCCAAAAAAGCAAATGAACATGCCACAGACGGCCACTTATGCACCACCACGATCACGCTACTCACGCTCCACCACGGTCACGCTACTCACGCTCCAACTAACTGGCTGTAACGACAGCCAAACGTTCATGCCCTCCACCTTTCCACTCCCAGTCAACACACGAGGCCCTGCACGTCCCACCCGAACAACAGAGGCAGGCAGCAATCTTAACCGATTTACCGAGCCAGCGCAAGTACAATGCCTGCCAGGCCCGTGCAGGCCGGCCAAAAGGGATCGGAGTTAGTCACTCCGCTGACTCCGGCGGATAATCCAATGTATGAATGAATTTCGATGTGCTTTAACCGATATCATTGCAAAAGATGATAATCTAGGTTGCAATTTATTGATGTTTTTGTCCCAATAAACCCTTTTCCCTAATTTGCCCGGCCAGTTATGGGTTCATGTTGCTCTGGTGTCCTGGTGTTTTTGCCGGAGTGAGATGGCTGTCTCCGAACAGTTTGTTGGCTATTTATAGCAGCGTTTTTCTACTTAAAAGGGCATTTTTGTCAAGCCTGAATTATTACCTTTAATTTCACACCCTTGAGTGACAAATTTGCCTTGGTTGAAATCTACAGCTGCCGTAATGTTTGCACTCCGGATACCAGGAAGTGGCCAAAAATCCAACCACAAGGCGGTTCTGGATGAGTACAAATAAGTCCTTCATAATCGTGTTGCCCATCCCATACAGCTTCCCTCAAAACGGCTATAAATCTGTTCGAGGCATGAGCGCGAGCAAAATATTTATGTTCTTGACCAATCAGACACGAGGAGGCGAATCATTAAAACAAAACAGAGTTTTGTTATGTTCGACCTCCAGCCCGACCTGGGAGGAGGGCGCAAGCCGCTGAATAGTTGAGACGTTTCCGACGCCAAATTGCGAGTGATTCTCTTATTTGCATTGTCATAACACAGTGGTGGCGCGTGGGTAGGCGGCCGTATGTGGTAGGTGATTGGGCGTGCGGTCTTCTATGACTGTTCGTTGCATCCTTGGCAATTAATGCGGTTCGTCGTCAATGGTAGGTTAAATCATGTTCAAGTTTGAGTTGGTCTGCGTAGGGCATAGGAAGTGAGAGCTTTGCTAATCTACATACCGGTGCGAGTCTGGTACTCGTTTTTCATTTCCCGGTATTCAAAGGTGACTCCATTCAACATTCACACACTTTATTTGCCACATTTCCATACATGGTTTATCATATACCCGGGTGGCAACACAGGCTGCTTGCTACTGGGTACCTTAGTCTGGTGTGTGCAATATTCGTGCTTTTGCAGATATCAATACATGGCTCCTGATGGAAGCAGCAAGTCTCAAGCTGTTGCACCTTCTGGTTTTATTTTGTCCTGACACAAAGAAGTAAAGTGAGTTTTTCCAAAAGCTGTTCTTGATGCATCATGATGGAGTACAACATATTCCATTTTGCGTAGTCACAATCCTGGAGTACAAAATGTTCTGGTATACATTATACCAGGAAACGTCAAGTTTTCCAACACTGAGAGCATGGGCACAGTAGGCATGCTTCACCTGAAGTTTCTACATAAAGGTGTGCTGAATATCTACATCAGGGGACTGGATGGATTCTGGTGCTAACAAATCATGTGGTGTGAAATTTACCATGGCAATCATGCACCTCTCACAACACAACTCTGATACACATGCAGCAGAACACGGGCACATCTTTCACCACATGAGAGTCCCATATGACTTAACCACAACTTCCTTGCTGATTGGCTTAAGCACATTTGATTCCCTCTGGCCTATCACTCGGCCATGCAAGTGGCAAATGACAAATGACAAAAATAATGACATAACTCTGCATTACCTGCCCAAAGCACGATTATGGGCTATGCGCAAGTCCTTCACGCCTCGGAGCCCTTTTAGCATGCTTTAATTCATGACGGATGGTCATGCGTACTGCTGTAGCGCAATTCACACAATAAACGCATATTTACGAAACCGAGTATCTCGATGACATGGATTTTTGAGGTCAGCGCTCACATTAAGTAGCGTTTCATGTGATCGTGAAATTCTGGATGAATGGCACACTTTGGTAGGGAAATCAACGAGCCAAATGTTCGGCACGCTTCATTCTGCCCTCCAACGTCACCAGAATTTTACCGCCACCGTTGCCACCGGCCGCGGGCCAATCAAGCAAGAGCAAATAGCGCGCACTTTAAGCGCCACGACCCTGTTCCGCCACGCTTAAGCAACTCGAACCTATTCCGTTACGCGCAAGCGACTGGAGCCCATTCCATCATGCGTAAGCGACACGGGCTCATTCCGAACTGAGCGCACGAATGCAAAAGCAGGCACTAACCGACCGACCCACCGAAAACCACACTAGGTAACATAACGCATGAACGTTATAATATAACAAATGCTAATCATATTCATCTGAACACACTTGACATCCGATTGGCTTCATCACTGTCAACACGAGCAAAAACAGCTAGACAAAATGCGGGACATCATGCGATTATCACCACAAGGCATGGAACACATCAATGGAGCACAACTTACATGGCCAACATCTAGCGAAATCGGACATAGCCAGCACAGAGAGCCACCTGACCGGCCAACACTAGTCTCGGACATCAAACTGATCTATCCAGATGTAGCCAATGGAAGGGGCATCACCAGGATTCGACACTTGGGATCCTAGTGGTGATCTTAAGGAAAGGGGGGGGGGGATGGCGGTGCTCTAAGCATGGCATAAGCCCTTGGGAGTGACGGATTTGCCATAGCCATTGAGGGCTTCAGAGTTACATGCACCAAGCCCTGCGACGAGGTCCCTGAGAAAGGACACCCCGTGCCCCATCCACTTCAGTGTCCGTCGCCAAAACCCGGTCATATGCTGCGATTTACCAGATTTATACCGTAAAATGTCCGACATAAGACGACTCAAAATGAAGGAGAATATTAATATTAGTCATGCCATACTGCGATGACACGATCTAACAGCTTTTTTCCTTCCAAAACTCAAGACGGTCGCACAGCACGGCACACACCAAGCGACGCCCGACGCGTGCTGACGCCGCTTCCATTCCTGGACCAGCGGTCACTCAATCTCGGTGTGGAATGGCGGGATAAGAACTAGCTCCAATACCAAAAGGCATCGTGACCAAGTAGCATTTTTCGAACTGTGCACGTCTGGTGATTCGTATTAACAACAGGAAATGCAGGTTAGAGAGGGGGCATTTTATAACGAAAATTTTCTTCAGCTCACTTTCTTATTCACATGCCTCCGAAGTAGCAATGTCTACGACCAGCCCTCGGTGTCTGCGGTTCTCATGCCGGGGGACAGAGGCGTTAAAATTAGTGTGTTTGAACCTTTAGCATTAGCCGACTGATAACGAGACCTCTGAAACACATAGATTACGAGGGATATGGCGAGGAGGGGAGGGTTGCAGGCTAGGCTAGGCTAGGCTAGGCTAGGGGCACCAGTCCGACGCGGCGTACGTGCAGACGCGGGCAAGAGTTTAGGTTCGGTTAGACTAAAAATTTCTGTCAGCTTATGTTAAGTATGTGGAGCGATCAAAAAGTTCCGAGACTCCTTCTACAACAAGGTCAGAGCGGACCAAATTCCAATTTAACCGCCGTCCTCCTTCGAAGAACGTATTCCTACGCGGCGATACATCAGTCTCGGCGTTTATACCACGCTTGGACCGCTCCCTGGAAGTCTCGCTCTTTAAGCGGATCAGGCACCATGTGCGAATCGCGCGGAGTATCCCGCACTGCGTCAAAGCGGCGTCCATCCATCCTGAACTCGGGGGAGCGGACTAAGTCACAAGGAGCCGAAACCGACGGGTAAGGTAAGGCTGATGGGGGGGGGGGGGGGGGGGGGAAGGGAAGGGGGGTACCGACAATAGAGGCGGCGCGGCCCGAAGCCCGCGCATTTCAACGCAAAGTGAGCTGGCACATTGCCATGATGGAAAACCTGATGTCCAATATTCTCCCCAGGACAAGCAGATTAGGGACATCACCATGAAAAGGTTCATCATTTTTTACACACACAATGTTGTGAACCAATAATTCGTCCTCTATGGTCACGCTCAATGGCATGGTGCGCTGTGCAGTCCTGAGGTATCTGGGGAAAGACATTTGTCTCAAGTGGCCTGGAATATAGACCTATCACAATTGGGTGCTCCAGCATTGCAGCAAGGCTCTCACACAGCATTGCAAACATGTCTGCAGGCTCAACCCAGGGGCATAGTTTTGCAACTCCCAAATGCCCCTAAAAGGCATCAACAAACAAGTTTCTGCCCAGATTTTGCTTATTTCTTTTTCAATGCAGGGGGGCTGGAGTCCAAATAGGGTCGGTGAAAGACTCTCCTTCTCCAATCTGAATAGGAAACTTCTCCCTGCCTCAACTTATGCTAATGTCATTCCTGACCAGCCTTACACTGCAAGTTTAGCATCCAGCAACATCTTCTGCTTCCCAAAGATAAGTTTATCCTGTTAATTTTCTTGCTCATGGTATTATCCACATTGTGCTAATGGCACAAAATTGATTTATTTCCACATGCTGGTTGTTCATGGTCACAGCCATGTGCACCCTTTTTTCAGTGGCAATACATGCATAGGAAGCTCATATAGCAGTGAAAAATATATTTAAACTCATTCTACTCAACTGTTACCTTGATATCTTAGCAGTTTGACCTCTTTTAACATTTGTATCATTCAAACTTGTATTGTATCTGTCAGTCCAATACCTATTCTGCAACAATTGGTGTCTCGGGAAGAGTGGTCAGATGTGTGCGCGGAGCAATGTGGCAGGTATGTTACACATTTTCCCCATTGTTGTCTGTTGTGCTCTGCAGTAATAAGCATGCAAAGGACAATCAAGGACCAAGGTACCACTCTTGGCCTTTATGCAACAGGTAGTTGTAAGAACATGGGTAATTGTAGAAGTCCCGGTCCTTATAAGTGGTTGTGGAGGAAGTGTTAAATCAGCAGTACATTATTACTACAGCCATACATTCTTGGGAATACTAACTAACTGCTTACATTCTCACAGACTGGCAATGAAAAAGAAAGTCAAGAGAAGTGCCCTTGACTATTGTGAGCCTCAAAGCTGCCCTGGACATGTGACAATGATGCTGAATAGTAGTGAGCAAAACAATAAGTGCTGAAGATAATGACATCTGTATTGTGAATATAACTGGTTAGAAAACATCACCAGACTAGCAAATATTTGCAGGAAAAGCACATTTTTTGCTGCCCATGGCTTGCATGTGAGAAGCTTGGAAAAGGCATTTTATTACTCATTACGCACAAAACTAGTTCCGCAGGTAACTTGTGGAGGTAATGGCTTTGCAAGATGCTTAGAAGTATATGACAGGCACATGGCAGACACGGCAGACACCTGACAAAACGATCCTATTGAGCCAACGCAAAATCAAAATGCAAAAATTATACACTTCATAACCCTAGTAGCAAAATTTATAGACTGAAAGCACTTCTGATACCGAGCACCAGTCTTATGCTCATGAGACATTCATGACGCACACAATAAATACGCAAAACAGCAGCTTAGGGGCCACTTTACACTCATTACGACCAGTAATGACTCACCCATTTTCAGCAATGTGTCAGCGACACATTTGTCCCATTTTATACCCAACTGATCTTCGGATCTCGTAGCCATCTTCGTCTTTAACGCAGGGTCGTGGTAAATGGTTGGCCTCTACAGGTCGACAGCTTCGCGAACCATGTAACGAAAAACACCACATACGTCATAGTTCCCGTACTCATCTTGCGCATTGCTTCTATAGACTCGTATCTTGCCATAGATGCATGCGCATTTTCAAAGCTGTTGTATTGCGACGTAGCCAGATTTTCTCTCATAAAGGAGCCAGACCAGGCCCAACCAAGGAAACCCCCTTGGTCGCTTAGGGGCCTTACAAAGCGCGGTAAGGCGCTCAGAGCCCCCCCCCCCGCGTCCAAAAGAGCTCTTGTATTCGAAAACCATTTCACGTAGTTAAATGACAAAAAAACTCGAACCTCCCACTCGGGGAATGTCTCTTCATTGACTGCTAAACGGCAACTGTAAAATCGTAACATGTGTATGACCCGACGTGCCAAAAGAGCAGAATCGGCTAAATTTTGAACTTCAAAATAGCGACACGAAAGAAAGTCACCATGTCGATTAGCAAACTGCTATTCAGCAAACTTTTCAATAGTGCCGCGCCGAAACGTTGGCGTGCAACGCTGGGGACGGCTAAGAACCGAACTCCTAAAAGTTTTGATCAAGTGAAATTTGCGGACTGCAGGGGTCATTAGCGCTCATCCGTCATGTAAATCTACTGGGATTCGAACACGGCGCCCAACGTGGAAGCCCAAGATGCTATCCAGCAACCACTTGATTACCACTTGTAACCACTTGATTCCGGCCTCCCCTCCCACTCCCTTCTCTTATCTAGCCTCTATCACATGATTTCAGCAGTGACTGCTAATATTGGGTAGCCGATATTGAAAGCAGCTCTGCCATGCAATTCTCACATTTTCAGTCCGTTACTTCCACCTCTTAACACGCGCTGGGGTGGGAATCAAACTGACCCCCCGAAGGTTTTTTCAGAACGGTTTCCGAACGGCGCGGCGTAGCTGCACCAAATTTTGCCTAGCTGTAAACAATTGAATAGCGGATCGTTTCGTGTAAACAAAATATGGATGTACCATGTTAGATCGCTGACGTATGGCAGGACAAAGTCAGGTCATGATTTCAGCGAAGGCAATTTCAAGGGAATCGTTCAGTCTGATGCAACAATGAAGCGTCAGACGAAGCCATACATTTCTGAGATGCTTTCTTAGGCAACACAAAGATTGAATGAGCAAATTACACTGACCTAAGGTCAGGTATGAAGGTCAGACCGAGGTCAAAATAGACCTGTTTGTTACTAAGGGTTTGCTGTATGGGATAGCTTCTGGTGCTCATTTCGAATTTATTGATAGCTGAAACCGCATTATACATCTTCCATGGAGTTGTTTGAGGTCAGAATAGGCCATCGACCTAAAATGACCCAGTTCAAC
Organism: Pollicipes pollicipes; assembly: GCF_011947565.3. Lineage (NCBI taxonomy): Eukaryota > Metazoa > Arthropoda > Thecostraca > Pollicipedomorpha > Pollicipedidae > Pollicipes > Pollicipes pollicipes. The sequence goes on from NW_023596180.1 coordinate 106,373, forward strand.
ACTATGTTTTTGGGAATATACTGCCTAGCGTGATCTTTGTCGGTTATTCAAATGCAACACTCAGAGCAGTCTCGTATGATTTTGGTCACCATGACCTTCAAAACGTCAAACAAGGTCACTGACCTTAAATGAGAATGTGGCCCTCTGCTTAGGAACAGTTAGCTAGGTTCTGGGGGCACTTTGGAGACCAACCTGGAATTTGACCTTACTTGACCTTATCTGACCCGAAGGTCATGACCTAGGAACCCAAAATTTGACCTAAGTGAGTTAATGTACAGGTCAACATACCCTGTAAATTTCGTGTCTCTAGCTTTCTTAGTTCCCGAGATCTCAGTAGGAGGGGGCCAAATTGACCCGCACCCCACCGAAGGGTATCCAGTTGGCCACGGGTGCGTGTTAACGGGGCGTGTCGTGACTTGGATATGACTCAAGCGTGAGGCCATGGCACACTACGTGTGATTTTATGGAATTTGCAAAACTGCGTCCGACTGTAATATAGAACCCTATGGTGAGCAGGTAAAAGAGAAGCAAGGTGCTTGATTCGTTCCATCTGTCCCAAACGATAATCTTGTATTGTTACCGCTGCTGCGCCAGGACGCAAGTTCACCTTTACTCAATGTCCAACTTTGCACGCGCACATTGCCATTCTGGCCAGCCGTTCACGACCATTTGGTCATTAAAGAGAGCGTTCCACATTTGCACTGGGCTTTGATCGGATTTAGCCGTCGTGAGTTAACCCGGTGCAGTTTACAGCTCTGCCCTTTTGAAGACCTAAAACCTTGTTTTCTCCGCGAAGATGTGCACCATATTTCGTGCAAACTATTTCAAGGTCGCTCACGCGTGCGCGACGCCACTGGAACATCATTGAAATACTCAAAGGTCTAAAAAGGCGTCCCCTCGTCCACGAGCGTGGGAGACTCAAATGAACGTCTACTATTCATGAAAGGGACAGAACGCCCTCTTGCTGCAAGTTTTTTATTTGACATGCATATCATAAAACGCTAATTCTAACGCGATGACATGCATTTTCTTCATGACTGAACAGGAAGATATGTTTCAGTGGTCCAGACCTTCAATTTTGCCGTTTTGGGAGACTTGTGGGAGCTTTGTGGGTGCACTTGGCTGTCTCCTGCTTTTTCGAGTGGTAATTTTATTTCGGTTTGAAATTTGCTCCTCGCCCTTAGACTGTCGTCTACTCAACACGAACAAAAGACCGTCCATGCTTGGTTTAATTCACCATGCAAGGACTGTATGACGTAATACAATCGTAGATATTACTTTTCAAATAAAAAAACTTATCCAACTATTTTGAAACAAAACAGGCTATCATCATGCACAATAACTTGTTGTTGTATTGTGGAACAAAATTTGGCGAAGAAAAAACATCCACAACTCACAACCGTTATTATCACCTTCGTGTACGACTTTGCCTTTGGGAGATTGGGGCAGTATTGCCTTGAAATACGCTTTTGCGGCGTTGGGCATCGCTGGTTTACTACGGAACCGGGTGCGTTACAGCGGAATGCTCACGGGGGGATGAGGACGGAGGATTTGATGAACGTTTACATTCCGTGGACTTACTGGAAATACTTACTGCAATGCTTATAATACTTATTGTAAAGACTTACTGCAATGACCACAGCAAGTGGCCACCATGTGGTCGCAATGGTCGCAGTGACTTGCTGTCGTTGCAATGATCACGCCAAATTATCTGTTTCTTCTCGTCAGGAGGTGCTATGTGGCTTCGTGGGGTGCAGCTTCAGTGGCGAATATAGCAATTTAAAAAGGCATATGAAGGTTAAACATGTCGGTCTGCCTGTTCGACCAAAAAACTGTAGTTATGGCGCTGGATGAAAGTTGGAGTCTTGGCTGGCAAGTAAGTACATTGGCTGGAGGTATGCAGATAAGACATCCCTGATTCTACAAGGGTGCCTGCTGAGCAATCCATGGAGTGGGACGGGACGTGATGTTGAACATCTCTAGCTGATGTACATTTGTTCGGTTGCGATGGAACAAAATATCTACGGGCCAAAATTTACAAGGATGATGACCTACGATGGTTATAAAATCTTTACACTTCAGTTTCAGTATACCTTGTTTTCCCAGACCAATGCATAACAATCACGGCAGAATGGTATTCGCACACAACATGTATCCACTAACTTAGGAGGGGGCGCTCTCCCCTAAGGTTTTTAAGTATACCTCTCCGCCATGTTGTGCAATGGCGTCCAAATTTGTGGTGCCTCATGGGACATCCATTGCGCGAGTTTTGACAGAGAAGACGCGTTTCTACCTCATCTGGTTTGGGAGGAGCTCGTCCATCTACGGCCGGCGCGGGCGGCGGACGGTAACCGACGATGCCGCAGAGCGTGCGTTGGGCTGACGTTGTTACACTAACGAAACAATGTAATATACATGTATGCTCAACACTCGTACATATACACGCCTGTATCTTGAAATTGAACAAGATACACACATGACTTAATCTCGTGCCGCCACAACGCACGCTTTCGTGCGTATAATATTGCAAAGCTGAAAAATGTGATTTTCTGGAAAATTTGGGCTTTGACCTGACACCATGTAGTCCATTATTGAGCTTAAAATATGACAACTAAGACCGATCGCGAACCCTTATTAGGACCAATTAACTGGTGTTGTTTTTCGCTAACATTTATCTTCAGTAGTTTGGAAATATCAGGGAATCGCATGGACAATCCACGTTATGAATAACGGGGATAGGGGCGAGGGTTTACCAAACCTAACATAACCTAGCATTTTTCTTAGCAACGCAACGGGGAGGGGGGCCTCACCCCCATACCAGGGCGACTCGTGAGCCGTTCAGCTGACTCGTCTACCAATGATCAATCGGGTTGGGAGAGGTTAAATCGTCTCCAACTTAATGCTTATTGACCCTCCCATGGTTTGCAGTTGGCATCTCACCCGCAGTTGATTTTCCCAACATAACGTAAGGATGCTTCGTTTCAGGTCTGGACCAGGTAAACCCACCCCAATGTGTTGTCATGGAGGCTGGACTAGAAGCTGATGAATGTGATGTAGACGCTGATGCTCGGCCATCCTGCTTGGAAGCGGGCGCGGGATCATCAGGATCATCAGCTGGCGATGAGCCACCCGCTCTAGAAGCTGGTACTTGGCCGTCCTTTTTTGAAACTGGTACTGATCGTCTTCTAAACTTTGTGCTGGACCATCTTCGGCAGCAACTGCACAACCCTGTTAATCTGTCGTGGAAACACGCATCATGACGCGGATGCTCGAAGTCGCACGCAAGGTGGAAGATGTTCGGCAGGTTGCGGGCCGTACTCTGCAAGTGGTGGAGAAGCCGAATAAACATCTGCATGGGAAGAACAGAGAGCCGATATCGCTCTGCTCTTCCCTTCAGAAAGGACCACTGCATCTTTGCAAAATGCTGATGACGAACACCTGGTTGCGTGTGCAACGAAGAACGTCCCCTTCTATAAGGCTCGTGTCACAGATACCAACTGCAGCATGTCCCTCAAATCTGTGCCTGTTGTATTCCGGTATGATTTCAGCATGGGATCAGATTTCTCTCCAAGGGAAAATCTGCCTGCCCAGTTCCGATGGGTCAAGGCGGCGGTGAGAACACATTGTCAGTCGACACACCGTCAGGACATGTTGAGAGAAATCCAGGAAAAAGCCACGGGTCAAACCACTCGTGGGGTCAAAGGGACCGTTGCGGTTCGTGTGCTGAGGCTTGGCTATCATGTCCCACGGTGCGTTTAAAGGGCTTGTGGTACTCCTTCACAGCAATGATGTGAACGTAGGCGGCCTGAGCCACTCGGCGAGGGTGATGAAGGGAACGCGGGATGCCTTTAGTGAGGTCGTCCTCCTGAAGGTGATGGCTCATGTCCTAAACTAGCCATGCGCCGCTGTTTTAGCCGACAAGATAACGATACGTCGGCGAACAATGAACATCATAGCCATCAACGCAGTCGTGCCTGATGCCCCAGCTGAACATCTCATTCAAAGCCTGATTGCGGGAGCCCCAGCTGTGACGGATCACGACGGCGCGAACCAAGGCCGTGAGACGCTGCAAGTGGTTGGCGGGTTGGGGGGGGGGGGGGGGGGGCGGGGGGGGGGGCTGCAGTCCGGAAGCCCAGAAGCTCATTACAAGTTTGAGAGCCAACCAGGACGTTGGAAAGAGAGGGGTTGGGTGCATCCTGGCAGCGTGGGAGGGCGCTCGTTTGATGAGCTTGGCAGAAGAAGATGCTCGAAAAGAACCGGCTTGTTCATGGGCTGGTAAAACAGTCAAGCTGGGGTAGCAGTCACCCAACGTTTCACACACGGAAAGGGCCTGGAAGACCTCTTGAATGCTCACACCAAAGATGGTGGTCCGATCCGAAACATCCGTGAGAGATTCCGATCCGAAACATCCGTGAGAGATCCGATCCGAAAGATCCGAAAGAAATGTGGTCCGAAAGATCTGGTCAAAACCCTGGTCCTAGACACGCTTCGCAGCCCATGATCCTAAGGTCATGAACGTGTTCCGGAATATCATCAGACCAATAACGGACGTGCTGCGCAAGCCGGTTCAAACAGAGACCAGTTCTTTGACCGCCAGCAAGTTACGCCAAGACCTGGGTCATCTGAAAGGTGTGCAATGCTTGACTTATCCATATATGTTTTGGGGGTCTTTTTGTCCTGTGTGTATCGCACGGGACATACAGAGCTTGTTCAAGACAGCGATGTTTAGATATGCATGCCGTCAACGATATTGCGTTGTGTTGCCCTCATAGGGATGTGAACTGTTATTATATATTCCAGATTGTTTAATCCTACTGAAATATTCCCTCACACTGTCAGACGTGGCTGTCATGAACTTTATTTTGTAGAAGCCTTGCTTCACTCCTTAACATGGGCATTACAGTTGTAATACGTTTAGCCTGTCTGACCGTCACGTTCGCGGCATCGCAATGTGACGGGCAACAAACGGCACTTATCTTGTTCTCGCATTTCTCAGATGATCAGTTCCTGGTTAAAGTAACAGCGCTGCACGACATACATGGTGTTCTCGGAAAGGAAGGCACCAGCATGCAGAACATCCAGCTGCCTTGGGAGGCGCAGTCAGACTACAGCGCCAAGATCGCCGCTGTTCACAGCATGGTGTCCTCGTTGCCATCGGTCGACCGCAAGGCCACTGATTTTACTGAGGTCATAGAGGCAGCAAATTTCGAAGGAAGCTGGCTGAACATGGGACAGCATCCCAGCATCCCTTCTCAGGTGAGTGTTGTATGTACCACACATACCCTTGCCCTGATTTTTAGCTTTTATAACGCAGCCTGATGGGACGGGGGTCAATGCGAGCCCTCGAGTTTACAAAAAAAGAAGATAGAATATAACGGAAAGCGCCAGTGGATTGATCTCGGTGAGATCTGGCGATAGTACTAGTTTGTATGTCGTTAGATCAAAAATTGGACCCATTATGTCACATCAAGGGGTTTTTGTCATAAAATCATCCTTTTTGCTTTACATCATACATACAGGACCATGCCTCATGGCGTCGAGAAGCTTAAGAAACGTACTTCTTGTCCAGTTCCGAGTACAGCGATGAGTAGTTTGGTATGTTTTGAACAGCTCTTTATGATATATGGTTCCAGTTATGTAACAGTGTCGACCACTCGCGTGCTTTCCACGGCATCGTCGGTTGCCGCCCCCTGTTCGGGGGGGGGGGGGGGGGGGTACAGGCGCCGGGGCTGCTGCCGTTAGTGTTATGCGTCGCCGGCTGCTGCTGTCACTCCTCTTCACAAGAGCGAATTGTACTGAAGAGCCCATTGGTCAATAGCATACGAGGCAGATGATGGTACGGGCACGACCCGGCACATCGTGGCTCCGGTACATCCGACATCAATTCACATGAGTGAGCCGCAGGGTTAGGATGAGGCCGAGTTTAGGCCGGGGTACTGGCGGGATGACAGGTCCGGTCAGGCACTATGAACGGCTGTCTCCCCGTGCACAGTTGCCCCTCCCACTGCCATGGGAACCCACCTCCAGCGTTTGGCTGGTGATAGTATTCAAACGGGGCAAAACGGAACGTTGTAAGGCCAAAACATTATCGTCATTTCGCCATGAAATATTGTCACCGACTGCCGCGTGACACGTACAAGGCCACAGCCCGGAACGTTGTTTTGTGCTGTCTGGCGGATCGGGCATGTTGTGGCGTCCTGCGCGGCGCTCACCCGAAACCTAAGGCGGAGGAGGGAGGGGACCGACGCCGATAGAGAGCGCAACGGAACCGCAAACGGGAGCATTCTGACGGTCATGGCAGACGTTCGCTGTGCTGCTGATCTAGATGCCATCCGCTCATCTTGGTCATATGGTCGGGCACGACTGATGGCGGGTGCCGCAAAACGACTGGTGAATAGGAAACTGATTCCTGCTTCAGTTGGGCTGTCATATGACATGCTGCATGGCGAAAGGCATGCTCGCGGCGGTAATCAGGCGCTACTGAAGGCGATGCGGAGTAGCTGCAAACGCATCCCATAAGTAAAGCTGTTTGTAGACTTGATGATTCGGCTTCGGCTTATCAGACCGGCAGAGAGCGCAGAGGATCGATGGAAAGCGCGCGCAAAGAGGTGTTCGGCGTACACAGGCAGCTCAACCACGGCAATGCTGCAAAGGAATTAGTCATCCGATGGAATTGATCAGATGCCAGCAGGCAGACGCTCTGAAAGGGGCCGTACAGCTGAAATATAATCTCAGCTTTGTGAGCCGCGCTATGAATGCGAAACAGTGAAAACCGGTATAGCGATTTCACGCCACAAAGTGAGACACTCCCAACGGGTATGTCTGTACGAATAGGCGTAAACATACCGGGCAACCCCCCCCCCCCCCCCTGCCGGACCCTTTGCGTCCAGGCTAATTAACAGTAGCACGATGTAGTCCGGAATGCGTCAGCTGCCTTCTGCGCATCAGAACCACGCGTCCCAGAAACACGCTCACCAGCTCCAGAAAGCGTGCTGGAACGTGGAACCTGATCACTCCCTCCCCCTCCCCCTCCCCCTATCCAACCAGCGGAACAGTGAGCTATTTCGGTCGGCCCGAAACTGCCGCTGCTGGTCAAATGGGTGCACATTAATTACTCAGTAGTGACGCTTCTTTTAAGGCACTTTTGGATCATCTAACCAAATTTTAGAACCCACTGCAGCATCTGTTCAAAAGAAACAAATTATTTCAGATGGCGATCAAACGTCGCTTCTTATGGCACGTTTTAAACGGATGCAATAACCTACACTCATCTACACCTACAATCAGCCATGCAACCGTCGGAATTTGCGCTGAGCTCTTGATGATAGCATGCATATCCATCACATTCGGTAGCATTTTACTTTGCTTTAGCCCATTAGAAGCATGACCCGGCAGTGCGCCGAAAACGTGGGCGCTATGGCATGCTTGACCCAGCTTTAGTCAATTTGGGGGGGGGGGGGCCTGTCGAACAAGCAGCAGTTTTACATCGATTTATGCATCGATACACAGAACTCTCACGATCTGACTAACAATTGCTAGGCTAATAACGTCACGCTTTTCAAAGCCTGAAAAGGTAAGGTGGGCATTCGCAGCCGCCCTAAATATTTTGTTACAGTTCAAGGCCAATCAAAGGGGAAGGTTTTGATGGCGTTCAAACAGTACTCGCAGAGCAGTGCCCAAAGTTTTAAAAACGTTGAGTCTGAGATCTCGCGATGTTTTGTATGTCCAACTTAGCTTTTCGTAGTTCGGAATGCATCGGCCAAGTTTTATTAGCCTGCCAATTTTTAGCCAAATTGTGGCAGTCCGGAATATCGATCAACGGTTTGATACAGATATACTGCGAGCTTGACCGGTGTAGTTAGGCGGTAAAAGTTTAGGCTGGGGCCAATATTCCACCAACGTCTTGTCCAGCCGTTGACATTTTGAGTTAAGTTAGTTGACATCATCATCCGCACTTGACATAAGCCCTTGTCAATATCTTTTGGCGCCTACACGAGTAAGCGGGGTGTGCCATTCATACATCTGAACGTCAGTTGAGAGCTCAACTCTCGCCCTGCCCGCTGTTTGTCGTAACACAAACTGATGGGGGTGGATGGGGAGTCGATGCGACCCACCCCGCCATGAAAGCTACACAAATGTATTCGTTGTTCTATTCTGAACGTATGACATCTAGTTCTGTGTGTTTTGAGCATATATGTATGATGTAAGGCTCCATTACTGCCAGTTGACGTCCCTGCTGCCGCGGACGGCGGCTTTGTCGGTTGCCGCCTGCCGCCCGCGCCGGACGAAAATTGGCACGCAGTGTTCCTAAAAAGTTTAACGTTCAGACGCCGGATGCTATGGAAACATTTTTGTGTCCAAACACGCGCAATCAATGCCTCGAAATGACACTTAAAACTTGGGCATGAATGCAAAACATACCGGAGAGATGTCCTCAAAACCTTAGGGCGGGGTTATTGCCTCGGGAATACCCCGGCGGTATTCTCCGCCTCATCGACCTTCTATCAGGGGAGACTTTAAAAGTTTAAGAGCACATGGAAGGAAAAGCATGCATGATCCACAGCCATGCAACTGACTGGATGGCCAGCTCCCGCTTCAATGTCTAAGCAGGCCCAGGGGGCTGGCGCTACCACTGGAAGTGCGTTCTTTTGCGTTGTTCACGTCGGGCTTGTGCGCAGGGATCGAATCTGGGTCCTTCGCACAAATTATCTCGTGGTAGTTTCTGGTTTATGTTCCAGTCATGAAAGGCAAAAATGAAAAATGACAAGAACACGCCCTCATTAGTGGGCCGTATCCGTCGATTTGTTTCATTTCTGGGCTGAGCGGAAGGCAGCGTGCGAGGCCTAAGCCGGCGACACCCAAAAAAATGCGTGGTCTTATTCTAATTTGTGTGACGTTATCCTCCTATGCCTGTTGGTGACGTTATCCTCCTAATCCACCAACAACCATGGTTGTTGGTGGATAAGTGACCACGGGGACGCCGTTTCGTAAAAGGCATAGGATTGGGAGAAGGGCTTAGGAATCCAAAATATAATAAAAACAACTTCTTCACAGGTTTGACCGAGATTATGTTGAGAATTGGGAGCAGGCGAGCAGCTTCGCAAATGGCGCAATCTGCCCCTGCAACGCACAAACAACGGGTTTCTCCCGGACTTGGTCAACTTTCTCAAAATTGCTGCCTGACGTCGAAGTGGGTGGGGTAGGGCGGTTGCAACCCTCGGGCAAGTAAACAGGAAACTACACCGTTGTAGCGCTTATGAAAATGAGGCTTTAAAAAAGTAATCAGATTCATTATTCTGGTACCGTTAATGACCGTCTGGTGTGTTTTCATCAAACACGGGTCTAGCCACTAAGTTCAGCACTGAGTAAAAATCACGAACTTCGCAGATATCACTTGCCTGCCATGTGACGGGTGTATATAAACCGACTTCCGTAGCTACTGCATGGACTGAATCTGCTTGCAGCTGAATTTCTGGCCGAAAGTGCTCCACTTGGTATTGCCCTTGGGTATATCAATATTGCCCTGGGGTATGGAGGTATACACAGAGCAACCCCTCAGGGACGTGTATATCCTCCCCACCGTTATAAAATGTGCATGACTTCTGTTCATGAATAAATGCTATAAATTCCAGTCATAAATTTCAGGTAAACATGCAAAGTCGAGGTCATGCGATGCTGCTTTACATGGAGATAAATTACGGATCGCGACGCACTGAGCTTGGTTTTCGTTTTTCGGGTTTTTGTTCTTTTGCTGTCCCTTCCCTAGTACGTAGTATTCCCCCCCCCCCCCCCCTGGTGAAATACTACGTACTCCACCAGTACGACCTGTAAAAAAGACCAACACATTTTGCTATTGGCGTGTCGGTTATCTGGTTCGGAATAATTCTGGGCTTCGATTTTGACCAGAGGCCAATCAGCACATTGGGTTACACCTAGTTAACACGCAGAACATTTAAGTTCCTAAGCCCAGATGCAATCATTGTTGACTTTATCCCTGTTCGGGGATTCGACACAGGGGAGTGGAGCGCTTCGGTCACCGACCGATGGATCGAGTAAGCGGTGTAGCTTTGCCGTGATACCATTTTTGGTCGGAATATTCGAACAGTGCGCGCGATTAGTTGAATGAATGGTGAGCATCGGCAGGAACAACGTCATGACGGAGGAGGAATGTAGCATTTCACCTCATTGCATACATATGCAAACAACGCGTGTATTGAACGACACATCGTTGCACCTAGTCACATCGGAACCAATCACTTCGCCGCTCGTCACACTGGAACCAACCACTCCACGAGGCAACCACTGCCGACCCGGGCGGCCCAGAGCACGTGTCATGACGGCCGCGACCGAAGGGCCGCCGGCCGCCGCCGTCTTGTCCGAAACGCGCTGGCACATCTCCGTGCTTAGCGTGAGGCAACGCAGCCACCGCCCGGTCACCGGAGGGTGCTCATGTCCGACGCGACTGGCGTGGAATAAGTGCCAGGGCGGCGTGGCAGGACGGCGGCGCGCCCGACACGCGCGCGCCGCCGTGCAGGCAGTGTCTACCGTCCGAAGCCTCGAGCTCGAGCGCTCGCGGCGCACCGCGTGCGGGACCTCGCGCACGCTGGCGGCCGGTCTCTCTTTCACACGCCCTCCGTCGCACGGCACGGCGCATCTTTTCACTGTGCCGGACGTTCAGCAAAATCCAGCGCCAGGCGGTATTGATTTGTGCGCAGCTCCTCCTGAAACGCCAGTGGCCGAACGCTCAGCCCGCGCCGCCTGCCGTCGCGCCACCGCACGCAGACGGGGAGCGGGCCGTCTGCGACAGTCGCAGCACACTCCGCAGACTGCGACCGCAGCGCGAGGTGTCGCAGCTCCCGAGGAAGGAGCTCACTTCTTTTTGAAGAAGCTCATGATGTTGGGCTGCTTGGTCTTGTGCGGTGACGTCGCCTTGGGCTTCTGCGTCTCAGCCGGAGCGGAGGTGGAGGGCAGGCGCCGGCTCTTGGCAGGGGCGGTGGCTGCTGACCGACACAGCTCCGAGTCACTCTCGCTACAGGTTTTCGTACTCCTTCTTCGTGACTGCAATACAGACAGCGCCTTAAACAGATGTGTACCGAACGGTTGACGAACCCGCACCGAATTACGTGATTCCAGCAGCAATTCGAATCACGTTTTCCCGGCATATTGTAAGCGAGAGTCGCAACGTTTATATATATATATAATATATAAATATATATATTATATATATATATATATATATCGCAACTGTGCCAAGGTGCGTCCACGTGACCCGTTTTCCATCCACCAGCTTTTATGCCCCTCATATCAGCCGACTCAAGCACGTACATGACCTGGAAGTTCTGGCCCTCTTGTCGCAGCGGCCCGATTGATGGCATTTTTTTTGATAGACATCCATGTGCCACGGCTCGGTTTCCCAATGCTTCAATTATTCTAAATGTACGCTTCACCGATCGTCAAACTTATCAACAATTCGTACCCACACAGACCGCAAATACCAGCACGAACAAACACAGACATCACGCATCACAGCGCGAACAAGCAGCCTGTAGGGGCGCATTCTTGAGTATACAGTGTCGCACTCAATCTGTCTCGTTATCATCACTCTTAATTGCAGCTTACTTGTTCTTCCAGTTAAGAGATATACACATGTCACACGGATATTGTGCTGAGTTGCACCGGTTGCACCGTACATCCCAGAACATCTCAGGCGCTGTGGGGCTCGCCGCCACCCGACACGCCAGTGCAGCGGCTGTTTTCTGCCTCTCGCCGCCAGACGGCGTCAGACGCGAGAACTGACCACTCTCGCTAATCGATTCCCACTTTGTTTACCAGGCCTGAGTATAAGGCGGCGAATTCACCCAACTTACCACTATTTGTGGCGATGCGTCGCTCAGTTCAAAGGCAACTTTTATGCCCCGGGGGTATTTGTGACCTGTTTGGCTCGGCACGCGCCCGGCTGGCGACCGGGACGAGGCGCGAGCGCATCCACAACTCGCAACGCGGACCCGCAACCCTCGCACATCACAACGGGGCTATCACGACAGGGGTAATGTCTTAACTCTGTCACTGTCGTGTGACTCGTCATGAAATCATGTCAGCAATGCTGACTCCCCTCCCCGATCACTAAGGTTCTGAGCGTTGCTGTTTCCTCGAGTAGGCTTTTGTTTTTCCATGATAGCCCTGACAGAACTTCACAGACGGCCGTGTTTTACTTCGTTACAAGCTTTGTCCGATGTCACAGGAGTGTCATCCCAAAACTGGTCGCCAAAAGCATGCAATGTCAGCCAGTACGACGCAGTGCGGTGGATTACTGGAACATCCTCAGTGAGACACCCGTAGCCTCTTATCATCTTTCATTTCGTATTACTCTCATGGTCTAGTGACTTCCTAATCCAGGTGACATTTAAGGGGGGGGGGGGTCCTTACAGTGTCGAAATTTCATGGCTATACGTGCTACCTGGTTTCTTCATATTTGTTCCCAGGATCTCTGAACATGGCTGTTATTTCCTTGCGCTGTTCGCAAGTCGACTTTTGTGGACCCATAATCATGAGAAGTAGTTCAGGTAGGGCATCAGATTTCAACGCGAAAGCGCTGCTGTAAGTGGTTAAATCACGGGGAAGACAGGGGTTTAACTTTTGCTTAACCTTCTCCTGTCTGGGAAACTGAGGAAAGCTGGAGCGATAACGGTGCTTTAACCTGATCCCTAAATACTTAACTGGCAGTTTAGTCCTCCGAATCCCGAAATGACGACACATTACGACTTGACGTAAGCATGAAAGACCTTGAGCTCTTGATCTATTGAGATATGGTTTAACGATGTGGTCAAGCATACATCGGTTCTGTTGTCAAAACCAGACGCTTGAAGTTGCGCCCGACGCCGCGAGTGACAAATGTCGACAAGTTACGCCGTTTGTCACAGGTGACACCAATCCAAACATCACGCGTTTTGTTTGGTGAATACGAAACCAATGTGCCTCCTGAAAGGCCTGGCTCAAAGTACTTTGTTGAGTGCGCCTGTAATAAGGTGTAACTATTTTGTGGGTGCCTCTAATAAGGAGCCAATATTTTGCTGTGTGCCTGCGATAAAGTCCGAACATTTTGCTGAATGTGCCTGCGGTAAGATCCGAGTATGTTGCTGATTGTGCTGAGCTGTCCTATAGCGTGTTCTAAGTGTTTGAAGAATGGCGTGGTAAATCTGTCGGCCCTGGGCTGGTCGACCCCTCCATGTTAGTCAGGGAAATGCGCCAGCTCCGCCTCGGTGATCCCTTGCCATGGCCTCGCCTTGTGTCTATCTGGCGTTTGTATACCAGATAACGCCTTGTTCGCAGCTAAGTCACGCTGTTCTCGCATTTAGAGTTAGTCAAACTAAAAAGCTCCTCCTCCAGCATCGCGCCTGTATTGTCAGCTGTCGCGGTGGGCTGGTGAAACACATTTCTACAGAATTGGGCATATGATGCACGTCAAGTTTTCCGTCCCGTTGACGTGTTTAGATCCGTCTCACCGTCCTGCCTTCAGTTCGTGGGATAGAGCTGCGTGCTATCTATCGTGATTTCGGCAGCTTGTTGATGTCTCAGCCCTCAGCCTCAGAATTATTGAGATGTTAATTCCGAATCATCAGCAATCAAACGTTCGCAAATCAAACTCCAATTTGGTTTTCTAGCTCACAACGCGCGACGCTGATGTTTTCGTCTGTTGCTGGATTACATACCCAGGGTGAGGGTGGGGAGGTGGGAAGGGAGGGAAGCTTACATGGTTTCAAAACGGCAAACTGATGTAAGAGTCTGGTTGCGTATGTGCACAGTCCACATTTGTTCTGCGAAAGCCCATTACACGCTGCGTATCATTTACAAATGTCCTGAAGTGTTACCTTACATATTACTACCCTTAACTAAATCTTGGTTGACTTCTTAACTTAATCCTTTGCATCAGTGTTTTCCCATTGGAGGCCTATAGCGCACCAGCCTACACAGTCTTATCTTTGCGTTGGCTTACAATCAAAGCGCGCCCGGTTCCAGTGCCCAGGGTCAGAGGTGGGATGGCCGGCTAGCCGCCGATCTGTCGGCTAGCCGCAGAACGCGGCCGGCTAGCCGCCGATCTGCCGGCTAGCCGCAGAACGCGGCCGGGTAGCCGCCGATCTGCCGGCTAGCCGCAGGACGCGGCCGGCTAGCCGCCGATCTGTCGGCTAGCCGCAGAACGCGGCCGGCTAGCCGCCGATCAGTCGGCTAGCCGCAGAACGCGGCCGGGTAGCCGCCGATCTGTCGGCTAGCCGCAGAACGCGGCCGGCTAGCCGCCAATCGGTCGGTTAGTCGCAGAACGCGGCCGGGTAGCCGCCGATCTGCCGGCTAGCCGCAGAACGCGGCCGGCTAGCCGCCACTCGGTCGGTTAGTCGCAGAATGCGGCCGGGTAGCCGCCGATCTGTCGGCTAGCCGCAGAACGCGGGCCGGCTAGCCGCCGATCAGTCGGCTAGCACGCCAGAACGCGGCCGGGTAGCCGCCGATCTGTCGGTTAGCCGCAGAACGCGGCCGGCTAGCCGCCAATCGGTCGGTTAGCCGCAGAAACCGGTCGGGTAGCCGCCGATCTGTTGGCTAGCCCGCAGGACGCAGCCGGGTAGCCGCCGATCTGTCGGCTAGCTGCAGGACGCAGCCGGGTAGCCGCCGATCTGTTGGCTACCCGCAGGACGCGGCTGCCGACGTGGCTGGCCGACCGTGGGAGGGGCGAAGGAACTATTGAAAAATACACGCCCACGTATTCGAACTGTAGATTCGGGGCACATAAATCCACTCCGCTCACACTCGATCATGATTACTGATTTCTGCATGCAAATCGTAGATCCATTACAGTTTTTCCTTTTAGTTTAAGTTTTTCCTTTTAAACACACGTACACATTTCACAATCGCATCTGATACCTCAGACCACGGTTCCACCTCCTTAGTGGTTGTATTCGTGCATTCTGACGGGCATTCGCCAGACTTGAACGGTGGAGCAATCTCGCAGAACATGTAACCAGTATGTTCACCGTATCTTCATCATCTTAATCGTAATTGACACCGTAATCAATGCACCATGCTTCAAACTTAAAGCCCCCTGGCAACAGCGTTGTGTTTTGGCAAGGCCTTCAGAAATATCTTACGGTCTGGCAAACCTTCTGGAATTACCAACATCTTAGGGAATCGGGTTTGTCTTGTTATCTTGAGTAATATTTGAATTCATGATTCGCCCAGCCCGACTAGCCGCAGACCCTAAAACTACCTAACCTTGCACGAACGTTGCATTGCCCATCACACGCCTGAGTGGTCGCAATCCAAACAACTTGCAGCTGAAAGGATCTTATCTTACGGTGGAATCAGGGTGTAAAACTGCGTTCAACTTTCTGCATCACGACCACTTCTTTGAACTAGGGGGCGTTCGCGACCTGAAATCTATGGCGCAGCAGGTGAACCCCACGCACGGTCAGAGACACGGCGGTCCGCGGTCTTCTTCCTAATGTGGTGTGCTGCGGCAGTCTAAAGCCCCGACTACATCAAATTTGATATTACCAGATTAGTTGTGGTGTCGGCAAGAAA
>NW_023596180.1:121962-167578 GCF_011947565.3 Pollicipes pollicipes
TTGCACACGCAACCAGGTGTTCGTCATCAGCATTTTGCAAAGATGCAGTGGTCCTTTCTGAAGGGAAGAGCAGAGCGATATCGGCTCTCTGTTCTTCCCATGCAGATGTTTATTCGGCTTCTCCACCACTTGCAGAGTACGGCCCGCAACCTGCCGAACATCTTCCACCTTGCGTGCGACTTCGAGCATCCGCGTCATGATGCGTGTTTCCACGACAGATTAACAGGGTTGTGCAGTTGCTGCCGAAGATGGTCCAGCACAAAGTTTAGAAGACGATCAGTACCAGTTTCAAAAAAGGACGGCCAAGTACCAGCTTCTAGAGCGGGTGGCTCATCGCCAGCTGATGATCCTGATGATCCCGCGCCCGCTTCCAAGCAGGATGGCCGAGCATCAGCGTCTACATCACATTCATCAGCTTCTAGTCCAGCCTCCATGACAACACATTGGGGTGGGTTTACCTGGTCCAGACCTGAAACGAAGCATCCTTACGTTATGTTGGGAAAATCAACTGCGGGTGAGATGCCAACTGCAAACCATGGGAGGGTCAATAAGCATTAAGTTGGAGACGATTTAACCTCTCCCAACCCGATTGATCATTGGTAGACGAGTCAGCTGAACGGCTCACGAGTCGCCCTGGTATGGGGGTGAGGCCCCCCTCCCCGTTGCGTTGCTAAGAAAAATGCTAGGTTATGTTAGGTTTGGTAAACCCTCGCCCCTATCCCCGTTATTCATAACGTGGATTGTCCATGCGATTCCCTGATATTTCCAAACTACTGAAGATAAATGTTAGCGAAAAACAACACCAGTTAATTGGTCCTAATAAGGGTTCGCGATCGGTCTTAGTTGTCATATTTTAAGCTCAATAATGGACTACATGGTGTCAGGTCAAAGCCCAAATTTTCCAGAAAATCACATTTTTCAGCTTTGCAATATTATACGCACGAAAGCGTGCGTTGTGGCGGCACGAGATTAAGTCATGTGTGTATCTTGTTCAATTTCAAGATACAGGCGTGTATATGTACGAGTGTTGAGCATACATGTATATTACATTGTTTCGTTAGTGTAACAACGTCAGCCCAACGCACGCTCTGCGGCATCGTTGGTTACCGTCCGCCGCCCGCGCCGGCCGTAGATGGACGAGCTCCTCCCAAACCAGATGAGGTAGAAACGCGTCTTCTCTGTCAAAACTCGCGCAATGGATGTCCCATGAGGCACCACAAATTTGGACGCCATTGCACAACATGGCGGAGAGGTATACTTAAAAACCTTAGGGGAGAGCGCCCCCTCCTAAGTTAGTGGATACATGTTGTGTGCGAATACCATTCTGCCGTGATTGTTATGCATTGGTCTGGGAAAACAAGGTATACTGAAACTGAAGTGTAAAGATTTTATAACCATCGTAGGTCATCATCCTTGTAAATTTTGGCCCGTAGATATTTTGTTCCATCGCAACCGAACAAATGTACATCAGCTAGAGATGTTCAACATCACGTCCCGTCCCACTCCATGGATTGCTCAGCAGGCACCCTTGTAGAATCAGGGATGTCTTATCTGCATACCTCCAGCCAATGTACTTACTTGCCAGCCAAGACCCAACTTTCATCCAGCGCCATAACTACAGTTTTTTGGTCGAACAGGCAGACCGACATGTTTAACCTTCATATGCCTTTTTAAATTGCTATATTCGCCACTGAAGCTGCACCCCACGAAGCCACATAGCACTTCCTGACGAGAAGAACAATAATTTGGTGTGATCATTGCAACGACAGCAAGTCACTGCGACCATTGCGACCACATGGTGGCCACTTGCTGTGGTCATTGCAGTAAGTCTTTACAATAAGTATTATAAGCATTGCAGTAAGTATTTCCAGTAAGTCCACGAATGTAAACGTTCATCAAATCCTCCGTCCTATCCCCCCGTGAGCATTCCGCTGTAACGCACCCGGTTCCGTAGTAAACCAGCGATGCCCAACGCCGCAAAAGCGTATTTCAAGGCAATACTGCCCCAATCTCCCAAAGGCAAAGTCGTACACACGAATAATAACGGTTGTGAGTTGTGGATGTTTTTCTTCGCCAAATTTTGTTCCACAACAACAACAAGTTATTGTGCATGATGATAGCCTGTTTTGTTTCAAAATAGTTGGATAAGTTTTTTTATTTGAAAAGTAATATTACGATTGTATTACGTCATACAGTCCTTGCATGGTGAATTAAACCAAGCGTGGACGGTCTTTTGTTCGTGTTGAGTAGACGACAGTCTAAGGGCGAGGAGCAAATTTCAAACCGAAATAAAATTACCATTCGAAAAAGCAGGAGACAGCCAAGTGCACCCACAAAGCTCCCACAAGTCTCCCAAAACGGCAAAATTGAAGGTCTGGACCACTGAAACATATCTTCCTGTTCAGTCTGAAGAAAATGCATGTCATCGCGTTAGAATTAGCGTTTTATGATATGCATGTCAAATAAAAAACTTGCAGCAAGAGGGCGTTCTGTCCCTTTCATGAATAGTAGACGTTCATTTGAGTCTCCCACGCTCGTGGACGAGGGACGCCTTTTTAGACCTTTGAGTATTTCAATGATTTCAGTGGCGTCGCACACGCGTGAGCGACCTTGAAATAGTTTGCACGAAATATGGTGCACATCTTCGCGGAGAAAACAAGGTTTTAGGTCTTCAAAAGGGCAGAGCTGTAAACTGCACCGGGGAACTCACGACGGCTAAATCCGATCAAAGCCCAGTGCAAATGTGGAACGCTCTCTTTAATGGCCAAATGGTCGTGAACGGCTGGCCAGAATGGCAATGTGCGCGTGCAAAGTTGGACATTGTGTAAAGGTGAACTTGCGTCCTGGCGCAGCAGCGGTAACAATACAAAATTATCGTTTGGGACAGATGGAACGAATCAAGCACCTTGCTTCTCTTTTACCTGCTCACCATAGGGTTCTATATTACAGTCGGACGCAGTTTTGCAAATTCCATAAAATCACACGTAGTGTGCCTTGGCCTCACGCTTAAGTCATATCCAGTCACGACACGCCCCGTTAACACGCACCCGTGGCCGACTGGATACCCTTCGGTGGGGTGCGGGTCAATTTGGCCCCCTCCTACTGAGATCTCGGGAACTAAGAAAGCTAGAGACACGAAATTTACAGGGTATGTTGACCTGTACATAACTCACTTAGGTCAAACTTTGAGGTTCCTAGGCCATGACCGTCGGGTCAAATAAGGTCAAACAATGTCAAATTCCAAGGTTGGTCTCCGAAGTTCCCCCAGAACCTAAATAACTGTTCTTAATGAAAAGGTCACATGCTCAGCTAAGTTCAGTTACCTTGTTTTACGTTTTGAAGGTCATGGTGACCATAATCATACAAGACTTCTGGGTTTTGCATCTGAATAGGCGACAAAGATTACGCCAGGCAGTATGTTCCTAAAAACATAGTGTTGAACTGGGTCGTTTTAGGTCGATGACCTATTCACCTCAAACAACTCCATGGAAGATGTATAATGCAATTTCTGCTATCAATAAATTCAAAATGAGCACCGGAAACTATCCCATACAGCAAACCCTTAGTAACAAACAGGTCTATTTTGACCTCGGTCTGACCTTCATACCTGACCTTAGGTCAGTGTAATTTGCTCATTCAATCGTTGTGTTGCCTAAGAAAGCATCTCAGAAATGTATGGCTTCGTCTGACGCTTCATTGTTGCATCAGACTGAACGATTCCCTAGAAATTGCCTTCGCTGAAATCATGACCTGACTTTGTCCTGCCATACGTCAGCGATCTAACATGGTACATCCATATTTTGTTTACACGAAACGATCCGCTATTCAATTGTTTACAGCTAGGCAAAATTTGGTGCAGCTACGCCGCGCCGTTCGGAAACCGTTCTGAAAAAACCTTCGGGGTCAATTTGATTCCCACCCCAGCGCGTGTTAAGAGGTGGAAGTAACGACTGAAAATGTGAGAATTGCATGGCAGAGCTGCTTTCAATATCGCTACCCAATATTAGCAGTCACTGCTGAAATCATGTGATAGAGGCTAGATAAGAGAAGGGAAGGTGGGAGGGGAGGCCGGTAATCAAGGTGGTTACAAGTGGTAATCAAGTGGTTGCTGGTTAGCATCCTTGGGCTTCCACGTGGGCGCCCGTGTTCGAATCCCAGTAGATTTACATGACGGCATGAGCGCTAATGACCCCCTGCAGTCCGTAAATTTTCACTTGATCAATAACTTTAGGAGTTCGGTTTCTAGCCGTCCCCATGCGTTGCATGCCAAAGTTCGGCGCGGCACTACTGAACAGTTTGCTGAATAGCAGTTTGCTAATCGACATGGCGACTTTCTTTCGTGTCGCTATTTTTGAAGTTCAAGATTTAGCCGATTCTGCTCTTTTGGCACGTCGGGTCATACACATGCTACGATTTTACCGCTGCCGTTTAGCAGTCAATGAAGAGACATTCCCCGAGTGGGAGGTTCGAGGTTTTTTTGTCATTTAACTACGTGAAATGGTTTTCGAATACAAGAGCTCTTTTGGACGCGGGGGGGGGGCTCTGAGCGCCTTACCGCGCTTTGTAAGGCCCCTAAGCGACCAAGAGGGTTTCCTTGGTTGGGCCTGGTCTGGCTCCTTTATGAGAGAAAATCTGGCTACGTCGCAAACAACAGCTTTGAAAATGCGCATGCTTCTATGACAAGATACGAGGCTACAGAAGCAGTGCGCAAGATGCGTACGGGAACTATGACGTATGTGGTGTTTTTCGTTACATGGTTCGCGAAGCTGTCGACCTGTAGAGGCCAACCATTTTACCACGACCCTGCGTTAAGACGAAAATGGCTACGAGATCCGAAGATCAGTTGGGTATAAAATGGGACAAATGTGTCGCTGACACATTACTAAAAATGGGTGAGTCATTACTTGGTCGTAATGAGTGTAAAGTGGCCCCTAAGCTGCTGTTTTGCGTATTTATTCTGTGCGTCATGAATGTCTCATGAGCATAAGACTGGTGCTCGGTATCAAAAGTGCTTTCAGTCTATAGATTTTGCTACTAGGTTTATGAAGTGTATAATTTTTGCATTTGATTTTGTGTTGGCTCAATAGGAATCGTTTTGTCAGGTGTCCTGCCATGTCTGCCATGTGCCTGTCATATACTTCTAAGCATCTTGCAAAGCCATTACCTCCACAAGTTACCTGCGGAACTAGTTTTGTGCGTAATGAGTAATAAAATGCCTTTCTAAGCTTCTCACATGCAAGCCATGGGCAGCAAAAAATGTGCTTTTCCTGCAAATATTTGCTAGTCTGGTGATGTTTTCTAACCAGTTATATTCACAATACAGATGGTCATTATCTTCAGCACTTATTGTTTTGCTCACTACTATTCAGCATCATTGTCACATGTCCAGTGCAGCTTTGAGGCTCACAATAGTCAAGGGCACTTCTCTTGACTTTCTTTTTCATTGCCAGTCTATGAGAACGTAAGCAGGTAATTAGTATTCCCAAGAATGTATGACTGTAGTAATAATTGTACTGCTGATTTAACACTTCCTCCACAACCACATATAAGGACTGGGACTTTCTACATTACCCATGTTCTTACAACTTCCTGTTGCATAAAGGCCAAGAGTGGTACCTTGGTCCTTGATTTGTCCTTTGCATGCTTATTACTGCAGAGCACAACTGACAACAATGGGGAAAATGTGTAACATACCTGCCACATTGCTCCGCGCACACATCTGACCACTCTTCCCGAGACACCAATTGTTGCAGAATAGGTATTGGACTGACAGATACAATACAAGTTTGAATGATACAAATGTTAAAAGAGGTCAAACTGCTAAGATATCAAGGTAACAGTTGAATAGAATGAGTTTAAATATATTTTTCACTGCTATATGAGCTTCCTATGCATGTATTGCCACTGACAAAAGGGTGCACATGGCTGTGACATGAACAACCAGCATGTGGAAATAAATCAATTTTGTGCCATTAGCACAATGTGGATAATACCATGAGCAAGAAAATTAACAGGATAAACTTATCTTTGGGAAGCAGAAGATGTTGCTGGATGCTAAACTTGCAGTGTAAGGCTGGTCAGGAATGACAATAGCATAAGTTGAGGCAGGGAGAAGTTTCCTATTCAGATTGGAGAAGGAGAGTCTTCACCGACCCTTTTTGGACTCCAGCCCCCTGCATTGAAAAAGAAATGAGCAAAATCTGGGCAGAAACTTGTTTGTTGATGCCTTTTAGGGGCATTTGGGAGTTGCAAAACTATGCCCCTGGGTTGAGCCTGCAGACATGTTTGCAATGCTGTGTGAGAGCCATGCTGCAATGCTGGAGCACCCAATTGTGATAGGTCTATATTCCAGGCCACTTGAGACAAATGTCTTTCCCCAGATACCTCAGGACTGCACAGCACACCATGCCATTGAGCATGACCATAGAGGACGAATTATTGGTTCACAACATTGTGTGTGTAAAAAATGATGAACATTTTCATGGTGATGCCCTAATCTGCTTGTCCTGGGGAGAACATTGGACATCAGGTTTTCCATCATGGCAATGTACCAGCTCACTTTGCGTTGAAATGCGCGGGCTTCGGGCCGCGCCGCCTCTGTGTTGGTACCCCCCTTCCCTTCCCCCCCCCCCCCCATCAGCCTTACCTTACCCGTCGGTTTCGGCTCCTTGTGACTTAGTCCGCTCCCCCGAGTTCAGGATGGATGGACGCCGTTTTGACGCAGTGCGGGATACTCCGCGCGATTCGCACATGGTGCCTGATCCGCTTAAAGAGCGAGACTTCCAGGGAGCGGTCCAAGCGTAGTATAAACGCCGAGACTGATGTATCGCCGCGTAGAATACGTTCTTCGAAGGAGGACGGCGGTTTAAATTGGAATTTGGTCCGCTCTGACCTTGTTGTGGAAGGAGTCTCGGAACTTTTTGATCGCTCCACATACTTTAACATAAGCTGACAGAAATTTAGTCTAACCGAACCTAAACTCTTGCCCGCGTCTGCACGTACGCCACGTCGGACTGGTGCCCCTAGCCTAGCCTAGCCTATCCTAGCCTGCAACCCTCCCCCTCCTCGCCATATCCCTCGTAATCTATGTGTTTCAGAAGTCTCGTTATCAGTCGGCTAATGCTAAAGGTTCAAACACACTAATTTTAACGCCTCTGTCCCCCGGCATGAGAACCGCAGACACACGAGGACTGGTCGTAGACACTGCTACTTCGGAGGCATGTGAATAAGAAAGTGAGCTGAAGAAAATTTTCGTTATAAATGCCCCCTCTCTAACCTGCATTTCCTGTGTTATTACGAATCACCAGACGTGCACAGCTCGAAAAATGCTACTTGGTCACGATGCCTTGTGGTATTGGAGCTAGTTCTTATCCCGCCATTCCACACCGAGATTGAGTGACCGCTGGTCCAGGAATGGAAGCGGCGTCAGCACGCGTCGGGCGGTCGCTTGGTGTGTGCCGTGCTGTGCGACCGTCTTGAGTTTTGGAAGGAAAAAGGCTGTTAGATCGTGTCATCGCAGTATGTCATGACTAATATTAATATTCTCCTTCATTTTGAGTCGTCTTATGTCGGACTATTTTACAGTATAAATC
This sequence comes from Pollicipes pollicipes, assembly GCF_011947565.3. Classification (NCBI taxonomy): domain Eukaryota; kingdom Metazoa; phylum Arthropoda; class Thecostraca; order Pollicipedomorpha; family Pollicipedidae; genus Pollicipes; species Pollicipes pollicipes. The sequence continues at coordinate 129,555 of NW_023596180.1, forward strand.
TGGTAAATCGCAGCATATGACCGGGTTTTGGCGACGGACACTGCAGTGGATGGGACACGGGGTTGTCCTTTCTCAGGGACCTTGTCGCAGGGCTTGATGCATGTAACTCTGAAGCCCTCAATGGCTATGGCAAGTCCGTCACTCCCAAGGGCTTATGGCATGCCCAGAGCACTGCTATCCCCCCCCCCCCTTTCCGTAAGATCACCACTAGGATCCCAAGTGTCGAATCTTGGTGATGCCCCTTCCATTGGCTACATCTGGATAAATCAGTTTGATGTCCGAGACTAGTGTTGGCCGGTCAGGTGGCTCTCTGTGCCGGCTATGTCCGATTTCGCCAGATGTTGGCCATGTAAGTTGTGCTCCGTTGATGTGTTCCATGCGTTGTGGTGATAATCGCATGATGTCCCGTATTTTGTCTAGCTGTTATTTGCTCGCGTTGACAGTGATGAAGCCAATCGGATGTCAAGTGTGTTCAGATGAATATGATAAGCATATGTTATATTATAGCATTCATGCGTTATATTACCTTCTGTGGTTTTCGGTGGGTCCGTTGGTTAGTGCCTGCTTTGGGATTCGCGCGCTCAGTTCGGAATGAGCTCGTGTCGCTTACGCGTAAAGGAAAAGGTTCTTGTCGCTTACGCGTGACGGAATGGGCTCCAGTCGCTTACGTGTAACGGAATAGGTTGCTTGGGCGTGGCGGAATAGGTTCGTGGCGCTTGAAGTGCGCGCTATTTGCTCTGGCCTGATTGGCCCGCGGCCGGTGGCAACGGTGGCGGTAAAATTCTGGTGACGTTGGAGGGCAGAATGAAGCGTGCCGAACATTTGGCTCGTTGATTTCCCTACCAAAGTGTGCCATTCATCCAGAATTTCACGATCACATGAAACGCTACTTAATGTGAGCGCTGACCTCAAAAATCCATGTCATCGAGATACTCGGTTTCGTAAATATGCGTTTATTGTGTGAATTGCGCTACAGCAGTACGCATGACCATCCGTCATGAATTAAAGCATGCTAAAAGGGCTCCGAGGCTTGAAGGACTTGCACATGGCCCATAATCGTGCTTTGGGCAGGTAATGCAGAATTATGTCATTATTTTTTTCCATCTGTCATTTTCCACTTGCATGGCCGAGTGAAAGGCCAGAGGTAATCAAATGTGCTTAAGCCAATCAGCAAGGAAGTTGCGATTAAGTCATATGGGACTCTCATATGATGAAAGATGTGCCCGTGTTCTGCTGCATGTGTATCAGAGTTGTGTTTTGCGAGGTACATGACTGCCATGGTAAATTTCACACCACGGATTTGTTAGCACCAGAATCCATCCAGTCCCCTGATGTAGATATTCAGCACACCTTTATGTAGAAACTTCAGGTGAAGCATGCCTACTGTACCCTTGCTCTCAGTGTTGGAAAACTTGACGTTTCCTGGTATAATGTATACCAGAACATTTTGTACTCCAGAATTGTGACTACGCAAAATGGAATATGTTGTACTCCATCATGATGCAGCAAGAACAGCTTTTGGAAAAACTCACTTTACTTCTTTGTGTCAGGACAAAATAAAACCAGAAGGTGCAACAGCTTGAGACTTGCTGCTTCCATGAGGAGCCATGTATTGATATCTGCAAAAGCACGAATCTTGCACACACCAGACTAAGGTGCCCAATAGCAAGCAGCCTGTGTTGCCACCCAGGTATATGATAAACCATGTATGGAAATGTGGCAAATAAAGTGTGTGAATGTTGAATGGAGTCGCCTTTGAATACCGGGAAATGGAAAACGAGTACCAGACTCGCACCGGTCTGTAGATTAGCAAAGCTCTCACTTCCTATGCCCCACGCAGACCAACTCAAACTTGAACATGCTTTAACCTACCATTGACGACGAACCGCATTAATTGCCAAGGATGCAACGAACAGTCATAGAAGACCGCACGCCCAATCACCTACCACATACGGCCGCCTACCCACGCGCCACCACTGTGTTATGGCAATGCAAATAAGAGAATCACTCGCAATTTGGCGTCGGAAACGTCTCAACTATTCAGCGACTTGCGCCCTCCTCCCAGGTCGGGCTGGAGGTTGAACATAACAAAACTCTATTTTGTTTTAATGATTCGCCTCCTCGTGTCTGATTGGTCAAGAACATAAATTCTTTGCTCGCGCTCATGCCTCGAACAGATTTGTGGCCGTTTTGAGGGAAGCTGTATGGGATGGGCAACACGATTATGAAGGAGGACTTATTTGTACTCATCCAGAACCGCCTTGTGGTTGGATTTTTGGCCACTTCCTGGTATCCGGAGTACAAACATTACGGCAGCTGTAGATTTCGACCGAGGCAAATTTGTCACTCAAGGGTGTGAAATTAAAGCTAATAATTCAGGCTTTACAAAAATACCCTTTTAAATAGAAAAAACGTTGCTATAAATAGCCAACAAACTGTTCGGAGACAGCCATCTCACTCCGGCAAAAACACCAGGACACCAGAGCAACATGAACCCATAACTGGCCGGGCAAATTAGGGAAAAGGGTTTATTGGGACAAAAACATCAATCAATTGCAACCTAGATTATCATCTTTTGCAATGATATCAGTTAAAGCACATCGAAATCCATTCATACATTGGATTATCCGCCGGAGTCAGCGGAGTGACTAACTCCGATCCCTTTTGGCCGGCCTGCACGGGCCTGGCAGGCATTGTACTTGCGCTGGCTCGGTAAATCGGTTAAGATTGCTGCCTGCCTCTGTTGTTCGGGTGGGACGTGCAGGGCCTCGTGTGTTGACTGGGAGTGGGAAGGTGGAGGGCATGAATGTTTGGCTGTCTTTACAGCCAGTTAGTTGGTGGAGCGTGAGTAGCGTGACCGTGGTGGAGCGTGAGTAGCGTGATCGTGGTGGTGCATAAGTGGCCGTCTGTGGCATGTTCATTTGCTTTTTTGGGGTACCATTTTTGTCTGGCTGTGCGTATCGTACCCACCCTCCATTTTGGAGGGTGTGTAAGCCCAGTGTGTAGCCGCCCTCCATTTTGGAGAGCAAAAGCGCGATGCGTAATTACCCTCCATTTTTGAAGGTGTACACAAATTGTGTATACAAACCTTTCGTAAATTGCAAACCAATGTATGCGCACATGTGTTTCATAATAGAGAGTATGAGACCGTGTTGTTTCGGTGTTCCATGTTTAATACTAATGTTTCCTTACATTTAAAGTGTTTTTTTACATGAATTGCTGCATATGAAAAGTGACGCTTTTGTTGAGTACCACCCATTGTACTGTTGTATCTCAAAGACAACCTAAGTAAAGCTGTAATGACCCGCAGCACTTGATTGACGATTGGGGTTTTAGGGCGCGTCGACTTGTAGGGCCATTTTGCGCCCATCCCGCAGCACTTGGATAATTTTGTACTCCACTATAGAAGATTTGTACTCCGCTACCAGGATTTTTTTTGGAATTTCCAACACTGCATGCTCTTTTCTACGTCTGCACGCTTATATTTAAGATTCAATGACATAGACTGCATTGGATTAAATGACTCAGGTGGCACTTCCTTTCAGGTGGCGGACTGGCAGTTGGTGCAGTGTTTTCCCTCATGTTCTTCAAACGTAAGTATGCATGGGATGGCTCGGACCCGCCCGCGGTCGCTCCGTCGCCGACGTATTGGATTGCTTGCTGTAGGGCTACCACCGCTGCTGGATTCCTCCCTGGATCAGAACATTGATTGAAATTACTTCCTTGATATTATGTAGCTGTTATGTCCCCGTACGAATAATTCAGGAAACTTCCACCTTGATAGATATGTAGCAGTGATTGCAGTTATGAAGGTGCATTTTTGTCGCACGTTTTTGCGTGCGTAATACGAATGCTATATTTTTTTGTAGACGCGGCTGTCATTGGGTATGGATATGGATGTGTACGGAAAGCAATGCAATAAGCAGGGTTGGCTGGAGCCAGCTCAAACAGTTTCCGCCAGCCGGTTTTACCGGTTAAAACCGGCTGGCAGAGACTGCTGGTGGGTGCCGGTAGTAAAGTGGTTAAGGCGTCTGCGTTAACCACTGCGCGTCTGGGAAACCAGAGGTACGGGGTTCGGTTCCCCGCGGTGCCCGCCCTTCTTGCCAGGGTGAGAGGCAGGCGACGCCATATAGCCTCAGCAGCTGAGGGCGTCGTAAAGCCCCTATGACATGACATGACTGAGACTACTGGTGGTAAAAATGGACTAGTTGTATATTTTATATATTATAGATATATAGATGTAGATGTTTAAATGTAGATATATGTATATACATATATATATATATATATATGTATATATGTGTATATTGTTATGTATGCATATACACACACAGGCAGTTTATTTGGTCCATTGGTTTTGCACGGCAGTCTTGAAAATGTGGCTCGTGACAAAAAGGACGACCAGCCGCTCGAAATCATGGCCACATCGTGGTAACCAGGGGTCGGAGCGGCAACAAATTGACACGTTTCGCTACACAATTGAATGGGGAACCGCGCGGTGCCAAATACGCATTGCTACATACCACGTGTCGTGTGTACAGGTGTGACCAAGACGGATTGCCCGATTTTGACGTTCTCCATCTTTTTTGCCACAATACAACTCGGCACCCACAGCAGATGTAGACGCGAGTCTGATTTCAAAATTGTGATCAGCGCACCGTCCGCAAATTATGTGGCCAATACGATTTTGTGCAACGCTGGGTTCCATCAGTAAGCGTCCGGCAGGTCGGAAATGTCGGCATTTAAAAAAACGCTGCCGAACACCATGCTGTCGTCGAAACTGTAACCAGGGTGGTCGCAAAATTTACATCACTGCATACACCAGTTCATTGCCTGTATTGGCCACCCATTCATTCGTAGTCTCGTGCACTGTCACGTACGAACATCGACTTTACCAACATGGTTGCGATTCCACACCTTTGCGTCGTCAGAATGTCCACCGGTTGTGGCAGTCGCCGTCGGCATTTCAAACAAAACGACGAAACGCACGTGCACCATACCTGTCAACGGCCGGCAGTCTTCATTCTTTCATCCATTCGTTGCGGCGAAAAGGGTGAGCCATAGTGACGATCGGTGGTATTACATGAATTTCTTGGGTGCCAAAAAGTTAGAGAAACCAAACGTAATGAGCGAAGAATAATTTGCAAAGAATGCAATGACGCTACTCATAACATGCAGCCATTCTGAAGCGGAGCCGCTGCCACGGCCAAACAGCCTAGTGCTTCGCGGGGTGTGGTTTTTTATATCGCTGCAGAGTTTGACAGCACATAGACGTTGTGGCAGCGATGAAGAGATTCAACGGTGAAATAAGGGAGATCTTATTTGGATCATCCAACAACAAATTGACGGGAAGATAGCACCGCTAACGTTTATGGGTGTATTATACGGCAAACACATTATTCTGTTTTAGTTTAATCTTAGAGTCGTACAGCGACCAGTAAGGGACTGGGAACGAATGAAAGCACATGGTACGGCACAAACTCTGTTTCAAGTCACCGTATCGAAAACAGTTTAATGAGCATAACGTGGAAAATGTGTGAGTATTTGTGGCGTATCGGAGTACAACGTTAAGGAAAAGTCAATGAAAGCTAACCACCTGTCTTGCTCGGAAATATGGGTCAGTATGACATTGAAGGTCAATAATGCATGGTGGCCAAGTGTAACCTTTTTAATAAATTTATTCGGAGTGGTTTTGTACGGGTGACTTTCGGCTCGGTGACCGGTGACTTTTACGAGTGACCTTGCACCAGACAGAAATGCGGAGGGGTCTACGTGCCGCCAATGCTGCGACACGGCCGCCCCGAGCCAGGGTTGACCCTCGTTGGCCATTTGCTAGCTGACCTTTCCATTTCACTCGGACCAAACAGTGCGCCCGCTCTGGGACTCGTACCCAGTGCCGCTGGATTACGAGTCCAGCATCCTTCCCCTAGACCACGGAGGCGGCCACGGCCTCAGACGTGCTCTTCTTAAAAAACGCGGTACCTTTAATTTTCCATAAACCAATAGCAAATCAAAGACCAACTTGTTGCCGCTGAAGCTAAAAAAGAAATCAATGTGATCTCTTCTAGATCTGTCGTAAATCGGATATGAACATAAGCGGATCAGGCACGCCATTAAGCGGCCGACCGGCGTCGGGTGACCGGGCGTAATCGCCTCTCTCAGTCCGGTACCACCACCGGAAACTGGAAACCATTCATTCTAATCTTAAAACCAATCGCCTAGAGATTGTCCAGGAATTCTGGAACGGTGTATGGAGGAGGAATGCATGTTATTCGACAGTACGTGCCTGTGTTCCTTGAACATTCGTGTGGATGGCGACGTGCGCTCTGTAGTCTTCACAGCGCATCGATACCCATCGCATAAAGTTGAGCGGTGTACCCAATATAAGAAGAAAGAACTGTAATGAAATAACGTTTTGTTGTCCAATCTGGCCTTTGGTCGGACCAAAGTCGCCGTGTGGGCTGGTCCAGCATGCATCCGGGCAAACCAGGTCGGGGCCCTAAAGAGTGTCATTAGGTGTAGAGCTGTGTGGCCGTAAGGTCAGGGAAAATGAAGACGTGTATTTTTGCCTCTCAGCAAGTGCCTTCGGGGAATGCTTAGTGAGAAGAATCGGGTAAAATTAGACCTACTAGCTAGGAGACCTACTTCACAACTAGCACACAGATAAAGTTAATTTCGGATGACACACACACACACACGTCTCCGGTAGTCAGCACATCACAGCCGGCTGCCGTCAGATATCCCGTCAGCCGGAGGTCGGGTCGGGCAAGAAATCCTTGAAACGGCGTTGAATGCTTCCAGAAGTAATGCTAAAAACAAATCTGCCATGGACTACCAAGGGTCTTTTCATTTCATGCGCTTTCGAAGAGGAAGCTTCGTTGCGTAGCGAAGCAAGCACGAAGCCACCTGTTTTGATCTATATTGTGAGAACACGTGATAGCAATAAGACATGAAGTCGTGCTGCCTGCAGCAAAACCAGCAAAACGTGCAAAGCAGTTTTGCACTATCGAATCCCATTCCTCACAGCTTCAAACAATTTCTCAAAGGATTGTGCCGTTGTTAACATTCGCTGTTTCTATTGTTTGAACTGAATAGGAAACATTGCAACTACTTTTGGGTAAAGTGGTGGATAAAAAGAGCGAGATTTTAACATTATAAGTCTCTGTCAGTTGATGCCTGTTCTAATCGGCTAAAGAAAAAGTGACAGAAACTAGTTTCAGCCGAGATAAATGCCATACCTGGCAATAAGTATCAGACATATGTTTGCGTTTGGCCAGGCTCTTGGAACTGACAGCGCCATCTCGGCTCATATCGGTGTTCAAATTAGGCACAAGGCATGATTTTGACGTCACAGTACTAGAGGCCAGTGCTCTGTTATTACCGGCAATGCTGGACGAATGCTCGGGCTCCAATCGATGCGGGAACTTTAATGCTACCAGGAAATAATGGCCCATATTCAGTGCATCGGAGGCCACGCGAGCTGCACCTGATCAGTGCCGTAGGGAAGTGTCCATGCGTGCAGGCTCGTTCTGTTGTATTGCTTCGGTTTGTACCGTTTTGTACAGGTTCATATTGGTTAATCGCCGGCACAACGTGCTGTTTCATGTGGAAACTGTGCACTTCTATGTCGCACTCGTTGGATACGTGACTCTTTGTTATCTTCTTTATTGTTAAGTAATCATTGATGAGGGCGTGTTCTAAAACCCCATCAATTGGGTGGTGTGGAGGAGCAAAGTAACTCCAAGTCATGAAGTTTTTTAACACTTGCAATTAAAAGCCTTGGATTGCAGGTGGACGTTTTTCTCTTGCTTTGCCTCGATGCCACCAGTCGGTCAAACTAAAACGTGCTCTTATTTTAAACCGTCGTGTCCGTCAAGCCAAATTGATTTCATTTCGTTTGAGACTAGGCCGGTGGTATCTGAGTGAGTTTGCTGGGCCATGAGTGCGGCCAGTATGTTCCTTTCCTTTTCAGCGTCAAAGATTTACCTCAAACCCCTCCACTCAGCCTGTTCATTTGCCGGCGGAAGACAGGCTCGTCAATCCATCCATTGTCGTGGAAGATCCTGACATTTCGGGTGTAAGTAGAACAAAGTTAGTGACCTGTTCCTGATCACTGTTCTGAGCCACGAGCTCAGTATTTTACGACCATATCTCGCTGGTTGTCGAGTTAATATTGGTGTTGAGCATAGACAGGTCACCGGCGTAATTATTCCGCGTCATAGACAGGTCACCGGTGTGATGATTCCGCGTCATAGACGGGTCACCGGTGTGATGATTCCGCGTCATAGACAGGTCACCGGTGTGATGATTCCGCGTCATATAGGACGAATGGGGCGAGCACTCCTGTCATGTTAGCCCCGTGCTACGTAAGTCCGCCTAAGGCAGCTGTAAGTGGCCTGTACCGCAATTATGCTGTGCGCCTATGTGGCGTATGCGAATAGGACTGTGTGCCATCCGAGTAAAGACGTTTGACATTGGTAAAAAACCGCGATGTGCATTTCAGATCTGCTACCTAGCGGCAAAAAGTAACGAATAAGCAGCGATGAATCTCTGTAGATGGCAGCACTTGCCGCCACAACCAGCGATATACGGGCGCGGGACCGTGCTGTGGAGGGCACGGAACAGGTGGAAACCACCGTGAGCGGTGATCAAGACATTTTCCCCCAAAGAATGCACTCTGGTTCCGTCATGTTTTGCACATCCCGCCCCCCCCCCCCCCCGGAATCCGCAGCTGCATGGTGAACATCCTTATGGTAAATGCTAAATGCCTTCCTAATTTCTGTAAATGCGTAAATGCATTATATTTGATGCATTGCGTGGAACTTTGCTTTGGTGTTGAGGACCGTGTAACGAAATTCAGCGAGCATAAAGCATTCAAACAAAAGACGTCTTGGACTCCTGCACATCAACACATTACCAAGTGAAACAAACAACTAGCATACTTTTGTTTCTGTTAAAATGGTGTCAGGAAAAGCAAATATTGTGTCACTGTTTCTGGCAAGATACCCGTGTTTACCTTGCTCGAAAATAACCGAACGAACCCTAACCAAAAGAAGCCTCACCTCATGTCATCCTGCCTTACCTATTTGTATCTCAGCAGTATTTTTGAGTCACTGAATCTGTGTAAATTGCTTCCGCTACTTACCATGCAAGTACCAACTTCAAGGGAATGTTCCACATTGGAAGATATTGAGATAAGCATCAGGCACGATGGAAAAAGCCTGCTTGTAGGTACATGGTAAGCTTTCAGGATTCAAAAACGAGCCTAAATAGCAAAATTTCGAAGTCTTTTAAAAATGCGCCCCATTACGTCATCGTTTGATGGCGTAATGAATGGCAGCCAGACGTATAGAATATCTCGAAACGCACAAAAGCTGACGCCGGTCTGCCATTCTTGTCGCGGGTGCTGTGTGGGGTGACGAATTAGTGGATAGTTTGTTTGTGGATTTTTGTCTTGGTACTGGTCGTGAGAAAAGCTTTAGTGGAATATTTGACATACGCAACGCAGCGATCGCCGGGCTTTATGGCAGATTATTAATCAGTGCTGTAGTCCCGACATTGATATCATGTGATGTGCACAGGAGTCACTTTCTTTGTTTGTAACTGGAAATGCAGAGACCGTTTTGCATGCAAAGATTAAGAAAAATGTAATATTTACGAATTGATTGCCAAAACATTGTTATGGCTTTGGTAAAGATGGTAAGGTTGGGCTACCAAGAATGTTGTTCTTTCTTAGGACGATTTATGCAATCACCAGTTTCCCCTGATATGACCACTTGTAATGTGACACCATTCTCGACGGTGATAGTTCTTTGGCGTTGTTAAATCAGTTGTTGCCAGTTATCCATGAACTATAAACTGTTATCTCATAGGTCTGACATGGAGTAGTCAACCATGTGGTACATTGTGCAATGGCACAAGGTCAACAGCGTCATTGTGACACTACCCCAGTGCTGTATTGTGGCATGGCGTGAACAACGATGTGGTTTCTGTACCGCGATCCCTGCTGCTTTCATAATGAATTTCATCATAAAAAGATGGGCCAATGGTGCATTCCTGCATCATTTCAGCATAGGACATGTTACTGACCAAAAACACATGATGGAATATGCAAATCACTTTCAGCAAAGCACACAACCAATAAGTGGCATCACTTGGTAAGCCTGCTTTGGAAATCCACAAAACGTAGGTGGCAAAGATGCGAACGAACACAGATGGCAAAGATGTCTTCCACTTCCACGGCCATGCAACATTCTGCAGCCATCAGGCTCTTTCACTAAAAAATAACAAGAAAATACTGCATGCAGTGATATGACACTGCAAACCGGTTAACCTTCCACAAAGCTGGAGACATGACAAGTGCATATAGTAATGGTTAGATGGGTGGAATGCAAGGAAGTGATGAAGCTGCCAGTGCACACAAGGCTCATGATAAAAGTATTACTAAGGGCTATCCAAGAAACCAACAGCAATCCTTTTCCACCTTTCTCAGCACCGAGCATCTCACAAGTTGCAGTGACTATGACATTGATGACTCACAAGCAATGGTTACAAAATTTGGAATTCTTAAGAGGAAGACAATTTTGCAAAGCTGTATCATGTGAACCTATACCAAACATGTGCGTTAATGAGCTGCGCAGACCGGACCCTACCGCCGAAATGAATTGCTAATGTAATGGCATGCAATGAATTAATTACATGCTGTATGCTTCGATAGGTTCAAAATGTTCACAAAATCGTAATGAAGTAGCAAATCGCTTTCGTATACCCTTGCAACATAGGTCGTCGTCGTCATTTGGGCTTTACGACGCACTCAGCTTCTGAGGCTATATGGCGTCGCCTGCCTCTCGCCCTGGCAGGAAGGGCGGGCACCGCGGGGAATCGAACCCCGTACCTCTGGTTTCCCAGACGCGCAGTGGTTAACGCAGACGCGTCAACCACTACACTACCGGCACCCTTTCAACATAGGCGCTAGCGTTTCTTTCAGTTTACGAGCATCACTTCCTTGTCCTGTTCAAACACAAACATAAATATAGAAGCAGAAATCGATATATCAAATTTTATTGGGAGTCATTGGACTCAGAGAATATTAAAACAATGCTCTGTGAGAAGTACGAACCTCGCACGCACACTTCCCATCACATCAAGGTCAGTACACGGCACTGGCACGCACGACTAGTGATCGCACCCATTTCAAACCGGAATCACACTCTTTTAAAATAAGTGTGCTTCCACACTCGCACAGCTCGCGGGACTATCAAATTGCAGGTTTTCTCACAATTTCCGCGCGGGTTTCCGGTCATAACACCGCATTTCACCGTGAGCTCCCTCCCAAACAAAGTCCCAACGGGAGTTCATGGTAATGCAGCTTAAGGGGTTGTACTTTAAGGATTGAAAGCGTAAATATCAATCATGTCCACCAACCTACAACATTAAAATGCGAAGTGGGTAAGAGGAGCTCTGCACTAAGGATATAATAAAACAATTTTGCACTGCAGAATTTTGCTACCAAACACTTTTGCGTTAGCTGTGCCAGGTTCGTCCCAAAGGTATGCGTGGCATAGGTAACACAGTTGTAATAATCTTATTCCTCGAAGAAAACCCAGAAGTATGGAGATATAGATGCGTTGATTTATCGGGCACGTGTCATTATCGAAACGAATTGGAGAATTATCAACGTATGTATTTTTACATTATCCTGGTTTTTCTCCAAGGAATAAAGGTATTACTACTGTTGTATTCACTTGCTTAGCACGCGCTCGGGTGGGGGTCACATTGACCCCACGAAGGTTTTTCCGGATCGGTTTCCGAACGGCGCGGTGTAGCGGCGCCAAATATGGCATAACTGTAAACAATTGAATAGCGGATCGTCTGACATCAAAAATTTACGAGTACCTTGTAAGGTCCCTGACCTATGGCAGGTCAAAGTTAGGCCTCGGTTTCAGCGAAGGCACGTTCTGGGGGTTGGTTCAATCCGATCAAACAACGGAATGTTAGACGAGACCAGACATCCCTGAGATACTTTCTTAGGTAACACAACAATTTAATAAACAAATTGCATTTACCTAGGGCCAGGCGTAAAGGTCAGATCGAGGTCAAAACCGACCTGTTTTATTACCCGGACTTGCTGTAGGGGCTGGTTTCTGGTGCTCATTTCGAACATATTGATGGCAGGAACTGCATTATACACCTTCTATGGACTCCTTATAGGTCAGAATAGGTCACTAACTTAAAATGACCCATGGTCAACATTTTGTTTTTAGGAACATGCTGCCTAGTGTAATCATTGTCGCTTATCCAAATGGCTGGAATAGCTTAGATTATCACTACCGAGCCACGCCATAAACAAATTAAAGGCGAATTAGGGGTCTAGCAAGGCAAAAGTGGCTTTAAGATGATTTTCTTGCTTCAAATTGTGTCCTTCATTCCCTATGAATTGTTCACTCTTGGGTGCATATCAAACATGCTTGGACAGCTGGCGAATTAATTCGATATATTTATGAATCATGGTCAAGTTTGCCGTTAGAAAATTTGGCAGAGAAATTGGTAAACATTTTAGGCATTAGCTGTCTTTACAGATTATCGAAAATGAATGTATCAATTCTGTATGAAACCAAGGTAAACAAAAATGATAAAATAAACATAAAAACTTAATCTACACGGTAAAAGTTTTTAATCAACACAGTTGACTATAAATGTGTACAAATGAGGGCTGAAATGGCAACATTTAGCTTTTAAATTTCATTTAGAATGCATGCCTTGATTTTTTCACCCCTGCATTTAGAGAGTTGTGCAGTGGGTAGTCAACTTTCTTCGGAAAAAAATACCACGTCGATCCAAATTATCTAACAGGCTTTGCTGGTGTTTGCACTAGACTTTGCTTTGCTCACATGATATTTACGTAGTTTGGGGATCCAAGAAAACCTGGTATTTCGCACAAAGCTGAAGATTGTTATGCATTTTGTAAACAAACCAAGATTGATAAATGCAAGCGGCTGGAGACACTGGGGCTCTCGCACTTGATTGTACCTAGTACCCTTACTCTGTGCATACATAGGCGTTATAGGATTCAGATGTAGGTGGGGCACGATGTAGCCATAGGTGTCCAGGTTCTGTGGAGCCCTGTTTACACTTGATAGTTTTAAGTGGGTCCGACTCGGATGATATTTTAATACCATTGGAAGGGAAATGTGCCTTAAGTATGTGTGGTTAGGCAATATCAGGTTGGAGTGAAAAATTAACATAATATGTGGGGAAGAGGAGTGAAAGATTCCTCCTCAAAGGGTGTTGCTTTACATCCAAAGTGGGCAGGCATAGGACACTGGCATTTTCTGTCCTAAAAAGGCCTCATAGCTAATCGGTTCATGATTTGCGCACAGAGGCGCGTGCTGATTCGCACACTTTGATCCGCGCTGGCCAGTACATTTACCCCTTCTCTCTTGCGTCAGTAATAGCTTGTCTTGTGCCGCTGCAACGTCGGGCGATCGAGATCTTCACCTAGTTTCTACCTAGTCATACAATTTCTCCCAATCTGAAGGTTTTCATTTTCCATGGTAATCAAATTTGGGACGTGATATTGCGGTATTGCAGGAAAATACCGTCTGGCCAAGCAGTTTGTACGCGTATTCACAGCAATTTATGCACTACTTTTTTAGAGCAATGTGTTTCTTGTTGAAAATGGCGTAAATAGTCGATCAGTCGCTGCGAAGATATTGCCTTCGAAAAGGCGTGACGACGCGACCGAATCGCCTAAGTTGAAAATGTTATCAAAGCTTAGGTAAGGCTTACTCTGCCCGTGGCCTCGTTCGCAACAAGAGAAGGAGATTTCGTGGTGCGGGGAGCTGGCTCCAGTGATTTGATGGCGTTTCTCGGCCTGGAACCTCGTTGTCCCCAGTGACCTGACGGGCCGTGCCATTCCGCAGGACGGGCGTGGCCCATGACCTTCGGCCTGGGCTCAGGCCTCGGCATGGGCTACTCCAACTGCCAGCACAGTTTCGACGAGCCGTACCTGGTGCGAGCCGACCGGGTCAAGGTGGGTACCCGTCTATCGCCCATCGGGTGCCTCCTGCTGCGGTGGGCGAAGCTGTTGGGGCAGCGGAGAGGAAGGTGACGAGGCGGGGTTCTCCCGGAAAAACTGATGCTGCTTGTGCTACGGTGCTGTAATTCGTTCAGGGTGGCAGCGGCTCGGGTGCGGCTTTCAGCCGGTCCTGACACGTCTGTGCTGGCGCCAGTCACTATTGACCATTTGCTGTCCTTGTTGCAGTTTGTTTGCCACTAACAATGCTGAAATTAACTATCCCTTTGCGAAGTGAGTTTCATATGCCGGTACTTCCATTATGCCAGGGTTTTAGTGCATATCATACTGCCGTATAAAAGACTCAAAAGTGTCAGCATTTCAGATGTGCGGTTCTTTTTTGCAGTAAAAAAACAGCTCCTCCGAATTATGCCCCTGTTCCAGCACATTAATGCATGCAACTGAATGCAGTCGTATCTTTTCTTTCGTGGAACGTGGTACGACATGAATTACCCAAAATGAAATATTTTCCATAGGATTATGATATGAATAGACAGAAATAATAGAAATGAATTAATATGACGAAAAAGAAAATGTAGGCGCGCGTTAAGCCCACCCAACTTGACCACCTTGTCTTCTGACATGCTCCCCCCCCCCCGATTCATATCCCCCATCGTCAATTGCCCCGCGCTTTACTTTTGTTTCATTAGAAGTTCGCGGGTATAAAATGGCTGAACAATTCCACTTTTGCAGATTTGCATTAGTTCCTTAGCTGAATTGCTTTGTATTCCAATACCCCATTCCACCATATCTCACAATAAAGGACATCTCACTAACCCAGCGGTCTCCATCTAGTGCCACGTGTAGGTGTCAGATATAACACAGTCTTCATGGATTGTTCCTACTCGGCCCTATCTCCATATAACGTTAACTTTCCGCGATTTAAGTTTTCTTTTGTTGTGTCACCAAATGTGATAGACTAAAACTCCTCCGGAGCCCCTCTCCGGGATGTCCAGAGTTATGACACGCCGTGAAGCGCATTATATCATCGTGTAATCTGCCATTGTCGGGCTGTCAGCGCGGTGCAGATCTTATCATGGCCGTAAAACGACGAGCGAGCATATTTACCGAGCAATCCTCTCGCTTCCCGTCAACCCTAGCTTCTACCACCAATCACCCCACCTTTTCGCCACGTTTTCCTCGCGGTGTTATCGGTGGTTGGGAGATGTCGAACACTGGGAACTGGCAGTATTGAATGTTTTGAACGATTTGCCAATGTAAGATCGTCGTGTTCTAGCACTCCTGTCATCCTATTCCTGATTTCTCTTCGTTTTCGCTTTAGTTCGTCGTGCATTGGCGGGTTGAAATGCCCCCCCCCCCCCTCCTCCCACAGATGCCTGCGCTTGTATGCTAGTTTCACTACTAGTGGTTGAATATAAAGTGCTCGAAAGACGACAGTGCATTTGCGTCGTGTTCATTTATGAAAGCTGCCCTCTTACCGCACTGCTTCACGCCGCTGATCTTATCGTTGCCTTGGTTTGATTGGAAGGTGGTGTCGGTCTGCATGGTGTTTTGTCTGGGGCGATTGTGTGTACATGTCGTCTTTATTTTTGAAGTAATAGGCTGCCAGTTTGGGTATTGTCATTGTGTCATACATAACTGATAACGGTGATTTTAGCACAAGCGGGAAGCAGGTTTTCTGTGTCATGATTGCCATGATGCACGGCATATATATATATATATATATATATATATATATATATATATATATATATATACAAATGTGAATATTCGTTCTTGCGGGGAACAGTAAAGTTGGTCTTGTGAAATCTCGCCAGACGTTTTATTTCATGCAACAAAAGGTGCGTCTTGTATTTGAGTCACAGAATGGCAAAGATATGAGGTTGTTCAGTCTCTTTTTATTTGCTTGCGGATTTTGGCTTTATAATGTGAATAGTCAGTGCCGTGTCCGGCACGTCTCGGAATAGCTATGGTAGTGTCTGTTTTGTATCAAAAGCTTTGAGTATTAGACTGCGTCGTCTCGCCAGCTGCATTATGGAAATGGCTTCTATTCAGCAGATTCCACATTCAAGTTAATGGTAGGTCCAGCGCACTGGAAGGCTTTAGGTTAAACCTGCCGCATAATGCAGTGGATTGTTATGCTTAGTAATGTGTGTGATGTTTGCTGATCTTCCAGCGTTTCGTGCTCGGTAGATAACAACCTGTGATATTGGCAGTGTTGTGGTTAAGTTGCGCGTTTGGGAAACCAGAGATACGGGATGCAATTATTTCCCGCGGTGCGAGCCCTGTATGTCAGGGTTAGAGGCAGGCGACGCCACGTAGCCTCAGCAGCTGAGTGCGTCGTAGAGCCGCAATGACAAAGAGCTGCCTTTGGATGAGATGTTTTTATGTTCTCCGCATTTTTCAGAGCTTTTCACAGCTTTTCTTTGTTTTGTCTTGTTTTTAACAGAAAACAGTCGCGCCGACAAGCACGGCATTGGTCAGTATACTTTCACTACCAAAACAATCTGAATTAGCACTAATTAAGCGTGTAGATCACATCTAAAGCCTGTTCACGACAAATCACTGCACCAACACGTGAATTATTCGTGCTAACAGGTAACTTTAGCGCACGACACGTACGATCAACAGCATTCCATGTCATTGCACATAGTTGGGTGACAAACTTATCTGAAAGGGTTCACGCCTGCTGTTCAGTCATCTAAAAAATTATGTGGATCAAGCTTTTTTAACACCTTAAGTTTGCTGTACAACAGCTATCAAACATATACACACCCAACACATGCGGTGATCAGTAATGGAGTTACACGAAGCAGCTGATGCCGTGTACCGTGTGCTCAGTTAACATGTTTAAGTTCTTCTGGCTGCTAACCGCTCAGTGTATATCGACAACATTTCCTTTGGTCTGCACTGCCTGCTCAGCGAGGCATTTTCCCAGTGTGGTACTATGACTTTCAAGGAAGGACTGTGCATGTTTACGACGAATGTCGTAAGCCCCAAGAGGCGTCGGCCTTATGGAGGACGATCGCACTACTCTGGAGGTGCGACATCACCGAAGCCGGCGACCGGGCTGGGCGTAAATGTGCTCAGTCTGCGGCCGTGGTCTGACGCGCGAGCTATATTGGGGAAGTAGTGGTCTTCCGATCTTGTCACCAACCGCGTGACACGGACGTCAGCTGCTGAGCAGCCGCCGGTCAGGGTCTGGGCAGCTTCCGCACCACGTGGCTTCATCAGGCAAATGAAGGCGGTACTCGGTGGCGTGCTGTGTACGTGGCCGTCCGCTCTTCTGTCCGCCGCCGGCCCGAGACTGGCGGCGCCAGTGCACTCCCCGACTGCCGGATGTGGCCGGAACAGGATTGCGGCCCGGGCGGGCGGAGGACGCCGTCAAGAGCATGTCGCTGGTAGCTGTCTTGAGGACTGCGGTGAGCTGCCTTCCGGCCAATGGTGGGGAGTCTCAAGCAGTGATGGGAACCGCGGAGTTCTTGCCAACTTGCATTACCGTAATACTGGAGTTGCGATGGGCAATGAATGTAGGCAATAGCGACGAAAATGACTGGAAGTAGTCTTGTGACGACTCAAGAGGTTTATCGACAGCCATAATGTCAGAAAGAGATCGTGATCTGGCCGCACTTAGCCCAAAAATTTGTGTAAGTCCGTGCGAAAGGACCTGAAAATTCATTTCCCCTTTTCGTTTCGGAAGACCACTGCCCTGCCTCGGGCCTCCGCTTCGCCCTGCCGCGGGGCTCCGCTTCGCCTTGCCACTGGCCTCAGCTGCGCCCTGCCGCGCGCCTCAGCTGCGCCCTGCCGCGGGCCTCAGCTGCGCCCTGCCGCGGGCCTCAGCTGCACCCTCCCGAGCAGCGCTGGGCTCTGCTCGGTATTTAGGTACGCTGCGCGGGGGTGGCACACCGCAGACGTCCGTTATGTTTAAGTGAGGATATGGTGGAAGATTAGTAGATACACGTCAGAACACTCGCAAGGCTTCATGACGCGTACCAATAAAAAAGATGTAGCTGGTGGCTGATGAGGCTAATTGTCACTCCTTCGGCGGCGTGAGAAAACAAGTATGCATGCGACGTGCGGCACGTGTGCTTATCACTTGGTTGACACCATTGCTGAATGAAACGCAGAATACGGAAGTTTTTGACATTCTAGGGATGCACCTTGCTTCGTTGTTTTGCGTAGTAGGTGTTTTAACGTTTGTCTGCCAACTAACTTGTTTGTTTGTTTCGGAGCGGAATTCATTACGGCCACACGAAGGCGGAGGTTTCAGTTGTCCGCAAAGTCTCATTTATGACTGAAATGGGTCGAAGTTTTGAATTGCGTTTTTGAATTAGTTGTCTATTGCACCCCAAAATCGGGTCAAGTAGCGCAAACACAACAACGCAAATATTGTCAACCAATTTCAATGCCGGAAAGGGCTGGTCGTGATTACATGCGCACACATTTGGTGCCTGACAAAATCTTGTTGATAATGTTCGGGCGAAATTTAATCAAATGTTAAGACTTGGTTTCGCGTCTCAGCCACCGTTGCCTTAGCTGTTGCCACCAACTAGCGGTAAGGCACGACCGTTGCCAACCCAAACTTATTACTTTCATCCCATGTGAACTTCGTGCAGCATAGCTGTATAAGACCGGCTTATAGCATTACTTGTATCTTATTGCGTTCTAGCAATAAAGTGCAGCGACAAATACGGTCTTTCAGTCAGCCTGGCAGGTTGTCTAATTTCGGTTCGCGTGGGCCGGTGCATCCTGTTCCGGCAAGCGGCAGCGGCGAGCAGGCCGGATCATGCAGTCAGCAGCGCAGGCACGTGCGTCTGGGAGCGTGTGTCACCTGTTAGTCTCACATTGTCCTCCGTTGTGTCTCTCGCCGGGTGCCTCCGGCTTCTTGACCGTTTCCCTGGTCCCACCCGAGATCGGAAATGTACGGACCTCACGACGGGCCACAAAGTCAAGGAAATGAAAAGACTAAGTTACGATGTGAAGTGACGCGTGGTTGTGACGGACAGTTCTGGTGCTGAAAAGTTCCCTTTCGTTCACATAACAACCGGGCCCGACCGCAATAGTGCTGACAAATCGTGTCTATTTATAGTCCGTTTGATGTAAAAATGCGCATCCAAGCATCGGTATGCATCGGAACGCGCATCGGAAATGCGCCCAAAAAGTGTTACGTTCATTGCATCTCGTTTACGAGGAGTGATCTATGATCATCCGGTTTGCTATTGTGTTAAAAACGAAGCAAACCGGTGACATGAATAAGGAGGTTGCGATACTGTGTTGCGGCGACCTAAAGCTCGGTATCTACGGCTTACAGGCGTCGACAGGGTGAGACCGTATGGATCCTAGCCTCCATGAAACCTACAGTCTTCTCTCCCCCCCCCCCTCTTGAGCGTCAGCGGCCATTTCGTTATTAGACAGTTTATCCCCATAAGTGATCCGCATGTGCACCCCCAGGTCATCGTCGACCCGGACGTCAAATCCTAGACACGCACCTGCTACGGTCCGTGGGTCCTGTGGTGTCCTGAACGCCTCGCAGGTGAACATTAGCGCAGCAGATGTCATCGAAGAGACAGGGCCTCCGGCGCCGGACGGTCGCGTGGCGACGGACGTCCCCGGCCGCCGCCCGCTGGAATCATTGAACGGCCTGCGGAAACCCATTTGCGGACGCGCGGCGCGCTGTCGCACTGGATGGCACTTAACGGGCGCCAGTCACGACACCCGACGGGCAGTAAGCCTGCGTGCGACATGTGACGTCACGCCCGCCGCTAATCGCGGCCGTTTAGCGTCGACAAGCGACGTGTCGACTCGTCGGGCCTCGACGCTCGGCTGAAAGGCGTCCGGCCGCACAAGCTAGCTTTTGTTCAATCCTTTGTGGTCTCTGAACCGGTTCGCCTTGCGAGCCGAGGCGACGTGTACATTTTGAGGAGGGTTTCCCCCACACGGCAGGGATCGGGCGAGAACAACACTTGAAATTGCGGCTGGCTGGGCGCTGCTGACAGTGACGACTGAGCGATGCGAATGACATCACCACCCGGCTATGAGGCCGCTAGCTGTGAAGTTCATCAGTCGTGAAGATGGGGGAACAGTGAGTGCGTTGTGTTTTTAGATAAATTGTTGTGATTTTGTTTGCTTCCGATTCTCCTGTGCTGTTGCTCCACCAGCTTTGAGTACATAATTTGAGTTCAGCGTATTGCCTACCTAAAAAAAATCAAATTGCATTCACTATCAGTTACTGGATCTGATACGGTCACATTTTGTTCAGGACGTGATGTTTTTGGGTCCCTACAGCCATGCGCGTAGCCACGTCTGTGAGAATGGGTAGCATATTAGGATTGGAAGGTCAGACCAGAACGGGGGGGGGGGGGGGGAAGGAGGCAGTGTGGTCGGCAAGTGGTATTTCGAATGCAGACACGTCAAAAGCGTGCATTGTACTGTCCGAACCGGGGAGGGGGCAAAATCCACTTCGGGGAAAATTGGGAGAACATCCCCTTGCTCCCCTAGTGGTTAAAGTCATGCCTGTACCCAACAAGCTACCACGTTTCGTGTCGTGAATGCTGTTTCCGTGACGGATGAGTAGCCACGGCTTTTACTGTATTTATCCTCACAGCCACTGAGACCGTGAATCAGGAACATGAACAGGCCTAGGAGCAGGGTGGGATACGCTACTGAATCCCGGAGAAAGTTTTCCAAAGCTTTGCTAGATGTACAACGGCATGCCCTGCATTTGAGGATGGATCCTTGTAAACGTCACAGTTTGTTTTCAGCTGCTTTCGAAGACCTTCGCGATTGCCTTCATTATAACGGTGTTGTTAACTCACGGCAGGTTTTTATGGGAGAGGCCATGGGCCGGTGAAGTCGTAGTTGACTTATGAGCCAATTTTTGACTCGAGCGACCCTACCCGGCCGTCATGCTTTACAGAAGTTAATAGTGTTGTAACCACTGGTCTCAGTTTCGTGCAGTTATCAGCAACAATAATCCGAGTTCTTGAGAAGTAGCGTGTCGATGGTTAGGCATTTGCACGGACGTGTAGCCTCGTCTGAAGAGAGGAGTTTTTCCTGCCACACTTTAGTGTCACCACGATTCCACTTTGCATTGGATTAACGTAAAAAGGTCAAATTGTAAATTGCAAAAGCACTGAAAACATGGATTCAAACCGGGTCCAGTTTCCGACGATCCGGGGACGCAGCGACGCGGAACCAACAGAACGTGACGCAGGAGAGAATGGAGCCTCGTATAGACAGAAAGTGTGATTGGATCAAAGCAAACGGTCACACGTTCTCGTGTGAAAAAATGGATCCACTCGTTTTGAGGACGTTGTGAGGATTTGTTTCCGATCTCAGGCAACCGGCGCAGAGGAGGGCGTAAAGTCTGCACGACCTCGGTGAATGCGTCGTCTATGACTCCTGTAACGTACCACAAAATTCCCTGACGTGTGTGCTCGTCGGTAGTCGACCGGGATACGGCCAATGTCACCTTTCCGAAACCGGCCTCGAATGCAAGACGCTGTGGCTTTAGCTAGGCCATGAATATAGCGCGGACTTATAGCCCTGATTATTGCAAACAATGCCCGCCTCAGACTCGCGTTTTTCGTCGTACTTCGGTCACCAAACTCACTCACTTGGCAGGACTACCAGGGACGGCAAATCCATGGATTCCGTCGAGTTTCTCTATCAAACCTGATGGAGCTCGTAGCCAGCTTTTTCAAACATATGGTTTGCGTTTTGGCGCATGAATGTCGCGTCACTCCCACATCGTTGGCATCAGGCGTCGCACTGGTCATCGCTGTGGTTGGACCGTACAGACTCCATATCCCTGCAGCTCTGTCAAAATCATTTGATTGATATTGGCGCTGACATTCCTGCTGTATCAAGAGGAAATAATCCGTTGTGCCGATGGCGCTGTGCCACGGACGGAAGGTACGTTCTTCCGTTCTGGCGCTCATGACCTACGGTATTTATTGGTCTGGAAGCTGCGTTAGTGATGCCGACTTATTTCTCATAAATGGGGTGCACAGATGCATGCTATTCGACACTGATTCCTCGACCTCGCATGACCTGTAGGTGACCCGTATGTCATTGGGGCTTTACAGCGCACTCAGCTGTTGGGGCTATATGGCGTTGTCTGCCTCTCACCCTGGCAGGAAGGGCGGGCACCGCGGGGAATCGAACCCCGTATCTCCGGTTTCCCAGACGCGCGATAGTTAACGTAGACGTGTCAACCACTATACTACCGGCACCCTGTGGGTGACCCGGTGTGACCACGTGCATCATGACTGATCTTAACTAGCACGCGATCAAATCAGCCGACCGATTGCACCAAAATAATCCGGAAGGAGAAGGGCGTGATATGACATCTGCAGTCAGCGCATCCAAAAATCCCAGCGAACAACACACATCCTGAACGAGAATGGAAGTGCGAAGCGCGAAAGTGCTGCCCGCAGCGACAAAACGGATCGTGCCATTCGCTGGTGACGTCACAACCCGCATCATGACGCGCCATGCATTTTTCCTTCCAAAAAGGCAGCATTGACCGCGTCGGTTGCACTGAAAACATGATGGGCGTACCTGAAGCGGTTTTGGCTTGTTCTAGAACCAGGAGCGGGCTACCGCCCCCCAGGCGGTGGCGCGGGAGTATAGATCACGATTCTGTGCAGTTACGACGTGTTGAATGCGTCACGTTACTCGCTAGCAACAACTTTACATCGGATAATTTGCCCGACTCACTGCCGGTCACAATGTGATGCTTCGCTTCTTTTCACGACCTGTGTTCCATGTTCGCCTGTACTGGCGCCTGACAGTTTACACTGCAGTGAGTGCTACTTCAGTTTTGGTCGCTATGTGACCATGTACTCGTGGTGCCAGAAAGCCCAAATAGACGGCTGTTGACTACGGCCGTGACGTACGGGCGGCTCGGCACGTTGCCAGGTCGGCGACTGGCGTCGGTTGACCTTGCGGGGCGCGGGGCGGCCAGTGACTGATGTCGCTCCATGCCGGCGGCCGGTGCCGCCCGGCCGCCCCGTGCGCCGCCGGCCGTTCGCCGTGAGCCCAGCTTAGGACGGCGATTGTCTGGCGCTATTTCGGGCCGGTCGTCGATGGGGTCCCGGTGCGGCCGGCGGCAGGACGGTCTGGCCGGCCGACCCCCGCCGCCGCCGGACGCGGTCTGCACCGGCCCCGCCTCAGCCTCGGCCTCCGCCGGCCGCCGGAAGCCGTCCACCGGCGCCCGCCGCGGCACGCACCGCCGCGTCACGTGCGTCTGACGCGCGCCGCGCACCTCTGCTGACGACGTGCGGCGCTGGGGCGGTGCTCGGCTTCTGGCACTGGGGACGTCGTGCAACGACTCACACTCCGTTGAAGGGGCTCGCTGCCAAGCGGCTGGACGGTGTGCTGGCGTGGGAGGGCTTGGAAATGGCGATTGCTGGGAAGCTGGGAGGTGATGGCCTGGGCGACTGGCGGGGCACTTACGGGGTGGGGGTCGCGTGTGCGTTGCACTTCGGTGGTAAGTGGGACGCCTGGGAGCAGCGCAGGGCAGACTGGGCGTCGTGTGATGAGCACGCGTGAAGCGGGACAGGTCAGCGGGCCAACGCTGAGCCGTGCCGTGACACCCCGGAAGGGAACGAGTTTCTGCTGGTGGTCCAGTGACGCAAATGAACATATTCGTTTGGCTGCCCACTTCGTGTTGCCCTTTGACTGCATTGGGGATGCTGAAATTATTTTGACGGATGTAGAGAAGGGAAATTACCCGTAGGATTACCAACCTACCCTCGGTGTTTTGTACAAGGTTATACTGTTTCGCACGCTCGTTGAAGCATCGCGATGTAGTTATATGCCTATTCAGAGCTGGCCAGCCGGGTCATGCCCCCTGCGCGGCGAAAAAAAAAACTAAGCTGTATTTCCCAACTTGACAATCACCTTGATATCAAGCTAAAGACGCAGCCTTCAGAGTTTGGCCCCTCTAAGATTCGAAGTTGGATCGCACCTGGATTGAGTGCAGTATTTTACCGTAATTTCCCCTGGAGCTCTTTGCACCGCACTCACGTCAGCCATACGGTATTTTTAACATGCCACCTTTTCTACGTTTGGCGTTCGAACAAACCAGCAAGGGGACGAATTTCCATATTTCTTCTCACGTCGTCGTATTGCTCTGCTTAGCACCGTGTATTTTTATATACCATATATTTATAGATAGAACATATTTTTAGTGCATCATGGCTTTAGTTATATGCTCCTTTATCTTTTACCCACTCGTCAAACGGCTTAGATCTTTGGATGCAATCGGTTCTAATGTAGCACAAAAACACCCTGAATCACAGTTCAGGCCTAGCCAGCAGCATGCAGCGCTGTGCGACTTAACCATTTGCGCGATATCGTTAACCCGCGTTCGACAGGTTATTCGGTCCATGCGGTCCATGGCCCTTCCTTCCCTGCGACGTAGCTTTCATGCAGTACTCTGGTCAAAGGCGCGGCCAAGCGAGATGGAGGAGAGAGCTCATGAGTTGCTAACCCATCCGCCCACTCCTCAACGCCAGGTGCAGTTTTTCACCACACTTTTGAATATTATCCCGCAGTAAAGTGACCAGGAAAGCAGCTTTGGCCTGACGCTATTGGCCACCATGGACAGTGACATGCCGCGCCCAACACCATTAATTTGGTGGCTAGTTCAGCGGATGGCCGGATGAACGTGTGTGGTATGCACCTGAGCAATTGTTTTCCACGCCAGGGTAGACCAGCATTGATACACTTTGGTGCGTAAGGTACGATGACGCTTGTGGCGTCTGGTCTGTTAGCAGTGTGCTTGTACGATACATCGGGCTGGGACTCGGTCCTTGAAAACCCTGTCCCCCTCCGCTCCTCGCAGATCGCGGATCTTGGTATCCCCGTCGGAAGTCATGGCGGCCCCGCCTCTTGCCCACTCGTAGGTCTTCACCGAGGTCTCCCCGCCAGCCGAACGCTGCGGGCGAGGTCCTGCGTCAGTGAGCGGCCTCCCCGGCTGTGTCCCGTGTCGACTATCGCTCACCGGATGCCGCTCGGATGCCTGGTGGCTGACGCCGCGGCCGTCAGTGACGCGCACGTGCTCCTGTTGCAGGTGCGGACGGCGCAGCAGGAGACAGCCGGCCCTGAATCGCTCGGCTAACGCCCCGTCGTCGCGACTAGTGTGTCTGCCCATGTGTATACCTGTTGACCCTGTCCTCGGACGGGCTGCCGCCCCGCCCATGTGCTGGTGGTCGTCGCCCGACGTCGCGTGTGATGCCCAGATCGTGAAGAAAATTACGCACTTATAACAATAAACAAAACGGCTACCACTCTGGTGTTTGCACGCCGCCGCGTCGGCCCGCGTCCGGGCGGGGCCGGGTCGCGTCCCATCGCTGACCGCGGCTGCACGTGGCGGGCGGCTGCGGCTATCGGCCGCCACATCTCACTCAGGGACATGAACGCCGAGCGGGCGGCCTTGACCGTACGCCGGCCGGCATATGGAGGCGGCGGCGGCAGGGCCGCGGCCGCCGGTCGGCGCAGTGCCGACACGTCGGCGGCCGGCGGCGGGCGCGCGTGTCCCGCGCACGGTGTCGCGGCCGACGGCGAGGTGTGAGCGGCGCCGCTGACCCCAGCACGCCGCCGGACGCCCAGCCGACACCCGCAGGTCAGTTCACAGCTGCCGTAGCGACGGACCAAACCGCCGGTGCATTCATGGCTGGGTTTCGTTGAGTTTGTTCGCGGTGCAGGCAGGCTTCCGCTCGGTATTTGTGTTTGGTTGTGTTTCGCTTTCATTATGTGCGTTACAAATAGCACATCTGAAAGTCGAATAATATCCCTGACAGCTTCAGAATTGTAAATGTGGCACTGTGCACTGTTCATTTTATGATACACGCCTACGGTCCACGCTCAACAAGCGAATTCAGAATATAAAATCAAACCCGCACTAAAATATAATACTAAAAAGCGTTACCGAATTTCATATAAAGGTGCACCATGAAAGTTCAGAAAAGTATTCAATATAGATCAATAATGGATAGGCTCAGACGGACAGCGCCACTCTTGTGGTGCTGTCCTGCATCTATGATCTGGAAATCTTGCGTTTACGAGCATCCACGTGTCTCGCATCTACGAACTTTACACTTTTGTAGACGGCAAGCCGCTGACCGCGAAGACGTTGACCGCTAGAAGTTTCTGTTACAAGTGCCTTATTTTCGCTGGAAGACTTCGAAAGGACACCTTTAAGAGTGTTTGCACGATCATTGTAATATGCAGATGATAGCACATTTTAAGGCGACGATGATGTGTAATGATGATGATGGTGGTGTGCCCAAATAAAAGATTCCTATCACTAAACAGTGCAAATCACACTGATGTTTTTATATGCAAATAAGGGTGGAGGGAAAATATAAAGTCGACTCTTGGGTCGAAATGCGTGTACATTTGTGTTTATAAGCGGAAATTCAGGACCATATTGTTATCGAAAATATTTTAGATATGATGTTTGTAGTGCTTTCAACCAAAAAATCCGGCCATCAATCGTTCAGGTTTGTTGTACCAACACGTGGTCGACGTGAATCCCGGGTTGTTTCGTCCCTCGTGCCTGGATAGTCCTACGCGTCAACGGACCGATGTGTGCACTGCGTCGGCAGCCGACGAAGCACATCGTTCTCACATCCATTACCATCGCCAGAATCATCATCTTTGTCATCAGCTTAATCATTACCAGCCGAACATTACCCATGCTGCTCATGCCTTTGGACTGCAACACCGTATCCGCACTAATTGCATGGCAGCACGCAACAAATGGAGACATCACCAACAGCTCGATCTCAGCATCCAACGTTCAGTCTAAGCCATCCAACGTTCAGTCTAAGCTTGTCAAGTCCTTCACTGTGTCCGTCATCGGCAGATCGGTCCTGTGTTGGGCTCTCGCAGTGTCGGCGCAGAGCATCTTACGTGGCCCATTCTTTTCCCTGGTGCCTCTTCTTCACGCATCTTTCGGTTCCTTGCGAGTAACAGGGGCAATGACTGGAGACTGCGGGAGGGGTCCACATCAGCGGCGATGTCTCCATCGGATGTTTCCATATCGGGGTTAAGTTACTCGCGTCTTTCCGACCATTTTCCTGGTGCTTCGATATTTATGTTCGGGGGGACCAACCGCGATATGCCATCTGGGTCTTGGTGCCAGCACCTGCTGGTCCGGCGTCCTCTGATCTCCGCCACCAGCATCCTCTTTTGCCGATCGTCGGTCAGCACCGCGATCAGAATACGTTCCCCGTGGGCTCAGGATCCGTTGCACTACAGAACATTCTGCGTGAAATCGCGTCTATCTCTCGCGAACTTTGTTGACAAAATAATAAAGAAGAACCGGCATTTCGTCCATCGCTGACGCATGGACGAACTTTTCATCTGACCCCGACAGGGCCGCACTGGCTCAGTATGCAGATCACTAGACGCTCCAGCGCTGGTGCCAGCGCCTCCATCGACATGTACGGGCATAGCAATCTGTTTACCAGCGTTATCCAGCTAGCTCAATGAATAGCGTCAGGGCCTGTGGCTCGCGATCGCTCGGTGGCATCTGGTCCGGCTTAGACTTCTCGGCACATGTCACACAGATGCTGATGTTTGATCATCTTCTTTTGAAAGTCGTTCGGAATTACAGGCTCTTATCCCTGTAAGGTTCAAGCCTCACTAAAAGCAGCGGTCGAATCCCTCAACATCGCCTCACCGCTTGGTTCTTGGAAGGACGCCGGACCAGTCGTCCAGCCATCAGCACCCTTGAATACATGCCCGAATGTCAGCTCGTCGACGTAGATGCTGCGCTCAGCCTTCTGAAGCGGGTGAACCGCTTGTGTGGTTAGACTTGTCCGCTCACACTGCTGACGCGGCCGGTGCACACAGCTGTGTCATTAGACCCCAGCTCCGCTGGATGTCCTGAGCCACGGCCAACATCCCTGCAGCATCAGCCGCACCCGTTGTCTTTGGAAACACATCACCCCTCCCGAGTTTTTTTGGCGCAAAATTTCCCGATTGTGCATGGATTTCCAAGCAATACGCTAGCATTGATCGACGATTTCGTCGAAGAAAAACACGCCCTTTTTTAATGGAGGCGTACTCGTGCGTGTGTATGTTTCAGTGTCGGAGCAGGACAATATGCTCTCACGCATAGATGGCGGCGTAGTCTTGCGTAATTACATTACGGCAATAGGCTTCATTGACAGCCAGTGCGCGCAAGCAGTGTTACTCGGTCTTTGTCTGCAGATAAGGGAGCGGAGTCATACTGCGCCTTGATCGAAAGTGCACTCACCAGCTGCACAGAAAGGCGTGGTGATGCCAATCAATGCCACAAGCGGTGTTTGAGGTCCAGCATGGGGCTGCTTTATAAGATCAACAGTATTTTCTGGATTTGTTTTGAACCTTTAAATGGCCAGGTCATTGCAGATCACGTCGTATTAAATAAAGTTATGGTATCGAAGAAGCCGTGAATGGACGACTGAGCATCTGAACCATGCTCCCTGTTAGTTTGCAACGTTTGGCATGCATGATTGTATGCGTAACGTTTCCGGGCCTCGGGAACCTCCAAGTCTTTGCACCTGCGTCCAGGTCACGTAGCTGATCGCACCCGCTCGTCATCCGCAAAAGCACGTACCTGGTAATGGAGACCAGGCTGCCACCCACCGGCCTTGGACCAGTGGCACTCTTGAGTCGTACCCCTGGTTATGTGAATCGTGTTGAGTTCCGTCTGACGTCACGCGGCACGTGCCACGCGCCACCGATTGTTTCGAAGCCGGCATCAGTCTTTACGCCGAGTCGGCGCACCGAATGGTGTCGCTGTTGTCGCGATCTGTCTGCTGAGGTACAGGGACAGACGGATGGACTAATACCGATCCTGAATATTTCCGAGCGACCGCGATGTATGTTATCGTGCTTCTCCCTTTCAGCTCGCTCGATTTTGATGCAATGGCAACGCATTGCGAACGGCATTTGCTGTGGTCAGATTCGAGGCACATGATCGTACTACTCGCAATATATTAATGGCAACTAACAGCTTGGCAACGCGTATCGCACAAACACCTTTGACGACCGTGGATTTAAGTGGAGCACGTTTGGATGGCTTGTATGAAAATATTTCGGTCTACCAAATTTGCGAGTCTTGGGGTGTTGGCTCCCTAGACTCGGAGGAAAGCAAACTCAAAATGCTGCACGCTTACGTGGATCACATCTTGCCACTTACCACCGCAGGCAGCCTTTGTATTGCAGCAAATGCTCGTAAGCTTTGGAGAATGCAGCTTAACTGCTGCAATGGAATATAATGTAAAATAAAGGCTGCCGATGCAGAGCATACATGGTATAGGAGTGCAACTTAGCACGAGCGTCCCACACACCATGGGTAGACGCCATGGGACCAAAAAAGCTGCCCAGCGGTATTTCAGCTGCATCAGTCATGATTTTCACTTTGCTTTTTCAATTGTGCTCCCCATTCCTGAAAACTGTACGAAACTGAGGTCAGTGTTCTAGAGAGGTCTTAACTTCTATGTAGAAGACGTGACTTGGCAGCCATGGCGCCTCGGGCCGTCCACGTCAAAAACTTCGTTTCGAGTAGGACTCGTTCAGCCTGCGGTTTCACTTGGAAAGAACTAACTCATATGCCCGTCCCGATGGCTCAGCTGGTTATCCCACCTTCCTTCCGATTCCGTCACCCGTGGCGGGTTGGGTTCGAGTCGTTTTGGACGCTCGCTACCAGCGTCTGACAAGGGTTACCTGCGGCCACGCTAATGGCTTAGTAACGTCGGAGGCCAGGACGGGCGGTCCCGAGCATTGTGACGCGTTGACATGCGCCCGGCCGGAGGTGAGACAACCGCGCCTGGCCGAAGGGGGAGGGGACGGACCTCCTCCCTGGGAGTTCCAACTTCCCGACGTCGTACGAGAACAACAGAATAACGTCGTGAGGGTCTCATAAAATCGTGGAGAGTGCACACTAAATGTTTGACCTAAGGCCAAATGTGAGGTCATTAGAAGGTCACAAAAAACGGTGGCTCTGATAGATGCAGTTAAAATATGCCAATACGTGAACACAGATAAGGGTGGCACAGAGTCAAGCGTGAAGCGTCTGTCATACTGTCGGGAGTCCATTCAAATCATTTTTGTTCCCTTACGAGGGCCAGGTCAGGCCACATTTCCGCTCAAAGCTGGTCTACCAGCAGCCTACAAGAACGACAGTTCTTTGTTTTCTTTCACGATGTACTTATAAGTTTATTTTATTAGATGCAGCTATAGGACAACAGTATCAGAGACACAAATATCTTTTTCAGTTGATTTAAAACTTAGCTGAGGTCAACTTAGGTCAAATTCATGAATCACCCAAATTAAAAGATGAACTCCTATTCCGGTGTAAGTGACTAGTGCGATGCCATTCTGTTGTCAGAAATGTTATGTCGTACATCTGCAGGTACTCAAGACCGCATAGCTTTGGTATTCATATTGGTTCCTTCCATGCTTAGCAATGTAGTTGTAACAGTCCGAAAAAGGGGTAGGTTGGTACGTGAAGTTGTGCGTCATCATCTTCACAAACACAATGCGGAGGTGGTTACACGAGGCTCACTGGTTCGTCTAGGCTCTCTGCTTCTGACAGCAGAGGTCATATTACATGTTTTCGTTGGAATATTCAAATTTTGCGCCCAAAAGTACCTATTGAAACTGCCTTTTGAACCAAGCATGTGTTTTGAAGAAGTCATCCACGGAGAAAGGTCATGACCTGCTTCAATGTGATATGCTCTGTGGTCATATGATGGCTGCACATGCGAATTAATACCCTTTTCCTTTTAAACAAACCCCAAAACTACACCAAAATGCGTGAAATTTGCATTATTTACGAAAAATAGCAAGCATTTACACCAACGCAGGTCGCTGATCACGCCTGGTCTGAAAAAGCTTGATATAGGCCAAATGTAAGTATTATCATTTTCTAGGACTATAACAAGTTTGGGCAATGGGGAGGAACGCACAAAACAAGTTGCGTGAGGTGAAATACGTTTTGTAATTTGAGCTTTTCGATCAGACGGAGGTCGATGATATTGGCAAATCAAAACGTCAAGTTCCACAAAGGATGCTAAATTAATAGATGAACAGGTACTGAAACTTTGTATTCCTGCGAGTGTTTTTTTCAGCTGTGCTCGAAAAAACTAGGGGGAAGTCAACCCCCCCTGACCGGGTGCAGGTTGAGCGGTCGACGCAGGAAGGACCAGGAATTCCATGCTGCTTATGCCATCAGTGCCACTGATGATAAATTTTGCCACCCGGTGATGGGGTCAGGCCCCACGGAACAAGCGCCGCTTGGAGCGGGAGGTGATCCCAAAAATTCATCGAATCAACCTATTCGGACTAAATATTTGAGAAAGATGCATGCAAGATAAGTAGGGACAGAAAAATCGAGGCTCGTATGCAGGCAAAGGAGTGAGAGCATGACGGGTGGTATTTTGCGTTGCCTTCACCGGGTTAGATTCGATTGAGATCAGCCCAAAAGTTCGACGAAATTCATTTGAACTGGTGTCTTAGTCAGCACTGCCTTACACATCTTGAGAACTAAATACTGTACTCAAATACATGAGCTGCAGATACTGAATCGTTGTCTCAATAACTCGGTTGCAGCGAAATCGGCCACATACATGGAGGGCAGGCCAGTGGATATGAGGTACGGACGTCCTGCATCCCAACAAGGCGTGCAGCTAATAAACATGGCTGATATTGCTGCCGCACGTCACAGCTAGACGTCGGTGCCTTGACAGCGAACATTTCCCGCCCCTGACAGCAGCACGGACGCGATGAACGAGCACCGGGCAGGCTCGGCCGGCGTAGTCGGGCGTCGGTCGCGTTCGCTTGAGTTGCGTCTCGTCCGCCGGCGGCTGGCTGCGCGTGTCGTCCAGCGCGCGGCCAGCGGCTCCGAACGCCGGGGTCCGAAGCGTGGCGGTTTTGACGTCACCAGCGGAGGTCACGTGACCGCGGTCGGCGGGAAGCGACGGTGGTGACGCCCGTCCGGCGCGGCCGCGGAGGGCACGCTTCGGCCGCAGCTGCCGCAGCAGGCGTGCCGGCCCCGCTGGCGCCCGGGATCACCGCCCCGCTATCTGGCCGCCAGGATGTGGGACACACGTGCTGTCTGGCCTCCAGGACGTGCTCCGCACGTGCTGTCACCGCCGGGATGTGCTCCACACGCGCTGTCTGGCCGACGGGATGTGTGCCACACGTGCTGTCTGACCGACGGGATGTGTGCCACACGTGCCGTCTGACCGCCGTGATGTGCGATACACGTGCTGTCTGGCCGCCAGGATGTGTGCCACACGTGCTGTCTGACCGCCAAGATGTGTGCCAACCAACTGGCTGAGTCAGTTCGCTGACGCAAACCGACTGTAGCCAGCGATCACGGGTGTTGCTCATTGGCGAAGGAGTCGCTCCGAGCCCGCAGGCGTCAGTTCTTGCGCCCTGGAGAGACCTGGGCTTAGTCATAATGCCATCACCCGCCCTGCTATCCGTGAATCTTTGAACCCTCATTGTTTGTGTCTGTGCACGACACTCGGGCGCGCCGCGAGAAAAATCAATGAGGGACCCACAAATCACTGGGGCGGTATCTTATCGGGCCCGCACAACGGAGCGCAACGGATGACCTGCTCACCTTTATGTGCACAGCGCGCCTCGTCAGATGGATTTGATTAACTGGGGCGCAGTCAGCAATGCAAGTTTAATGCATCATCGGCTGCGCTCTCCCACATGCAAGATAATAATCGCGTCTTATCAGAGGCTGTCGTGTAATGATGAAGGATGTTCAAAAGGCAAACGAACAAGGGTGGGGGGTGACCCATCCACTGCTTGTGCAATTTGATCATTCCAGGCGTCCTATATTGACGCTTGGACATGATTGTGTTTAAAGACAACGGAAAACATTAAATATGCTTCAATAAGTTTTATGCGGAACACAATAAACATTGTTATGATGATGGTCGACGTTTTTGCGAGCGAACCGGCTATTCAGTGGAGCATGCCACCTTTTTGTACTGTCACTTATCTTTGAATCAGATGCATTCGATGTAATCGGCAATATCAATTTTCTCGAAATCGATCTAAATAGCTTAGAATTTTGGCTCGAGGTACCCGCTCCTGCTCAGAAATCTCATTGGATTCTGTGTTTAGCACTTTGAAAGTGAACCAACTAAGCTGCTTTCTTTTTCAAGCATGTGTTTTCTGTAATGTTTGCGTCACACCAATTTGTCAAAATTCTTCTATAATGAATGCTGCAAAAGTTGGGAACTTTCTGGAACAAATATATGCAAACATGAATATATTATTCCTCAAATTCAACGAAACTTTATGCCGTGGCTTTGATTTCTCCCCTATGGCGTTTAGCACGGTGGCTCTTTGAAACGCTCTTTGGCTTTAGAAAACGGAGACATGGCCTATCGTTGTAGAAAGTAGAAAACGTGGCCCCTATAGTTGCACGCAAGCTTCGACCAATGCGCTTCTCGGTAACTGGCCTTTGCCGTCCGCTGTGCCAATCACAATTATTTGTACTGACGTCATTCATGCCAGAAGACGCGACATCTTTAAACGACTCAAAAGTGGCTTCTCCAACCGGAAGCGTAGCTTGGCAGCATGCGTTGGGGGGGGGAGGGCTGAACAAAGAAAAAAGACCCAACTTACCCCAAAAATATGCCAACAAGTTTCTCTCTAGATTTTGCCCATTGATTGCCCAAGATGGGGTTGGGGCTGAAGTTCAAGTTCGAGGGGGGGGGGGGCTTCAGCCCCCCCCCCCCAGCGGTACCTCTAGCCCGTGACAGCTGACAATGGCCACCACTAAAATCTGCTGTCGTCATAACGACAGTTGTTGTTATGACGACGGCGGCCACAACTGCCATTGTTTTGGACTCGGGATACACTGAATGGGTACTGAAAAGAAAGAAGTGTAGTGCTGTTGCAAGCCTTAACATAATTGTTTAAGCTTGAAAATAATTACAGTCGATATGCTCATTATATCTTGATGGCGCTGCGGTGGCACCACCCAATGCTATGATTTGACTGAATAGTCTTGAGGTTTCAGCAGGGTAAGTTTTGAAATATGCGCTGAAAATAGTACACTCCCTTTATAGCTATTTCGTCCGGCATTTTTAAATAGGGGCAAACGTAGTGTCATCGGTGCGCCACGTTGTCAACCAGTGGGATATAAATGCAAGCCATAGCCGTGGGCCAACGCCGGCAGCGCGCTGCCACGCATTCCATCCCGCGTGCAGCCAGCGTCAACACCACGGGGTGCTCTCTCCTCTCAGCAGCACACATCTCTTTCATGTGCACTGCGCTCATACCGTTGTTGCAGGACAAAGAAGACGCGCGCAGTTCATTCCTTGACATGTTGTTTCGATACTGTGGAGGCCATTTGAGTTCCAGTCAACCACGTGGTAGTTTCATGACGAGTGCCGCCGAACAAGCCACACGACCGGGGTTTTGGTTTTAGACTATTACATTTTCAAGGTGCTATGTCAAAAACACAGGTGATCAACGGAATATTAAGGGGTGGGGGTGGGGGTGGGGGGGTGGGGGCATCGGGCTGTACTCTGCGCAAGGATGCCAAAGGCAATCTTGTCAGAAATGGCAACTAGTGGTCAATAAGACACCGAATACGCCCTATTAGCTACCATTAACCTACCAGTTTTTTTCTGCGCCGATGGCACTCATGCGCCATCGGCGCAAAAAAACATCGTCCACAGCATCGTTAACGGCTCCTCTCGAGCTTCAGGGACGTCCCAGAGGTCTGCAAATGCGTCTCTTAAGCCTAAAAGAGCGCCCTTGGGCTATAAAATGCACATAAGAGGCCCGAACGGGCATGGCCAAACTTGAAAACGCAACCCTTCAGGCTCAAAGACGCCCACAAGCTCTGGAAGGGCGTTGCAGATGCAAAAGCGGCTTCAGGGGCCGGAACGGGCCCCCCAGACTTGTCAAATACTCTCCACAACTCAAAATCTGCCTGTCAGGTGTACAAGAATGTCCCAGACCTGTAAAAAACGCCCGGGGACTAGGATACCACCTCCAAATCTGATGATATCCCCGCGGGTATAAAAGGGCAGACCCAAGGCTCGAAAGACGCCTCTACGGTCTGTAAGGACAGCACCCAGCCTTATGGCATGCTCACACTGACTTTTTTACGCGCGTCGGGCGCGCGTGCATAGCCCCAGGACACAGCCCGCGAATCTCTGTTCGTGTTGCACTTATTCTGATTGCAACATGCCTTTTGACAGCAACCGTCGCCACGAGGGATATGCCTTTATCTGTCGTCTGGACACGTTTGGCGTCTTATGGGGAGAAGAGCAGCTGAATCAATTAGCTTTAATTTGGCTGCAAATTTGGTTGCATGGTTGGATGCCAAGCACACAGGATATTTTGTTTATTTGTTTTTTGTTGTTTTTTTGTGGGCCGTAACGGTGGTTTATCGACTATAAGTTCCGTGTATGCCCGAATATTGAAAATGATTTAAACGGGCAATTTGACACGAGGTGTCGCTTACATTGTGAAGATCAAGGTCTCTTGGATACAGGTTTTAGCACCATCGGGTATGCATTAAACGTCTCACTTTTCCTCACGATATCACCGTCTTCTTGATGGATGCTCGGTTCGCTCAAAAACGCCTGGGTGAGCAGTCCTTTAAAATGATGCCCAACATCTAATAATGTGCCACTCATCCCAAAAGAGCACCATCAGACGTGAAAATAAATGCAACACTGCAGTTCTGAAAGGGCACTCAGGCATGAAAATGTACACTTCAGGAATGACAGGGCGCCCTCAAGGTTCGAAAAGATGCAAACAAGGCCTCAAAATGCTCCTCTCTAGCATGGTAAGGTGCTTCCAAGACCAGAAGGGAAGCTTCAAGTCTGAGAATGCGAGCCCAGCGCTGGAAAGGAGTCACTAGACCTAAAACACATCCTTCAGGTCTGAAAGACACGCAGGACCTAATAATGTATCCGTCAAACCTAAAAGAGTATCCAACCTGAGCACAACTTA
Organism: Pollicipes pollicipes; assembly: GCF_011947565.3. NCBI lineage: Eukaryota > Metazoa > Arthropoda > Thecostraca > Pollicipedomorpha > Pollicipedidae > Pollicipes > Pollicipes pollicipes. The sequence continues at coordinate 165,595 of NW_023596180.1, forward strand.
AAGGTCCACTCTCCAACACAGACGTCTTGGGACCAGAACAGACTCCCCGGAGTTTTCTCGAGAAGGAAGGAAACAGGAAAAAAGTTCAAAAATGGTCGTCCGGAGCAAAATAAACGAAATTTGCAGATCCAGTTTCGGGCGCAAAGAAAACAGGAAATCTAAACGGCACTAAACGATCGGATTTGACTCTGAGGTCCCTCTTTGGGTTGTCCTAACAGGCTTGGTGATCAGTGTAGACATGCTATTGGTTTAGTTCATTTCAAGTGCTTCCCAATCCATCTTGGGTGAGCACCTATATGCACATGGGGCAAGTAGCTACACGCATGTGAGAAGGTAGTTGCGACTAAAACAAGCTGTGTGGCCATTGGCGAGTCGTTCCACAAGGCCGTCGTGAATCCAGAGGTCGGGACGCGTCTCTGGTGCGTGCAATTCACGGAACTCATGTTCTAATACTGGGACAGTTGGCCCGTTTCCAACAGTTTTCACGGCTGCTCCCGCTCTCGTGAAGTCCTGGATCGGGCCTGATAAGCTAGGTATGCGCCCTAGCTTATAATAGCATATTTGCATTTCGAGTTTGTTTGTACATCATCCGCCATATCGGCGAGGCCTCAGCTACGGAGGGAAAAAGATTGGCAAGATCTGCTACATGCACTTCCGCTGTCGGCACTACCGGACGTTTGCGCTGCTACCTGCGTTTTTAGGAGAATATCTGCGTTTTTAGGAGAATATAAAATACGTCTGCTGTACATGGATCTTAATATCTCAGGCCTGTTTATAGCAATCCGGGTAAAGAAAGCTGCTGGACAAGAGAGCCTACTCAGCGTGGCGGCATTTTGGCGACAGCTAAGCAAGAAACACATTAAGGCAAGACGGTCCGATTTTTGGGAATGCTTTATCGGCGGGAGCAGTCTGAATGATGCGTAACGTTCGTAGCCTTGCTTTAAAGCCATGTTTATATCCTTGCCTTAACACCACTTTAATGTCACGTTAGAACCGTTAGCTTCAACGCCCTGATAATCATCTTATTCATAACTTTACAATACTTTGTTTGTTATAGTTTAAGCTAGGGGGAGGGCGTTGGCTTAGTATGATTTCTAGTAGTAAGGGCCATTGCTTAGCTTGACCCGGTCTGTTTTTTGTGGTTCTCCGGTGAAACCGTTATGACCCTGGGTACTTGATCACGCTATCCATGGAGGTACCCATACCCGGCAATTTTCGAAAGTGTGTACCCAGCGAGGACCCTTACTCGTTCAATCCGGGTACCCATTGGTCAACCCGACCTGTGAAGGCTTTGGTCTGGATGGTTTTCGGTGGGAAGGCGCGCCAAATGTCATGTTTGGTCAGTGTTGGCAACGCAATAATCAGCTTCGTGTTAGGTGCTTGTGTGACAATCGTCTATGCCCAGGGCTCCACATATTAGCATGCCTTATTCCTGCTTCATGTCCAACCCCTGGGTAGCGAGGAAAATCCTCTGGGCTTCCATTAACTGCCTAAGGGTATTTGGTTCGGTCCCCACGGAGGACAGTGTTTCACATCGCACTCGAACCTGTCTTGTTCAGTGAGTGAAACGCCGCTGGTCGAAAGCTCAGTGGAAGAGTGGAACAGAGAGAGAGAGAGAGAGAGAGAGAGAGAGAGAGAGAGAGAGAGAGATAGAGAGAGAGAGAGAGAGAGAGAGAGAGAGAGAGAGAGAGAGAGAGAGAGAGAGAGAGAGAGAGAGAGAGAGAGAGAGAGAGAGAGAGAGAGAGAGAGAGAGAGAGAGAGAGAGAGAGAGAGAGAGAGAGAGAGAGAAGAAGAGAGAAGAGAAGAGAGAGAGAGAGAGAGAGAGAGAGAGAGAGAGAGAGAGAGAGAGAGAGAGCGAGAGAGAGAGAGAGGAGAGAGAAGAGAGAGAGAGAGAGAAGAGAGAGAGAGAGAGAGAGAGAGAAGAGAGAGAGAGAGAGAGAGAGAGAGAGAGAGAGAGAGAGAGAGAGAGAGAGAGAGAGAGAGA
>NW_023596181.1:0-28246 GCF_011947565.3 Pollicipes pollicipes
GTGGGTGTGTGGGTGTGGGCGTGTGGGTGTGGGTGTGGGCGTGTGGGTGTGGGTGTGGGGTGTGGGTGTGGGTGTGGGTGGGTGTGGGTGGGTGGGGTGTGGGGTGGGGGGCATGTGTGGGTGGGGTGTGGGTAGTGTGGGTGTGGTGGTGGGCGTGTGGGTGGGTGGTGTGAGGTGTGGGTGGGTGTGAGTGTGGGGTGTGGGTGTGGGTGTGGGAGGTAGGATGGTGGGGGTGGGGGCGCGCGCGAATCGCCTGGAAACTGTGCATAGGATGCACGTGACTGGCTGGGCAAGCCGGATGATAGCTTGAGAGCGTTGTTGCGGACAGTTTTTTTTGGACGGTGCATATGGAAGGACCGGAGTGAGTGCTGTCTGCGTGAGCTACCTCAACCCTGCACTTGCCACAATCAGACACAGTTGAGCGCATTATCCACGACTTTCATATTCCAAACTGACAACGGGAATGAACTGAAACCACATGCGCAGATCACTCTGGCAAGAAAAAGAACCATTGAATCATCAAATTGAACGCCACAGTCATTATAATTGTTTTCCATTTCTGTGACAAATACCGTTCGTCTCACTGACAGCCTGCTGCTTTGCCAGCATTGCAACAACCTCGCATGGCTCTCTCATGGTCGAGGAACGTTCCTCCGAGTCAGTGTCCCTGTGTCATATTCGGCAGAGCTCGATGACGCTAGGTTATCACCGCCGCGATTCTGGTGTGGCCTTACTTGAAGTATGAAGAGTGTACACCGTCACGCAGCCTCTCCCTAGAGCGCCGGCGGCTGCCGTGGAAACAGAGGTTCTCATTGGCCATGGAAAAAGACCAGGAATCGCACTCGGCTCGTAGGCCGGGTTACGCCAGGTTCATAGGCCAGGGATTAAACTCGGCTCGTAGGCCGGGTTACGCCAGGTTCATAGGCCAGGGATTTAAACTCGGCTCGTAGGCCGTATTATGCCAGGCTCATAGACCAGGGATTAAACTCGGCTCTCCCACGCGGATGTCCGAGTCGCGCGCACCTGAAACATGACGCTGTCCTTTGCGGCAGGCGCGCCTCCATGCTGAGTACCAGGAGCTGCTTCGGCCCGGGGAAAGCCACCAGGAGCTTCTCGACTCGCTGACGCCAGCCTGCACCGACGTCTTCAAGATGTGTCGCGCGGGCACCGACCGGCCCTATGCTGGCCGAGGAGTGCTGCGACAAGATGGTGACTCGGATCTACACCCTACAAGGGCGGTGCTTTGCCATGAGAGGTTAGGACTTCTGTGTGCTGCCCATCCATGCGCGGGTGACATATTGGGGCTCGGAGGTTCACGGACGGAGAAATCGTCGGGGTGTAGTCGGGGAGTTGGCCCGTGCCTGATCAGACACTTCTTCTCGCAACTGGCGTGATATTGATGTCACTTATTTTTGCTGTAAGATCTCATAAGGCAACAAAATTGGGTAGCAATTTTGCATTTTGGTGCGACGTTGATAGCGCAGATTATGGGCCCAGTCCAGTTATAAGATGAAAAGCAATGCAAAAAATTGGAAATTTTGCCTAGATAGCCTTTTTATCTGATTCCGTGCTGACCATATCACATTGTAAGCACTTTTAACAGATCATCCTATTATTGTAAAACATCTTCAACAGATCCATTTTGGCTCGGTCATTTATCCAAAAAGCACGAAAGGACCCATACCATGCCATGCGACTACACGACTGTCGGCCTCCCTGTAACTAGGTTGATACAGTCAAACCTAAGGCTAAATGGCTCTCGTTGGTGAGGTGATTCTGGAAGCCGAGCCTACCATTACGTGCTTCGCCACATTACGAATGTGGTCAGTATAACTTCAGCGCTCTACCGAAGTTGGGCTTTCACCACGACAGTTAGTGTTTCTGTGCGGTCCTTTTTGCGAGCATTTTACGCATTGTAGCCAAGGGCTCGTAGAAAGGCAGTGTCTGAAAATTCCCCCTTCACCAGCTATTTTTGACAAATAATGCCCCCTGTGACACAAAACGCGCTCAGTCTTAGATAAGATCAGATGAGTGCGTGATGCCATTAGTTGGAACAGTGATATGGTTGTTAACAGCCTCATGCTTTTCAGCATCATATCACGAGAACGTCTGAGCGTCATCTGGAACCATGTGGCCACTGTGTTCTAGATTAGATATGTTGCTGCGCCCTTCTACCATTGTATGGAATTCAACAAGTCGAAATTAATTCAGACTTGTAGGTTGCAAGGGTTTCAGGTTTAATCCGCAACGCTGTGCACAGCACATGACGGTATCATCTAATATTCCGCATTATCGTGCATTTAAATCAAACTTAGTTTGTAAGCTAGTCATCTGTCACTATGTCATGTTGATAAAGAACTACCCCACATGACATTGAAATGTGTTACATAGCATGACATCAATCCGTTCAAAGAAAATTTACGCGCACCTCAGGCAGCGCAACAACAACTTGACAGTAAGCACGCATGTGGCAGTTCTATTTCTAGCAAATACACTTTCTACATCACTGCTACAACCAGCTCGCTCACACCGTTGTGTTTACAGCCCATTGTTACGCATCCTTTGTATACCCGCTTTGACAACATGCCAAAAACATAGATTTGAAGACCTAGGCAGATAAGTCACAGTGACTCGTGCTCCACTGCGACTCCGAATAAAACACCACCTCCGCGGCGGCTCCGACTCCGACTCCGACTCCAACTCAAGTGTCGACTCCGACCCCGCGCCACTGCATACCACTAGGGGTCAGTGTGCTGCCTGCTCATGCTAACTCATCTGACCATGCTCCCCCCCCCCCCCCCTGCCGCCATCTGCAGATTCGCGTCAGCCCGCTGACGGCAAGCAGTTCGGCATGGGCTTGTTGCTGACGCCGACCACCTCCGGGTTCCCGGCGCTCGACCGCACGCTGGTCGTAGACAGCATGGGGGCGCGCATTGGCCTGGAGGTGCTGGTCGACGACCGCGGCACGCTGCCGCACCTGCGCGTCTACACGCACTCGGTGGCCATGTCGCCGTCCATGACCATAGAGCTGCGCCTGACGCGCGAGATGACCGACCGGCGCGGCCTGCGCGACACCGCCTTCTCGGCCCTTCACCTGTGCGAGGAGGCCAACGGCAGCCGGCCGGCAGCGTCGGCCGCCAACTGTCCGGTGCTGCGGCTGGCCGCGGCCGTGGCGGACGGGTGCGGCTGCCACTGGCTCAGCCTGCCGCGGGTGGAGGCCGCGCAGGGCCTGCCGCTCTGCTCGCCGCACGACGTCGTCAGCTGCGTCCGCGACGTGGAACGGCGCATGACGCCGGCCGACTGCCCGCCCGCCTGCGTCGAGAACAGTTACACGGTGTCGATGGTCCCGGCGCAGTGGAGCCAACCGGCCAGCAGGTACATACAGAGGATGCTGGGCTCCCATAAGCATGATGTGCTGTTTACGCGCATCTTCTTCGTGTCGCTGCAGTACCGCCACGTGCGCGAGTGGTGTCAGACGGGCTCTGAGATGTTGGCCGAGCTCGGTGGCCACATGGGCCTTTTCCTCGGCGTCAGCGTCGTCACGCTCTGCGAAGTGCTGGCTGCTCTGGTCGGATGTCTGCGCGACCTCTGCTCTCGCCGCCGGCGACGCGTTGAGCACCGTCCCCAGCTCCAACGACAGGATCAGCTCTGGCTCAGCAGTCGCGGGAGGGACCTGGAACCGGCCCGCAGCCACGCATCGACGATGACCTTCCACTTATCCACCGACGATTGCCGCCTGCCGCCCGATCCTCTCCTCGTGCCGTTGCCTCCTGGAACTACTGCTTCTATTGTTCGCCGCCAGTGAACAGTGTAGGCGCGTTTGTCGCCATCGCAGTTACTATGCCTTCCTATCACCGATATGGGGTAAAATTTTGCGCACTCGCTGATAGAGCATACCATAAGTGAGCACACTACATTAAACCATGCGACATCCGGGGCGCTTCATTGTTGCAGCCGCATTGGTGTTTTAACGACACCCTGCCATCTTGGGACAGAGCAGTCCGATTGCAGCAACTTCGTAAGAAGGTTTTTAGTTCTTACAAATCCCGCCCAAGAATCGTCAGATTGACACATTTCACGTGACGAATAATATTATGAAACGCACTTATGCCACGACCATCGCCTCGATGCGGTTTTGTCATGTCACGGAAGAATAGGGAGGGGGGGGGGGGGCGATGCGAGTCTGTCATTTGCAAGCTAAGATTGAAAGAATCTCGCGAAAGAAGCAATGAATTGGCTGAAGCTAGATCTGACGATTTTCCACATTTTATGGTGCTAGGAAATTCACTGACCCTGCTTTGTCTGGTCAAAAGGTTGTTTCCAGACAAAGACTATTTCAGTGTTACGAGTTAACTTTTCCAAACCATTCAACGAAGCAAGTTGTGAAGAGGTGATACAAGCTTTCGTTTGAGTATGACACATGGGTTTCTTGCTGAAACTATTGTCTTTTTGTTTTTGAGCCCAGTGAAATTAGTAAGCGCTGGAAGATGATAATCGCAAACCATAAGAATTGCAACTTCTTCAGATTAACATCAGGTGTTTGCGTGCTCGCCCCGCGGCGTTCTTTGTTATAAGGATCGTCCAAATTTGTTTCATAATTGCCCCTTACTGTTACATCAGACGCTCACCATTTTAAAAGAAATATCAGCTCTCTCAAAATCGTTCTGATTAGCTCAGAATTCTGATTTGAAGTAGCCAACCCTGCGGGGGAAATCTCATTTGGCTCCCTGCTCACCACTATGAACGTAATGCATTTCACTTTCTTCGATTTTTTCAACGTGTTTTCTGTAATGTTTCCAACAAATTAAGGTGTTAAACTGTTTGTGTAATAAATGCTACGGAAGTCTAAAACACTGTTTAATCAAAAAGATATACGAAACATGAAGCTTTTATCTTGCAAATTTAATGAAACGTTATACAGCTTTGATTTCTTCCCTACATGGCGTTTACCTCAGTGGTTTTTTCTAGGCGCATTTTGGCTTTGGAAATGATAGCATCACATGATACATGTGGCGCACTGTACCAACCTTAACCGGTGCTCTCGGTAACAGCCTCTTACGCGCTGGGCCAATCACAGGCGTTCTTCTACTCGCACGAGGAGAGATGCGCACGGTTGTTGCCATGACTACGGTGGACGCCACTGCAGAGAAGAAGCGTAGTGTTGTTAGAAAACGTGGTCAGCGTAATTTTGTCACGAAAATAATAAAACTTCACATCCTCGTTATGTCTTGACCGTGCTGCAGTGGCATTACCCTATCATTAAACGTAGGTAGTCCGGAGGGCTCACTAGAGCATGTTTTTGAAATATGCTCCGGATTTAGGACATTCTAAAGGGAGTGTACCACGTTTGTAGGAAGTTTTGGACTGTAATAGCCTTATTGAAGACTTCTGATGCAGCCTACGGCCATGCCCTTCTTTAACACCTAAACCTCTCTGGTTCCTTAGCTTACAGGCCGCAAAAATGTGGGGGAGTAATTTGGGAGAGTATTTGAAGGCAAGCCTTGGCATTCATGACGTGCTAATGACGTTATTCAAATCGTGTCATTTAGTCATGTCATCAAGTCATCATTTAGTCGTCAAGTCATGGGGCGACAAAGGCTAAGGAAAATAAGGACCGAGTAATTCATATCTGGCATTGGTGAGCACGACTTCAGATACAAAGGCCGTCAACTGGCTCTCAATGAATATTGTGCAAGGTATGATGACGTATTCAAACGATGGCGTATCCAGGAGCACAGCTGGTAAACAGAGAAGTTGCGTTATCTGGGGCGGCCATTTCTATTTGAGCGTATAACAACAGTTATAACTGAGCTTGTCTCATCACATATGATGCTTGCTTAAATATCCTCGAATGCGAAACAGTTCTTTTCCCCATTCACTTTTCGGCTATTTCGGTCGGTGTCGGCTTGCTACCTCTGCCAGGCGTCCGACTTAGCGCCACCCAGCGACACACTCCGCACCGCGCCGAACTGGCTGCCTGCGGCGGCCGTCCGCGTCCCTTCGCGCCAAACATTCTCGACTGTTTTAAACTGCCGACTCATTGGCTGACACTGTGCATCAATGCGCATGTGTGTGTCTCTGTACTGTGTGTGTGGGGGGGGGGGGGGGTTCTTTTCCCTTGTACGACTAGGCACAGAAAAACCACCACGTGGATGCGCCCTAAGTGAAGCAACAATAGCAACAGTAGCAAGTTATTTGAACATCAAATGACAGCAATTTTCTTTGATAATAACAACTAATTTAAACATCTAATTGACCTAATGTTCTGCAGTTGGACTGACGCCTCTAGGCGGTCCTCTCTGGGTGTCAAAATATGGAACAAAACGTTAAAGGATGGTTAAAGTGACAAACTGATCTTACTGCCTCGCACGCACGTGACGCGTGTTAAGTGCGGCCGCAGACTTGGTGCTACGTGATTGCCTGTGTGCCGAGATATGACGCAAAACGTGAGGGCTGTCAAAACGGTAGAAGCCGTATTGCCAGCTCGTGTGCATTTAACCGTGGCACGTGTGACACAGCACTTTTCACTCCTCGACTGCAAGTTTAATTCTGCATCCAGTCGTGGCTCCGAGTGACTCCGACCCATCGTCGACGACTTCTGTGTCTGAAATGACTTGCCTTGTCGGCTGGCCGCCGATCGGTAGTTTATCTCCTTCGCCCGTGTTATGTCTATGGCCGTCCGCGCTTTCCGAAATTCCAGCATTCTTTACTTTGTCGACTGTTTGCAGCGCAGCCGGGCGTTGCACAATGTGATGATGTACACTGAAATGGCGGACGGTGCATCGGTGAACGCCTTCAAACTAAATTCACGCCTCTTCCCACACTGGGTGTCAACAGGTGGCACAATACAAACAAACGAACGCAGCCAAATCGATTTTACCATCTCGTGGGCGCGTGACACGTGGCACGTATGGCTAAGGACTTAGCACCGTGCAATTTCCGTAAGATTCTCTATCGAAGCGTGTCTCTCTGCAGTCGCTCCGACCTGCGGTTGCCGAGCTATCGCCGGGGGTGACGAGCGAAGAGGCCGGGTAAGAGAGCTGCCACTTTTGAGCCCGCAGGCCCGCGAGGTGCGTGATTAAAAAGCCCACGGCGATTTTGGCGTCTATTTCTGAGAGCATTAAGGGCATTGGCGGGTAATCTTATCTGAAATTGTCCCACTTGTGCTTTCTTAACCACAAACTTAGACAAAATGGGCCAGCAATTGTTGGGAGTAAATGCCAATGGAAAAGACGTCCTTTCTTTGCACGCAACTGATAACACAGGAAAGTTGCATGCCTTCATAAGGTCTCCAAGTGTACAATGCATACAACTTCATGAATATATAATTCATGGAATCGAAACGAGTGAAAATATAATTGAATACATGATTCATCATATGAATGTATAGCGTATGATATACTATAACGTAACGCTTTACTTTCAAGAGTAGACTGCCATGGCGTAATGACTGTCAAATCTCCAGCTAGGTGGAATTACTTAACTGAACATGCATGACATGGAGGATAGCATCTAGATACAACAGCAAAAAACGTTCTGAATGATCCTACAGTAGCGGAACTTTCTGCCTTGGATATGGCTTCCTTATCAGTCAGTGGGCTCCAGCTCCAGCCTGAACAACTTAAAAGCCATTTATCCCCCGTCAGCCCACCCCAAGCATGTGAATATTTTGCAAAACTACACTTCTGAATTTTGCACACAATTTGTTCAATACATTGCAGATCACAGAGAACATAGCTCACATGCGAACATTTCATGGCCTGTTTGCCCATCTAGCGAATGCAACTACACAGGAGATTTTTAACCATTTAACACCATATAATGTCTGGATTTAACTCAAAGCATGGCCCTGCGTTGAAAGCACACACAGGTCTGCGAAATCCCTAACAATAAACGAACCTAGTTTTCTGTATTTCAGACCTTAACTGTAAGTAATGTAATTTTTAGTAATACTTTCTGCTATACACATGCACCGATTTGGCATTTATCCAGGACGAAAAACGCAGAGAAAGACCAATTGCCAATTCATTCCAGCAATCGAAGAAAAGCTTCAAAATAAACTCACCAAAGGATGAAATCAGTACAAAACGCCGGTCGTGACCTGGTCAAGGAGCTCGCATGCGCAAGATGGACTTAAGGTTGCGTGAGGACTACGGACACAGACGATCTTATATTTGCTAGTCACATTTACGCGGATCATCAGCCGTCCAAGAGCAAGACATGGGATTGGGGTAATTTATAGCGCAATCATCTTTCACCAAATGCTGCGCTTACCTCTGTTGCTTGCCATGTGGCATGACGATGTCGGGGCTAGTCGGCATGTGGCATTATGTGTACACCCGTATTGAAAGCACTTTGAGTAAAAATCTAGCCTTAAAGAACAGTTTTGGAGCTAAATTCTAAGCCTCGTTACCAGATGCAGGCAAAAAAGATCAGCCCACATTCAGGTACCCATTGTTGGCTATGGCACTGGAAATGGTGTTGTGGTGCCTGGTGGACATGAAAAATCTTTTGGGTATTCTTCCCATGAAATGTGCATACGTTTAAGACTATCCATTTTTCTTTGCATGCGTCATTGCTTCTGCATGAGGTTCACCACTTAACTGCTTTGAAATACCAACAATATTTGGGCTTTGGGAGGCCAAAGCTTGTTTACATAAGGCATGCCTGCATAAATGCATATTTAGGACAGCAGTCATCATATAACCCCAGGTGAATGCTTAATCATTATTAGTGTTTCAGTTCTAATGCTGTTTGTAGTTGTTTGACATCCTGCCTTTCGAAGTATGGACTGTTGGTTCCTTTTGGACAGCCTTCTGAAGAAACCAAGATGATTTTGCATATCTAGGACCAAAAGAATTGTATGCATTGGCCGTTCGGCAGGCTCTTCAAAATGAGACATAGTTTCAGGTCTGGAAATAAATCAAATTCAGCGGTACTTATTCGAGGACATTCGCAGAAATGATCCTAAAGTCTACCGAACGTTCGATGCAGCTATATGACACGCCAGGGAGGTGCTAAAAAATGTCCTAAGTTGGAAGGTATCAAGTACACGTCAGCCCTGTTATACGGTTGAAAGCTATTTATAACCAAAATTCTGGATGCATTCGGGGTCATATTGCCCGCTGTAGGAGCTAGGGGACGGAGTGCAAGCTTCAGTTATGTTCGGAGGTGGAGCTGGGCAGTTCCCGGTGTCTAATGGAATATAAAGACCACCGTCTTTTTCATCTTTCATCGTAGATTGTGTATCGTTCCAAAATCGCACATTTACACATTTACGTCATTAGTTTGTAGTGTATTTACCATGGAAACAAGCACACCGAAGCATCATTCATGTAGACAAACGGATATAGCAGAATGCTATCACGAGCTTCATTTCAGGGCATTGCAGGAGCACCATGTCTTCGAAAGGCTGACTTTCGGCACGGCGCTGCTTGTCAGTGAACAGTGAGGCTGCATCCGTAGGTGCTGACGCAGCTAATCTATGACGACCAGTTGATGCGTCGCGTCGTGCGGACAGATGTCGCTGGCTACCGGTGATGTGTAGCAATAGAAGGCGCTCATGATATTCCGCTCTGTAGAAGACGGTAGATTCTCGGTAGATTGGCGCTCGGTATATTGACTGGTATTTTTTGCCAGGCGCTGTCACTCTTAGTGTGGAAATGGCACGGGAGTCGCATTCATGCGCCTTTCTTTTCAAGCTGTGAAAGACATTAAGTCATGGTAAGGTTAAATTCATGATATTTATTTAGTTTTTCAGCGACTAAGATAGGCCAGATACTTGCATCGCTTGGTGGCTTTATGTGACTAGCTTTAGATCTGAGTTTTTCACTGGTTATGATTGAATGGTTCTAGCAATGACAAACTTGTGCACCGGGGTTGCCAGGCCACCCGGACTCTACTCCAGAAGCCACTTAAGCTGTTTCACATCTTTCTCCTGCGTGGGGTACCTACACCATGTCCCCATGTATCCCAGTATTTGGCTTTATTTGGTTGTATTTGGATTAGAGGCTGTTTAGCCAATATACACCATTTCAGGGCAATGGGATAAGGAAGAGTGCATAATGGTGGGGAATACCGCATGCACCTGGAGGTCCTCTACCGAGGCTCAGCATGTACCTGGGAGTCCTCTATCGAGGCTCAGCATGCACCTGGGAGTCTTCTACCGAGGCTCAGCATGTACGTGGGGAATCCTCTACCGAGGCTCAGCATGTACCTGGGAGTCCTCTACTGAGGCTCAGCATGCACCTGGGAGCCTTCTACCGAGGCTCAGCATGTATCTGGGAGTCCTCTACCGAGCCTCAGCCGGCACAGGGACCACGTCACGGGATAGGTGCCCGGGCGTTGGGGCTGGGCCCCCAACCAGGGAGCACTTAGTCCACTGGTGGCTGACGCCTGTAGTAAGACCCGGATAAACGGGATGTCGGAAAGTCTTAGGATGAAGCGAGAATGAGGAAAGAAGAGCAAATGCATCCCGGCGTCCTCTTTATGTAGTGTCAGGTCACCCAGCGCTCCGCCCTTCTGCTGCTCCAGAAGAGTGGTCCTCCTTTTCCTAAATATCTCCTCTGAAGATATTTAGTTGCCTAAATATCTCCTCTAGAGATGCAGCCGGATACTTTTGTTTCCCGTGCTTAAATGCGGCGATAGCTTTCGCCTGATCTTTTGGCCCAGTCTGCATGGTTGACTTTTAGCTTATTTTTGTATTGTTTCCACAGACGGCTTTGATGATCACTGAAAGTTTTAACTCAGCACTGGCTGTATGCCACTAAGCCAGAGCTGGGTGTGCCAGGTTTCCAGGAATCTGCGAGGTCCCTGTAAACCTGTCTCATTTAAGAACTTCCGCCTGAAGGTGTCTATCTGCGGCAAAGCTGCCTCCCGATGCAGTACTCCTATTGGATAATAGCTATGTTGGTGGGCGGCTCGGATGACAATAACTCTCCCTGCGCCAACGCCATCTGTCAGCTGACTAGCTATGTTGGTGGGCGGCTCGGATGACAATAGCTCTCCCTGCACCAACGCCATCTGTCAGCTGACTAGCTATGTTGGTGGGCGGCTCGGATGACAATAGCTCTCCCTGCACCAACGCCATCTGTCAGCTGACTAGCTATGTTGGTGGGCGGCTCGGATGACAATAGCTCTCCCTGCACCAACGCCATCTGTCAGCTGACTAGCTATGTTGGTGGGCGCCTCGGATGACAATAATTATCCCTGCACCAACGCCATCTGTCAGCTGACTAGCTATGTTGGTGGGCGGCTCGGATGACAATAACTCTCCCTGCACCAACGTCATCTGTCAGCTGACTAGCTATGTTGGTGGGCGGCTCGCATGACAATAACTCTCCCTGCACCAACGCGATCTGTCAGCTGACTAGCTATGTTGGTGGGCGGCTCGGATGACAATAACTCTCCCTGCACCAACGCCATCTGTCAGCTGACTAGCTATGTTGGTGGGCGGCTCGGATGACAATAACTCTCCCTGCACCAACGCCATCTGTCAGCTGACTAGCTATGTTGGTGGGCGGCTCGGATGGCAATAACTCTCCCTGCACCAACGCCATCTGTCAGCTGACTGCAAACGCGGTGTTTGGTCCTTGGCTTACACCCTTTGAATGTCACCAATGCCGGAAAGTCGATGATTGGATTGTTAGCAAACCCAAACTCAAATATAATACTTAGCATATCCACCGAACAAGCAATATAAGGGCAGGAGCCTTCCTTAGTCACAATTGCTCCATACATGTCGAATTTCAGTTTTCGTCTGGATTCACTGTTTTTTGTACCGCAAAACTATAAGGGCTTGTGGTGCCCCCCTTGCCTTTTATATGCTAAGAATGATAGAGCTGGACAGTGATAGAACAGCGAATTATCCTTAGCAAGACCTCGTGATCGATCTCAAGCGAAGTATTGCTAGTTTTATAACTGAATCCAACTTGTCCCACAAATCGCCTTATTTTAGTTTATGTCCCAATAGCTACAAAATTATGCGACGTAACTGCATAAAATGCATACATACGTGTTTCATGCTTAATTTTAAAGATTGTCGTGTGTGCTTTTGTGTTCGGAGCAAATTTCGATGATGTAGGATTTTGGCGCTGTAACAGTATCGCCCACTGTAACAGCATCGCTCACTGTAACAGTGCCGCCCACGCCGCCAGTCACCGGCCGCTTGCTGGTGGCGGCTGGCGGCCTGCACCCGTACCGGCATTAGACTGCCGTGCAGTGCCCCTAACAACGCCTTCACACAGAAAGCAGGAGTAGTAGATACGCGCGTTTGGTAGAAAACCGTGAACTCTTCAGAGGTTGCTGAAAATTTGGACACGATTACATGAAATGCAAAGTAGACCTTGGGATAAAATGGTATGGGAGATTGCATTGCTCCGCCTACTCTATCAGGGCGAGTGGTAAAAGCGCAATTTTGAGAAGTTAACTGACCTGGAATCAAAAAACGAAATCGAGATATTCGCCTTAAAATTGAATTTGACGTCGGAAAGCATCCATCCCGACCACGTTAAAGCTCTTGATTGTGTTTGTCGCTGCTGCGGCTGTGGTTTGTCGCTGCTGCCGCTGTGGTGTGTCGCTGCTGCCGCTGCAATTTGTCGCTGCTGCTGCTGTGGTTTGTTGTTCAGCTTACCATACCTGCACCAAATGGAAGCGCTGCCTCTGGCGCTGTCAGATTCACGGAATGATGTGCACAAAGGGCAAAAGACAAGGTAAGGTCTGATCAAGGTTATGTCAGGTCATGGTCATGTCGTCTAGTTGGGAAGATCGTTGACTCATTGCCTGTGCTCAAGCCTTGATTTGAGAATTTCTGCAGCCAGAGCCAGCCTCTATCTGTGGTTGTTGCGTGAGCCCTGATCCCCCCCCCCCCCCCATGCGATCATGAAACACCAGGTCAATAGCACAACTTTGTGGCGCAAGTTTAAATTGCCGTAATGCTGGGCACGACCTGTCCTCACCCAGCCGGCACGTGACCCACGGTGTGGCGGGTATCGCTGCCATGTGTGAGCCGCTTGTCAATGTGGACTTTCCATCAACAAACTTGCTCTTGATGGAAAGTTTGACTGTTGTAGAAGGCATCGGGTTGCTGTTGTGTTTGTACTCAGCATCGCTTATGAAGCTGGAAGTTGTCCGCATTATGTTTAATTTAACAGTAAACTTAAGCAAAAACAGATCCATGAATAGATATATTGCAATGTCCGCCCGAGCCTGGGGCGGTTCGCCAAGCATCGACCATGGAAATGAAAGGGAGAGAGCGGTGCTTGGCAAGGATAGCAACATACCATCCAGTGTGCACTTGTCGGGCGGTTGCAGACTGCATAGTTCAGGAGCGCGCGTACCTCGGAGCACATGTACCTCGGAGCACATGTGC
Organism: Pollicipes pollicipes; assembly: GCF_011947565.3. Classification (NCBI taxonomy): domain Eukaryota; kingdom Metazoa; phylum Arthropoda; class Thecostraca; order Pollicipedomorpha; family Pollicipedidae; genus Pollicipes; species Pollicipes pollicipes. The sequence goes on from NW_023596181.1 coordinate 13,370, forward strand.
CTCGTAGCACGCGTACCTCGGAGCACATGTGCCTCGGAGCACGCGTACCTCGGAGCACATGTACCTCGGAGCACGCGTGCCTCGCCGTCGACGGAGGCTGAGGCCACGCAGTTTGGCTCTGTGGGATAGCGGCCGCCTGACGCGGGAGACAGCATCAGCGGTTGTGCGAAGCCGTGCGGCGCAGCCTACCAGGCGCAGCTCCCCGAGCTGCACCTCGCTCCCCGACCTGAGCTCCCCGAGCTGCACCTCGCTCCCCGATCTGAGCTCCCCGAGTGCGTCATGTCGGTTGGGGGACTTCATGGCTTCACGGTTTATTCATGGGCAAGACTTCAGCGAGCTACCGGGCAGGTTACCGTTCTCGCTTCTCTAGGTCACAATTGACTTTTTTACACTATCTTTTTCCAGGAAGAAAAAGAGGAAATTGGATATGACATATCTGAAACCTTTCCATAAATTACCATTTATTGTTAAAATAATACAAATGGGTGCTTAGCAGGTGGATATAACCGATTAGAATACTCGCAGTTGGTGTGTAAGGCACATCCCCAAGTATAGTGGGCAGATTGGGTGAAAAAAATATTTCCCTGCTAGGCTTCTGGAATCGCTCCTTTTTAGTTGGTCTAATCACGAACCTTACCTTCAGGACGGTCTACGTTCAAAACACATTTCAAAACCAGCGTTCGAAATTCATTGTCTCGAGCCCGTGCGTGTGATCCCAGCGATTTCATTGTCTATGCTAATGCCCAGGGGCCGTGGCGTAGCCGGCATTAGAACCGCGGTACCCCATATGGCAGGCGAAGACTCCGACCATCCGGCCATTATGCCACCGTATGTCGGTTTCCTCTGACGTGCTACGAAAAACGTATTAGTGTTTTCCAGCTTGCTGTCGAAATATCTTGGGTTCCGAGGAAAAGTTATGACAAGACCCGTTTCTCTAAGTTCAGTTGTTATTATTTAACAGTATTGGTTTTTAGCTGTTCTCTCTCGTGCTCAAGCAGCAACAATAACCATGTAGGAATCCTAAATTTGATGTCTGCCAGCCGCCCAGCGACTGCACTGCAAGATACACTGTGAAGCGTAAAGGCGAAATGCGCGTGGACCATTTATTGTTTCAGACCTGGTGACCACTATCGCCAAAGATTTGGGGACCAGTTTAGGCACTGGCTGGCGCTAAACCATCGATCCAGCTCCTCATGCGTGCCCACAAATGAGCCGGGGGTGACCTCATGAAGCCTGCGACACAGCCCACATGTCAGCGGCCGCATCGGGTGCGCGCTGACAATGTCGTAGCTCTCCTTCCAGAGGAAGAAGTCCTCGTATGCTGTGTTGTTGCTCTCCAGGTAGAGCAGCAGTTGGGCGAGCTGCCGCGGACGGTACCGCATCGCGTCGATGAAGCTGCCATCTGGCGCCAGTTTCGAGTACTGCGCACCGCCCATCACCACGGGCACCACCCCTGTGGGCAACGCCGTAAGACGATGTTAGTGAAGTTCGTCTCTGGTGAGATCGTGGTGACCTGGGCTGTTGATTTCACGGTGGCATGTACGGATTGCAGGTATTGTAAAACCTGAACCCTCATCGCACGGGAGCTTTTTACCGTCGCTCTAAGAGGGGGCCTCAGAGGATCTATCTGGGGCCTCGAGAAGCGGAATAGAAGAAGGCCTGGAGCATAGTAGAAAACGGCATTGACAAGCCCTTGTCACACGCATCAGGTAGGTGTATCAGAACAATGATGAATGAAACCGTAAAGGTTAAACCAGGCCAGTGATCAAATTAGCACCAGACTAAGCATGATGCGGTGATGAAGAAGATTAGTGTTTGGAAAGCTGTACGAGATCGTCACTTGCGGACATCGACACCTGTCGCCTGTGATATGTCATGTCAGGTCAAAGGGGTGAACGTGATTGCTGCATTGGCCCGTTCGGCTGCATCGAAAACCTCGTCACCATACGCTTGTTGGGAGCACTCGGTTTGAAGAACCTTCTTAAGTCGTAATATATGCGCGATTAGTGTTTAAACATATGACCTTCAAACGGTCAGATCTGTTCGCAGTGGCCATAGTTTGACCTAACCTGGCCTTGAATGGCGTGACCTTTAAAAGTCGCCTGAACGATAGAAATGCACTTCAGAGTGATATCAATAGGAAGATGAGTCCTGGAAACATCTTTGTAGTACATTTCTTGCGAGACATAAGCCTTTTTTGTCTGTTCTGAATAATCATTACTCAGACTACCTCGAGAAAGAGCTCGTAGGTCATAATCTAGGCAACAACATCGTAGGCAACAAAGGCAGAAACTTCAAATTTTTACATGTGTAAACATGATGTAAACTCAGTCGTTCAGCATTTCACCACCGTTCGTAAAACCATTTCGATACTACCTTTGAAAACCCTTAGCCGTAGAAAGACGAAGGTATGCCTTAGTGTGATTGTCAGGCTTCACTATAATATAAATGTCGGTTAATATAAAGGGCGGTCGTTTCACCAGTTTCACCTCAACGTGTCTTCTACTGTAAACTCATACGAAGTAAAAGTTGGCGATGAAATTGGTGTTTACTGGGGTGAATATCAGGCGCTCCATTATCTTACTATGCTGATTTGTGTTTCATAATTATTAGCATAACTTCCACAAGAATGTCATAATTTCGAAACAATCCCAAGCTGTCTTGATCGTCAGCATAACAGCCTGTGTAACGTTGTAATATCAGAGATGGTGCGACAAATCAGGGACGGATTAACGGTCTATGAAAACTTGATTTAGCAAAGAAGGGCCTTCAGATCAAAATATCGGCTATGTAATGCCCGCAGTGATACAAAGTTTGACACGGTCATGACTCATTGTTTGGAAGTTACTGTAGTTCGGAAAAGCCTCCGGGGATGGGTCAGGTTGACGTCCCCACCCGACTGCGTGTTAATGCTTCTGTGTGCATTGGTGTCTGTAATGTATTCGAGTCTTGAAGGCATCGCTCCTGCACCACGAAGGACTCCGAGAGCAACATGTCGCAGGTTCATGCAGGTCCATTTTGGCACTTGTCGACTTAATCTCTGTGTGTATGGACAGTCTCCGTGTGAGAGAGGCTATGCGTCAGCTTTGGAAGATTCCAGGGCTGACCGTCAATTCAGGAGTCCCAAATTGTAGAGGGGTATGACACATGACGAACGTTCCATACGTCATTGGTTGCAGCTGTCGAACCAAGAGGGCTCACTATCAACTGACATGTATGGCATGACACTACATGCCACATTACACTGTCCCGGCAGCTGTACGCTGGCGACAACGGCAACAGCAACAACGGCAACGGCACAGGGGAATCAGAGGTGAAGAAAAATGGGTGCAAAGGTTGTGCACGCTCACTGCCCGAGCACCTTGGCACGAAACATAGGCACGAAAAAATATGTTGGCGCGCCATTGTTCGATGGCCCCATCGGCAGTGAGGCCACCCAATGAATTTCTGTCGGCTAGCTCACTGTTTTCGGCAACCGGATGGCCCCGAGCCCGAATCTTTGCACGGGCCTGCAGGTCACGTCGTCGACCATACACGGCCACCGACAGCACAAGCACACACTCTGTAGTGGGGTCATCCTGCCGTCAGTCCTTTGGTCAGTGGTACCCAAGTTTGACCTGCACCCTTCAAAATGGGAGTTTTGTAAAGGTTCAGGTGGCGCGTGCTACCGATCGATTGGAAACCGGCACCGCAGTCTTCTCGCCGATTCGGTGCATTAGATTATCCGACTTGTCACGTGATCTGTCCGCACGTTCTGGCGCAGCGCGCTCAGGATCTTGGACGCACACACACACACGCGCACGCACGCACACGCACACGCACATACACGAGCGAACACGCACGCACACGCACACACACGCGCGCACGCACGCACGCACACACACACACGTACGCGCGCACGCACGCATGCACGCACGCACGCACGCACGCACGCACGCACACACACATGCGTGCGCCTGGGTATGCCTTTGTCTGCGTTTGTTGGGGTTTCTTCACCTAGACTAACAAGCACGCTTCTAAGTGTGCTTCGAGCACCCTACCTACGCTTATAGACGGCTTAGAAGCAGCCCTTTGCTAGGTCTTCAGGGCACACGTAGCTGGGCCCGGAGTACACGCAACTGGGCCTAGGACACACTTAGCTTGGCCTGGGGCACACGTGGCTGGGCCTGGGACTCACGTACTGGGCCTAGGGCACATGCTTCTGGGCCTGGGGCACAGGTGAAAGGGCCTGGGGCTCCTATCTTCCTGTAGATTTAATCCATATTTTTTACAACGGCTGGGAGCGTCCCTCTTAAGTGTCTGCTAGCGCGGCTCTATCTCAATTTAGAGACGCCTCTCTTTTACGGTTTGGGGAGCGTCTGTTCTTGTACAATTTCGGTCTACCTTTAGGCTGGTGGTATTTCAGCATATCTATCCCAACTTGGGGCGCCGCTCTGATTGACAACTGGTGCGTTCCTCTACCGAAAATAGGGGTATCGCTCTTGTTGAAATCTGAGGCGCCCCCGCCCCCGCCCCCCCCCCCCCCTACCAAAGATTGTGGTCTCTTTGTCTAAGCTTGAGAGACAGCCATGCCCAGAACTGGGAGACACTACGCTGTTTGGGCCTGGGACGTCTTCTATGAGGGCTTAAGGCGTCTTTCCGTTTTGGTTGTTTGTCTGTCTGCAAGATGTGCGCCTTCTTGATCGAACAAAAAGGCGCCAGAATTTCAAGCCTCTGAAGGATGGTACCAGACCTCAAATTATTTCAGGTCATTTTCCAAGATTCACAATATGTTTGCAGCTGTTCCGAAAATAGGGGAAGATGCTGGACCGATTAGTGTATTTTGGATCCCAGTTTTCGATATAGCCGTCCATGACCCAATGAACGGTTCAAACAGATCCACATAGAAAAGATATGTCATGACAGGTTAGCCATGCATCTGCCATCTCACCAAGCGTCAGCGTCCTGAAGAACTTCTCAGTGACGTAGTCCGGACAGAGGGCGTTCTCGAAGGCGAGGTAGAACCGGTAGGAAGCCATGGTGACCTCACAGACGGAGTTGGAGTCGTCCTCCTGCCGCTTCACTGACTCCCTCTGGCCACACGTGAGTGGTCCGCACGCGCCGTACACGTCCACCTGCCGGGATGCGGTCATCTCAGGCTCAATGTCCAGCCAAAATTGAGGTGGCGGGTTCGAATCGCGGTGCAGGCGGAGTATTCTGACCTTTTCTCCGAGGCGATACATTTTCTTTTTCGGTGGTGCGGTGGTGAAGAGAACAGACTGGGCGCATGATGACATGGAGTCGACGCATGAATATATGTGACGTCAGAACGCCGTGCAAGTCCACTTTTCAAGGCAATGAAAGCAAACTACACCGATGTCATAAAACTTCATCATCATGGCCGAGCTTACGCACTCGCCACTCCCAGTCACATCACGGCATTCGCCACTCCCAGTCACATCACGGCATTCGCCACTCCCAGTCACATCACGGCATTCGTGGATGTGACGGCAGCTGCACTTGTTGCGTCCAACTGACCGGGATGTACATCTGCAGCTCTCGGACGTAGTCGGACCTGCGACTCGGTGCGTCACAGTTGCTGGCCATCCAGGCCACCAGCTTCGTCTTGGGCCGGCTCAGGCTCCGCTGCAGTTGAGGTCTGAGCGGAAGCGACCGCCGTACCGCCTCTGGCAGCACGTGTTGTCGAGCGGCCTCTGACAGCGAGTTCCTCGGCAGGACGAGCCCGTACGGCACCGGGATGTCACTGTCCCAGCGGTAGGACATGGTCCAGTTGAAGACGCCATTCAGCACAGTGGTGTTGATGATTCTAGTCTGGGGGTAGGCGGGGGACTCCAGGCAGAAGAGGATCCAGATCTGGCCAGCTGGTCGACGGGACGGAAGGTTGTTTTGGGACCAGTAGAGGTCTATCAAATGGAAGACGACCGCATCCGCCTGGTCGAGTTCATCAGCATCGAAGGTGAGGTCACAGTTGGACACGGGACACTCACCTGCGGTCATGGCGTTAAAGAAATGCGGCCAGTCCCTATACGACGTCCAAAAGGGTGTCCAGAAAAGGATTTTCTTTGACTTCGCTGTTTTAAATGCGCTGAGATAATCTGGGATGCGCGTGTTATCGACAGGGCCCACCGTTTTCCCGAAGTATGGCGCCCTTGGCGGCCATCGAATCACATTTCCTTGGAAAATGTAAACAAATGAAGTCAGTACACAAATTAGGGACGCGACACATAGTGCAATGTTTCCATACAACCTACTCAAAGCAAGTAAGACGTGCCGCTGCTGCAGCGCCATATCAATATAAAAACGTGTCTGTGTTTTAGCGTCTAACGTGCATCACGTATAGCGTCCAATTTAAGTCCTTGCTTGGCAGTTAAGAGGGAATGTTGTATGCCAGATATTGCTCACCGGCTCTCAGCCACTAGCGATGTCAGATTAATGCTCTGCTCATGAAGTGGGGATATGGTAGGAGTCGGGGTGGGAAGGACAGCGCGGTGTTCGTCAGCTGAAGACCACGGTCGCCGCACGACTCCTGAAACAAACTGGTAACCGGTTAGGCAATGCTCTTGTCGTACATGGAAGTTTGTACGGCAAGATTTGACAAGTGTTCTAGAAATAATGCTATCAAAACCCGTGGCTTCTTCGTGTGGGGGAGAAAAAAGAGCCTTTGGTTAATGAACCCACAACATTGGTCTACAAGCATGTTCATAACTAGTTCTTGGGATAGGAAAGCCTGAAAGCAAAAAACAAACAAACTGGTAGTTCAGTCGCATATCTCCACCGGATGAATGGTAACTTCAGTGTAGCAGAATGGCGGTACGCGTAGGGCCGCTGCATGACCAGCAGTAAAGAGAGTATCTTTGTACCTCAGCATCTAAGTGTCTCAGTATCTCATCTCATCCTCGTAGTATCTCAGGATCTCATCTCATCCTCGTAGTATCTCAGCATCTCATCTCAGTCTCGTAGTATCTCAGTATCTCATCTCAGCCTCGTAGTATCTCAGTATCTCATCTCATCCTCGTAGTATGTCAGCATCCTGAACGTAAAGTTTGGATTCCATACCAAGTTCTCAAATCGCCACATTTATGTAGCGATTTGCATCGTGCTTGATAGCAAAGAAACAACTTTAAGGCCTGGAGGAACTGACTCGTCTGCTGTTGGAGAGCTGCAGGTTGGTAGGTGGAGCGGAGATCGGAGTAAGAGGTAGGGTACGAACTTCCAGCCTTCACCATCATAAGGCTGGTAGAGAAGGGAGGAGCAGGGAGGCGACACACATACGTAGCCGCTGCCGCTGTTGGAGCTGTACTGGCAGTTCAGAACTTCCTATAAGCTTGACGCCGGTGCTGCCATCTGTGGGCGGGTTGGTGGACGGATGATGTGTCGACAAACGGCGCGTAGTCAAACTGTGCCAGACAGGGTAAGCCAGCTGTCGAAAAAAGTTTTGGCATTCGGGTGTTGTCTTCTGTCAGCAGGCCTCGGCAACTTCTTGTCAGCCCGGCCCTGCACCTGCGCAGAATGCTGGTATGCAGACGGTTGATGGGTGATGCGTTACGGTGATTGACGGACGAATCGTCACAAAATGGTGGCCAACGGCCTTTTTTCACAAGATGGTGGTCAACCCATCACGCAGGTGTTCATCGAAACGCACACGCACGCTTCGTTTCGTCCCGTCGGTGTAGATTTGCAGACAAAGCTCCCACAAGACCGGATGCGCGATGTTCTTGGTCGCGTGTCGACCTTTCAGTCCGGCTCCGCCGCCCCATTATTTGGTGAACACTCGTTTCTCAATCAACCAGACGCGCCGCGCAGTCGTCATTGCCACATAAGCATTCTGCGCCAATACAAGCACGGGACTGACAGAAATAAATTTTGAAATCCTCTTAGAAAAAAGCACAGCCGAAAGATTGCTGAAACTCGTTGGGATTTGTGAGAAAGCATAACCCATCGCCGCTGAGGGCAGCATGCCCTGTCTGGTACATTTTCACTTACGCGCCATCCATCAGCAGGTCACCAAACCACCATATCACCGCTAGATAACAGAACCAGCGCCAAACTGGCTGGAATTTTGAAACTTCTGTGCAGCATCGGTGGTGACAGAGCATGGCTGGGTACGTGTGGCGCCTCCTTTCTCCTTCCTTTCTGTTTGACCTCTACCACGAGAAGATGCAAACCCAGGAAATTCGTGTCCGCAACTCTGTTTGTTAATCTTCGTTACCTCAAATAGCATTTTAATCAACAACAGCAAGGGCAACTATTTCACGGGTTAAAGGAAATATTTTATATTTCTGGACATGAGGTTTTGAACTGAAATGGTTATCTTGAAGGCCTTTTGATGCAGTTCACGACCATGCCCTTTTTAAGACCCAAAACTCTCTGTTTTTTTTTTAGTTATACGCCGCAAGAGTGCGTAAAGGTTTATTGGCAGACCACATTAAAGGCACCTTGGCATTGATGTCGTCATAGAAACGTCACACGATTGCCGTTATATTGCAGGCTGTTTTCTGCTTCTCAAAACACTGTGGCCGCTGATACATTCGCAAGAGCGATGATGCATCACGTATGATACAGAGCGCGAAAGGTGATTGGCTGTTAGCAAGATTTTGCTGCTGAATGCGTGTCGCGAACGTAAGCGTGAGCACTTTCGAGCTGTGCGTCGTTCGTCGCCAACGGGGCATTTTTCCTTATTTCTAGACCTTAAGTCAATGTTATAAAAATAGAACGTCGCTTTCTGCAAAAAAGTACAGCATCGAAGAAAGAACGGCACTTTCCCAATACTACACACACAAAAAAAAACAGAACACGCGCAGAACACGCGACAACAAACCTGCCTTTTTCTCCTGCTGGCGCTTTTTCTTCCTCTTCTTCTGATGTGTTTCTTACAGACGGTTCGGTCAGCGTTATGCGCACTGGAGCAATGAACCTTGCGTGGGATTATAGGTTAGCATGGCATTATGAAATTAGGGCAATATTATAGTAATATATTATATATATATATATATACATATATATATATATATATATATATATATATATATATATATATATATATATATCACTATATATGGTTAACACATATTATAGGACAATTTTAAACCTTGAACAAAATAATTGTGTCCTACACTAGAACAATCTCTTAGGTTGTAATACCATGAACCTCCATTGGGGCTTTGTTTTGAAGGAAGTTCATGGTGAAATACGGTATTATAACCGAAAACCTGTGCGGAAATTGCGAGAAACCTGCAATTTGATAGTCTCGCGGGTTGTGCAAGTGTGGGATCGCACTTTTTTGACATCAGAGTGTGAATCAGGCGCTTGAAATGGGTGTGATCACTGGTGGTGCGTGCCAGTGGCTTGTATTGATCTTGATGTGATGGGGAGTGTCCGTGCAAGAATTTACTTATGAGAGAGAACAATGTTTTTGGTATTCTTTAAACCTAATGACTCCCAATGGAATGTCATATTGATACCTGCCTCTATATTTAAGTTTGTGTTTGAACATGGCAAAGTAGCGATGTCGGCAAGCTGAAAGACACACGCACCCATGCTGCAGGGGTGTTCAAAGGCAATTTGCTACCTCATGACCTTGCCAACATTTTGAGCCTATTGAGGTATCACAGCATGTCATTAATCCATTGCATGCCATTATATTAGCAATTAATTTAGCCAGTGGGGGGGGAAGGTCAACATGGCTCATTAATGCGTATGTTTGGTATAAGCTCACATGACACAGGTTTGAAAAAATTATCCTTCCCTAAAATTCTGAGAATACAGTGCTGGTATTATTATGGGCGCGCTTACGCCTGTCTTAAACAATTTTGTATGCAGCCAGCGTTCTGTGTGAGTCATTGTCATAGTCACTGCAACTTGACTGAGATGTTTGGGTGCTGAGAAATGTGGAGAAGTATTGCTGTTGGTTTCTTGGATGGTACTTAATATTTTTAGCACAAGCCTTCTGTTTCACCGTCAGGTTCATTCGCTTCCTTACATTTCGCCCATCAAACCACAACTACACTTGCTTGTAATGTCTTCCAGTCGTCGTGCAAGGTCAGCAGGTTTGCAGTGTTATTTTACTACACCTAATATTTTCTTGTTATACATGTGTTATTATTTAAATGAACAATATTTTTGAGGGACACAGCCTGTGCCTGCAAGTATGTCTCCTGGTTTGTTAAACAGGAGACCTGTTTTTATCTTGTCACCTATGTTTCTTTTTATTCCCAAAACAGGCTGAGCCAAGTGATGTCACTTATTTTGGTCGTGTGCTTTGCTCGAAACGATCTGTATATTGTATCATGTGTTTTTTGGTCAGTCATGTGTCAAATGTGGAGCTAATACAAGAATGCATGCTTGACCCCATCTTTTCATGATGTAATTTATTATGAAAGCAGCATGGACCGCAGTACAAAAAAACATAACATTCTCCATTATGCCATGTCACAGTTCAGCACTGAGGTAGGGCCACCGATGACACTCTTGACCCTGTACCACTACATAAGTTACCACATTGGTTGACTTCTGCATGTCAAGCCCATGAGATAAACAGCTTATAATTTATGAATGACTGGTAACAACTGATTTCACAACGCCAAAGGGCTATCACCGGTGAGAATGCTGTTGCACCGCAATGGTTACATCATGGTTAACTAGAAACTGCACAAATAATCCTAAGCAAGAAAAAGCATTCTTGGTAGCTCAACCTTACCATCTTTACCATGCAAATATCGATGTTTTGGCAATCAATGCATTGCATTGTTACAGATTTATCAACTTTTGCAAGCAACTGCATTTCTAGGCACAAATAATACGGAAAGTAACTACTGTGCGCATCATATGAGATCAATGCAAGGACCACAGCACTGCAAGCAAGGACAAGTCGACAATGCAGTATTGACATCCTCAACAGTCCTTAGCAGGTTTCGGTAAGGATTCATGACGCTATATGACACTCTTCCCAGCACATTGTGCTTGATATTAACAATCTGTCCTGAAAGCTGGCGCGATCGCTACTTGCTGTGTATGTCAAACAAGCCCACCAAAGCTTCTACTACGACTAGTACCAAGATTTTATAAAAAAATCCGGAAGCAAGCAATTTACTAACCCGCCAACCAACACAGCATCCGCGACGAGAATGGCCGGTTTGTAGTCAGCCTTCGTGCGCGTCGATGTATTCTTTAGGTCTGGCTGCCAAATGCTGCCAGGTATTGCTGTCGTCACAAAGCCATTTCATGACGTCATCAAACAATGACGTAATCGGGCGCATTTTTACAAACTTTGAAAGTTTGCTACTTAGGGTCGTTTTTGAACCTTAAAAGCTCAGCAATAGGTACAAGTAAGCTTTTCCCATCATATCCGATGCTTATCGCGATATCTTTAAATGTGGAACATTCCTTTTAACGTCATTGTTTTATTTCATGGTTTTTCCCGTGGTCACGCCGATTTTGTGCTCTGCGCAAAACTGTGCAGCATCTCTGCACTGAGACAAAGGAGATCGGCGAGGACATTCCGACGTTTCGCGGTAAACGCCCTTCCGCACACCGCAGCATCAACGAAGTCAAATCCTCTACTAACGGGGGTTCACTCACTGGTTGCATGGAAAGGAAATGCTCGATCCTCGCTCGAAACTCAGTCCAGTCAGCTTTTCTGAAATTCCAGCGATGTGGTCAAGAACCAATCAAAAACGTCGGCCCGGTACTTGATCCAGATGAGAAAGTTGAGCGCCAGCGTCAGCAAGTAGAGTGAGCATATGGTGATCGTATGGCAGTGTAAGAGCACTTTGACCGGGACGGCTTGAAACTTCGTGTTTAAAATCAGCCTTTGAGCAGACACACCGTGGCGCACGACCAGGAGAACGCCACTGTGGGCAACAGGGTCGGCTGGTAAATCTCGCCGTCGAACAGCATAACCCGAAAGACCAAAAACGCTGTCGTGTGCCAGTTTTGCCTCCTGGAGACCTATCACCGTCGGACACCGCTCGTTAACGCATGCTGGGAGATCCTGGTAGCTTGCTCTTTCGCCTCTCAAGTTCCACTGCAAAGTATTCGTCATGGAGCTAAAAGGTGAGGATGGTCCTTAGCTTCCTCCCACTCCGCGGTAACGACGCCGACAGGAGGGAGAGCATGTGTTTGGGTTGCAAATGTAAAATAGACTTGCTTTAAAAGTGCTCGGGCAGCAGACCCAGACGGTCCAGCTACAGAGTTCAAGAACCCACCGAGGTCCGATCCCACCAACGCCGGCCGGGTTCTGGGCCGAATACGTGGGCTGCCGTCTGTGGACGAGATTGGGCAGGGAGGGCCACGCTTTTCCGGGCGCCCCACTCCAGACGGAAACAGTGCCGGCGAAGCTGTGACCCTAGATGGCGGCGCCGGGAGAGGACCCATTGGTTGCCTTCGAACCCCGGATGATCCACCAGGGGGCCTCCCCGCGTCGTCTGGGCGGTGGACCAGCTTCCCCGCGGGAGCGAGTTCCCGATCTGTCCCCCCCCCCCCCCGACAGCCAGTTAATCGCCTTCGTCCCGTCTTGCTCAACCATACGCGCCCGCTTGGCTCCGCGGGAGCGCCGGTCAGCTCCATGACGATCCATCATTTACTACACATTCACAGGTACTGGCGAGGGGTGTCTGCGATGAGGAGACCGGCGGAGTCTCAAACGAAGGAATGCCCGACGGTGTGCGACGGCTGCAGCCACGCCGAACCGTCGTCCAACGGTCATTCGTTGGCGATCCAACCGGCGGCGAGCAGGCCGGCAGCCACCGACTGCTCGGTTAGTGGGGAGGGAGCTTGCGGTGCTGGCTGCGAGTCCAGCGCGCGTGCGAAGGGTACAACTGATGGACCAAATGACTTCAGAAGTTCCGGAAACTGAACAGCTGTCGTTTGCTCGATCACATTAGTGTGCGGCAACGAAGCTTTCACTTTCGATGCGTGCAATATTTTTGGGTGGGTTTCGTTATAAAGTTCTCGAGCCTCAAGGAAAGATACATTTTTAGGAATTGTCGTTGATATGATTTCCTTTTCCTCGGCGTGGGCTGGACATGCACGGTCATGCGACGCATGCGGAGCCTGGTCCTCGCCGCAGCCTCCCATTGCCAAAATGCTGGTGTCACCGTGCCGTGGACGCTAACAGCCGGTGTATTTCTATTTTTCTCGTAACTCGTGGAAAAAAGCAATAGCACTTTCGCTAGCTCGGCCCCAAAGATAACGATTACGTGAAAAGAGCTGCGAAGGCGAAACTGCCTCCAAGCTTAATGGCCTTAGGTCAGTTTAACTCCCGGTTTGAATGGCTTGATAGTGATTTTTCCGCACTTTCCCGGGCGGCGCATAACAGCCGTTTAGTATAATCGCATGACCCTGTTTGACAGCGCGTGGCTTATACTACCTTCTGAGTTTCTTATCTTCTCATTTGGAAGATTTGTTGTCATTTTGGTGATGTGGCGTATGTTAAAATGTAGAAACTACCCATTTAATATTTCACGTTGGACCAGCGCTACCTGAGGTGAAGTTACCACGAACCATCTTCCGGTTTGTTACAAACCAGCTGCATGTCAGTATAGCTCGGCCGGGATATTTTGACGTGCTATGACCTTAACCTACATAAATGGACCTGACCTTGGTTCGTATTTGACTTTGGAGTCAGGCATCATGCTTTTTTATTTGGCCTGTAACAACGTTCGTTGTCATCCCTCACCACATCGTGGAAACTCCTTTGACTTCGCATGACCGTCGTCGACTAAGACGTGGACCGGTCTATCTTAGGCTAACATCCTCCCAAGAAACATTCAGTAGGAAAAAAACTACGAAGCCTCACTAATGTGCTGTATTCAATCTTGCATGTTGTTGTCTTCCTTGACATTGAGGGTCAAGTGATAAAACTTTTTCCGCCTGCTAGGTCATCGTTATTCAATATTCCCGGTGGTGCCGCCCGTTGTCAGGTAGCAACACAAAGCGCACAGTACTTCCTTGAACCAACATTCCGAATGAAAAACACTGGACGTGATTTACCAAACTTTTTCGTTGTATTTTCGTGGTGGAATGCGATATTGCTGCATCTAAAACATCGCGGCGGTAAAACATCACTTTTTTACACCAATGTAAACAAGTGCTGAACGCTCGATGTAAAGAGCCGAGCGTTGGCTCCCAACGGCGTGGCACACACTACGGGGGGGGGGGGGCTGTCCGGCGTTTGCTCCTAACAGCATTATACACACCATGCAGGGTTGTCCAGTGTATCTCTCCGTGTCACAACTCACCCGGCGCTGGCGGAGTGGCACACGCGCGGCGTTTCTGACGCGACAGCGGCCGCTCTGCAGGCCGTCCCAGGACCCCTGAGGCCTCCGCCGCACCGGCGATCCAAGCGCACAATACACGGGGCGCGGCGCGGGCCGCAAGGATGGCCCCGAGGAGTGAGAAGCAAGGAGGAGGCTTATGCCGCCTGAGGTGCCTTCGACCAAAACTGACCCCTGGCCGGGGGGTCACCGACCAAGGCTGACTCCTCTGGCCGGGGGTGTCATGGACCAAAGCTGACACCTCTGACCGGGGTTGTCGCTGAAAGCTGACACACCCTGGCCTGGGGTGTCACCGACCAAAGCTGACACTCTGGCCGGGGTCGTCGAAAGCTGACACCCTGGCCGGGGTGTCACCGACCAAAGCCGGTCCCCAAGCCCACAACTGCGTCCTCCTCTGGAATCGACCCGGCGCGTGGCGGCTCTCGTCGCCCGGCTGGGCAGTGAGATGTGCGGCCAGACTCGGGGCGCGTGGCGGCTCTCGTCGCCCGGCTGGGCAGTGAGATGTGCGGCCAGACTCGGGATAGGCCATCTGTCTCCTTCTGCTTCAACTGCTCTACGTGCTCCGTGAATGGCAGTACGTCGATCGCTGTGAGCCCCACTCGCT
>NW_023596181.1:29246-57463 GCF_011947565.3 Pollicipes pollicipes
AGCGAGTGGGGCTCACAGCGATCGACGTACTGCCATTCACGGAGCACGTAGAGCAGTTGAAGCAGAAGGAGACAGATGGCCTATCCCGAGTCTGGCCGCACATCTCACTGCCCAGCCGGGCGACGAGAGCCGCCACGCGCCCCGAGTCTGGCCGCACATCTCACTGCCCAGCCGGGCGACGAGAGCCGCCACGCGCCGGGTCGATTCCAGAGGAGGACGCAGTTGTGGGCTTGGGGACCGGCTTTGGTCGGTGACACCCCGGCCAGGTGTGTCAGCTTTCGACGACCCCGGCCAGATGTGTCAGCTTTGGTCGGTGACACCCCAGGCCAGGGGTGTCAGCTTTCAGCGACAACCCCGGTCAGAGGTGTCAGCTTTGGTCGGTGGCACCCCCAGCCAGAGGAGTCAGCCTTGGTCGGTGACCCCCCGGCCAGTGGTCAGTTTTGGTTGAAGGCACCTCAGGCGGCATAAGCCTCCTCCTTGCTTCTCACTCCTCGGGGCCATCCTTCCGGTCCGCGCCGCGCCCCGTGTATTGCGCGCTTGGATCGCCGGTGCGGCGGAGGCCTCAGGGGTCCTGGGACGGCCTGCAGAGCGGCCGCTGTCGCGTCAGAAACGCCGCGCGTGCGCCACTCCGCCAGCACCGGGTGAGTTGTGACACGGAGAGATACACTGGACAACCCTGCATGGTGTGTATAATGCTGTTAGGAGCAAACGCCGGACAGCCCCCCCCCCCCCGTAGTGTGTGCCACGCCGTTGGGAGCCAACGCTCGGCTCTTTACATC
Organism: Pollicipes pollicipes; assembly: GCF_011947565.3. NCBI lineage: Eukaryota > Metazoa > Arthropoda > Thecostraca > Pollicipedomorpha > Pollicipedidae > Pollicipes > Pollicipes pollicipes. The sequence goes on from NW_023596181.1 coordinate 30,026, forward strand.
GAGCGTTCAGCACTTGTTTACATTGGTGTAAAAAAGTGATGTTTTACCGCCGCGATGTTTTAGATGCAGCAATATCGCATTCCATCACGAAAATACGACGAAAAAGTTTGGTAAATCACGTCCAGTGTTTTTCATTCGGAATGTTGGTTCAAGGAAGTACTGTGCGCTTTGTGTTGCTATCTGACAACGGGCGGCACCACCGGGAATATTGAATAACGATGACCTAGCAGGCGGAAAAAGTTTTATCACTTGACCCTCAATGTCAAGGAAGACAACAACATGCAAGATTGAATTAGCACATTAGCACACAGGCTTCGTAGTTTTTTTCCTACTGAATGTTTCTTGGGAGGATGTTAGCCTAAGATAGACCGGTCCACGTCTTAGTCGACGACGGTCATGCGAGGTCAAAGGAGTTTCCACGATGTGGTGAGGAATGACAACGAACGTTGTTACAGGCCAAATAAAAAAGCATGATGCCTGACTCCAAAGTCAAATACGAACCAAGGTCAGGTCCATTTATGTAGGTTAAGGTCATAGCACGTCAAAATATCCCGGCCGAGCTATACTGACATGCAGCTGGTTTGTAACAAACCGGAAGATGGTTCGTGGTAACTTCACCTCAGGTAGCGCTGGTCCAACGTGAAATATTAAATGGGTAGTTTCTACATTTTAACATACGCCACATCACCAAAATGACAACAAATCTTCCAAATGAGAAGATAAGAAACTCAGAAGGTAGTATAAGCCACGCGCTGTCAAACAGGGTCATGCGATTATACTAAACGGCTGTTATGCGCCGCCCGGGAAAGTGCGGAAAAATCACTATCAAGCCATTCAAACCGGGAGTTAAACTGACCTAAGGCCATTAAGCTTGGAGGCAGTTTCGCCTTCGCAGCTCTTTTCACGTAATCGTTATCTTTGGGGCCGAGCTAGCGAAAGTGCTATTGCTTTTTTCCACGAGTTACGAGAAAAATAGAAATACACCGGCTGTTAGTCAGCGTCCACGGCACGGTGACACCAGCATTTTGGCAATGGGAGGCTGCGGCGAGGACCAGGCTCCGCATGCGTCGCATGACCGTGCATGTCCAGCCTACGCCGAGGAAAAGGAAATCATATCAACGACAACTCCTAAAAATGTATCTTTCCTTGAGGCTCGAGAACTTTATAACGAAACCCACCCAAAAATATTGCACGCATCGAAAGTGAAAGCTTCGTTGCCGCACACTAATGTGATCGAGCAAACGACAGCTGTTCAGTTTCCGGAACTTCTGAAGTCATTTGGTCCATCAGTTGTACCCTTCGCACGCGCGCTGGACTCGCAGCCAGCACCCCAAGCTCCCTCCCCACTAACCGAGCAGTCGGTGGCTGCCGGCCTGCTCGCCGCCGGTTGGATCGCCAACGAATGACCGTTGGACGACGGTTCGGCGTGGCTGCAGCCGTCGCACACCGTCGGGCATTCCTTCGTTTGAGACTCCGCCGGTCTCCTCATCGCAGACACCCCTCGCCAGTACCTGTGAATGTGTAGTAAATGATGGATCGTCATGGAGCTGACCGGCGCTCCCGCGAAGCCAAGCGGGCGCGTATGGTTGAGCAAGACGGGACGAAGGCGATTAACTGGCTGTGGGGGGGGGGGGGGGACAGATCGGGAACTCGCTCCCGCGGGGAAGCTGGTCCACCGCCCAGACGACGCGGGGAGGCCCCCTGGTGGATCATCCGGGGTTCGAAGGCAACCAATGGGTCCTCTCCCGGCGCCGCCATCTAGGGTCACAGCTTCGCCGGCACTGTTTCCGTCTGGAGTGGGGCGCCCGGAAAAGCGTGGCCCTCCCTGCCCAATCTCGTCCACAGACGGCAGCCCACGTATTCGGCCCAGAACCCGGCCGGCGTTGGTGGGATCGGACCTCGGTGGGTTCTTGAACTCTGTAGCTGGACCGTCTGGGTCTGCTGCCCGAGCACTTTTAAAGCAAGTCTATTTTACATTTGCAACCCAAACACATGCTCTCCCTCCTGTCGGCGTCGTTACCGCGGAGTGGGAGGAAGCTAAGGACCATCCTCACCTTTTAGCTCCATGACGAATACTTTGCAGTGGAACTTGAGAGGCGAAAGAGCAAGCTACCAGGATCTCCCAGCATGCGTTAACGAGCGGTGTCCGACGGTGATAGGTCTCCAGGAGGCAAAACTGGCACACGACAGCGTTTTTGGTCTTTCGGGTTATGCTGTTCGACGGCGAGATTTACCAGCCGACCCTGTTGCCCACAGTGGCGTTCTCCTGGTCGTGCGCCACGGTGTGTCTGCTCAAAGGCTGATTTTAAACACGAAGTTTCAAGCCGTCCCGGTCAAAGTGCTCTTACACTGCCATACGATCACCATATGCTCACTCTACTTGCTGACGCTGGCGCTCAACTTTCTCATCTGGATCAAGTACCGGGCCGACGTTTTTGATTGGTTCTTGACCACATCGCTGGAATTTCAGAAAAGCTGACTGGACTGAGTTTCGAGCGAGGATCGAGCATTTCCTTTCCATGCAACCAGTGAGTGAACCCCCGTTAGTAGAGGATTTGACTTCGTTGATGCTGCGGTGTGCGGAAGGGCGTTTACCGCGAACGTCGGAATGTCCTCGCCGATCTCCTTTGTCTCAGTGCAGAGATGCTGCACAGTTTGCGCAGAGCACAAAATCGGCGTGACCACGGGAAAAACCATGAAAATAAAACAATGACGTTAAAAGGAATGTTCCACATTTAAAGATATCGCGATAAGCATCAGATATGATGGGAAAAGCTTACTTGTACCTATTGCTGAGCTTTTAAGGTTCAAAAACGACCCTAAGTAGCAAACTTTCAAAGTTTGTAAAAATGCGCCCGATTACGTCATTGTTTGATGACGTCATGAAATGGCTTTGTGACGACAGCAATACCTGGCAGCATTTGGCAGCCAGACCTAAAGAATACATCGACGCGCACGAAAGCTGACTACAACCGGCCATTCTCGTCGCGGATGCTGTGTTGGTTGGCGGGTTAGTAAATTGCTTGCTTCCGGATTTTTTAAAAATCTTGGTACTAGTCGTAGTAGAAGCTTTGGTGGGCTATTTGACATACACAGCAAGTAGCGATCGCCAGCTTTCAGGACAGATTGTTAATATCAAAGCACAATGTGCTGGGAAGAGTGTCATATAGCGTCATGAATCCTTACCGAAACCTGCTAAGGACTGTTGAGGATGTCAATACTGCATTGTCGACTTGTCCTTGCTTGCAGTGCTGTGGTCCTTGCATTGATCTCATATGATGCGCACAGTAGTTACTTTCCGTATTATTTGTGCCTAGAAATGCAGTTACTTGCAAAAGTTGATAAATCTGTAACAATGCAATGCATTGATTGCCAAAACATCGATATTTGCATGGTAAAGATGGTAAGGTTGAGCTATCAAGAATGCTTTTCTTGCTTAGGATTATTTGTGCAGTTTCTAGTTAACCATGATGTAACCATTGCGGTGCAACAGCATTCTCACCGGTGATAGCCCTTTGGCGTTGTGAAATCAGTTGTTACCAGTCATTCATAAATTATAAGCTGTTATCTCATGGGCTTGACATGCAGAAGTCAACCAATGTGGTAACTTATGTAGTGGTACAGGTCAAGAGTGTCATCGTGGCCCTACCTCAGTGCTGAACTGTGCATGGCATAATGGAGAATGTTATGTTTTTTTGTACTGCGGTCCATGCTGCTTTCATAATAAATTACATCATGAAAAGATGGGTCAAGCATGCATTCTTGTATTAGCTCCACATTTGACACATGACTGACCAAAAACACATGATACAATATACAGATCGTTTCGAGCAAAGCACACGACCAAAATAAGTGACATCACTTGCTCAGCCTGTTTTGGGAATAAAAAAAACATAGGTGACAAAGATAAAAACAGGTCTCCTGTTTACACAACCAGGAGACATACTTGCAGGCATCAGGCTGTGTCCCTCAAAAATATTGTTCATTTAAATAATAACACATGTATAACAAGAAAATATTAGGTGTAGTAAAATAACACTGCAAACCTGCTGACCTTGCACGACGCTGGAGACATTACAAGCAAGTGTAGTTGTGGTTTGATGGGCGAAATGTAAGGAAGCGATGAACCTGACGGTGAACAGAAGGCTTGTGCTAAAAATATTAAGTACCATCCAAGAAACCAACAGCAATACTTCTCCACATTTCTCAGCACCCAACATCTCAGTCAAGTTGCAGTGACTATGACAATGACTCACACAGAACGCTGGCCTGCATACAAAAATTGTTAAGACAGGCGTAAGCGCGCCCATAATAATACAGCACTGTATTCTCAGAATTCTTAGGGAAGGATAATTTTTTCAAACCTGTGTCATGTGAGCTTATACCAAACACGCATTAATGAGCCATGTTGACCTTCCCCCACTGGCTAAATTAATTGCTAATATAATGGCATGCAATGGATTAATGACATGCTGTGATACCTCAATAGGCTCAAAATGTTGGCAAGGTCATGAGGTAGCAAATTGCCTTTGAACACCCCTGCAGCATGGGTGCGTGTGTCTTTCAGCTTGCCGACATCGCTACTTTGCCATGTTCAAACACAAACCTAAATATAGAGGCAGGTATCAATATGACATTCCATTGGGAGTCATTAGGTTTAAAGAATACCAAAACATTGTTCTCTCTCATAAGTAAATTCTTGCACGGACACTCCCCATCACATCAAGACCAATACAAGCCACTGGCACGCACCACCAGTGATCACACCCATTTCAAGCGCCTGATTCTCACTCTGATGTCAAAAAGGTGTGATTCCACACTTGCACAACCCGCGGGACTATCAAATTGCAGGTTTTCTCGCAATTTCCGCACAGGTTTTCGGTTATAATACCGCATTTCATCATGAACTTCCTTCAAAACAAAGCCCCAATGGAGGTTCATGGTATTACAACCTAAGAGATTGTTCTAGTGTAGGACACAATTATTTTGTTCAAGGTTTAAAATTGTCCTATAATATGTGTTAACCATATATAGTGATATATATATATATATATGTATATATATAATATATTACTATAATATTACCCTAATTTCATAATGCCATGCTAACCTATAATCCCACGCAAGGTTCATTGCTCCAGTGCGCATAACGCTAACCGAACCGTCTGTAAGAAACACATCAGAAGAAGAGGAAGAAAAAGCGCCAGCAGGAGAAAAAGGCAGGTTTGTTGTCGCGTGTTCTGCGCGTGTTCTGTTTTTTTTTTGTGTGTGTAGTATTGGGAAAGTGCCGTTCTTTCTTCGATGCTGTACTTTTTTGCAGAAAGCGACGTTCTATTTTTATAACATTGACTTAAGGTCTAGAAATAAGGAAAAATGCCCCGTTGGCGACGAACGACGCACAGCTCGAAAGTGCTCACGCTTACGTTCGCGACACGCATTCAGCAGCAAAATCTTGCTAACAGCCAATCACCTTTCGCGCTCTGTATCATACGTGATGCATCATCGCTTGCGAATGTATCAGCGGCCACAGTGTTTTGAGAAGCAGAAAACAGCCTGCAATATAACGGCAATCGTGTGACGTTTCTATGACGACATCAATGCCAAGGTGCCTTTAATGTGGTCTGCCAATAAACCTTACGCACTCTTGCGGCGTATAACTAAAAAAAAAACAGAGAGTTTTGGGTCTTAAAAAGGGCATGGTCGTGAACTGCATCAAAAGGCCTTCAAGATAACCATTTCAGTTCAAAACCTCATGTCCAGAAATATAAAATATTTCCTTTAACCCGTGAAATAGTTGCCCTTGCTGTTGTTGATTAAAATGCTATTTGAGGTAACGAAGATTAACAAACAGAGTTGCGGACACGAATTTCCTGGGTTTGCATCTTCTCGTGGTAGAGGTCAAACAGAAAGGAAGGAGAAAGGAGGCGCCACACGTACCCAGCCATGCTCTGTCACCACCGATGCTGCACAGAAGTTTCAAAATTCCAGCCAGTTTGGCGCTGGTTCTGTTATCTAGCGGTGATATGGTGGTTTGGTGACCTGCTGATGGATGGCGCGTAAGTGAAAATGTACCAGACAGGGCATGCTGCCCTCAGCGGCGATGGGTTATGCTTTCTCACAAATCCCAACAAGTTTCAGCAATCTTTCGGCTGTGCTTTTTTCTAAGAGGATTTCAAAATTTATTTCTGTCAGTCCCGTGCTTGTATTGGCGCAGAATGCTTATGTGGCAATGACGACTGCGCGGCGCGTCTGGTTGATTGAGAAAAGAGTGTTCACCAAATAATGGGGCGGCGGAGCCGGACTGAAAGGTCGACACGCGACCAAGAACATCGCGCATCCGGTCTTGTGGGAGCTTTGTCTGCAAATCTACACCGACGGGACGAAACGAAGCGTGCGTGTGCGTTTCGATGAACACCTGCGTGATGGGTTGACCACCATCTTGTGAAAAAAGGCCGTTGGCCACCATTTTGTGACGATTCGTCCGTCAATCACCGTAACGCATCACCCATCAACCGTCTGCATACCAGCATTCTGCGCAGGTGCAGGGCCGGGCTGACAAGAAGTTGCCGAGGCCTGCTGACAGAAGACAACACCCGAATGCCAAAACTTTTTTCGACAGCTGGCTTACCCTGTCTGGCACTGTTTGACTACGCGTCGTTTGTCGACACATCATCCGTCCACCAACCCGCCCACAGATGGCAGCACCGGCGTCAAGCTTATAGGAAGTTCTGAACTGCCAGTACAGCTCCAACAGCGGCAGCGGCTACGTATGTGTGTCGCCTCCCTGCTCCTCCCTTCTCTACCAGCCTTATGATGGTGAAGGCTGGAAGTTCGTACCCTACCTCTTACTCCGATCTCCGCTCCACCTACCAACCTGCAGCTCTCCAACAGCAGACGAGTCAGTTCCTCCAGGCCTTAAAGTTGTTTCTTTGCTATCAAGCACGATGCAAATCGCTACATAAATGTGGCGATTTGAGAACTTGGTATGGAATCCAAACTTTACGTTCAGGATGCTGACATACTACGAGGATGAGATGAGATACTGAGATACTACGAGGCTGAGATGAGATACTGAGATACTACGAGACTGAGATGAGATGCTGAGATACTACGAGGATGAGATGAGATCCTGAGATACTACGAGGATGAGATGAGATACTGAGACACTTAGATGCTGAGGTACAAGATACTCTTTACTGCTGGTCATGCAGCGGCCCTACGCGTACCGCCATTCTGCTACACTGAAGTTACCATTCATCCGGTGGAGATATGCGACTGAACTACCAGTTTGTTTGTTTTTTGCTTTCAGGCTTTCCTATCCCAAGAGCTAGTTATGAACATGCTTGTAGACCAATGTTGTGGGTTCATTAACCAAAGGCTCTTTTTTCTCCCCCACACGAAGAAGCCACGGGTTTTGATAGCATTATTTCTAGAACACTTGTCAAATCTTGCCGTACAAACTTTCATGTACGACAAGAGCATTGCCTAACCGGTTACCAGTTTGTTGCAGGAGTCGTGCGGCGACCGTGGTCTTCAGCTGACGAACACCGCGCTGTCCTTCCCACCCCGACTCCTACCATACCCCACTTCATGAGCAGAGCATTAATCTGACATCGCTAGTGGCTGAGAGCCGGTGAGCAATATCTGGCAACAACATTCCCCTCTTAACTGCCAAGCAAGGACTTAAATTGGACGCTATACGTGATGCACGTTAGACGCTAAAACACAGACACGTTTTTATATTGATATGGCGCTGCAGCAGCGGCACGTCTTACTTGCTTTGAGTAGGTTGTATGGAAACATTGCACTATGTGTCGCGTCCCTAATTTGTGTACTGACTTCATTTGTTTACATTTTCCAAGGAAATGTGATTCGATGGCCGCCAAGGGCGCCATACTTCGGGAAAACGGTGGGCCCTGTCGATACACGCGCATCCCAGATTATCTCAGCGCATTTAAACAGCGAAGTCAAAGAAAATCCTTTTCTGGACACCCTTTTGGACGTTCGTATAGGGACTGGCCGCATTTCTTTAACGCCATGACCGCAGGTGAGTGTCCCGTGTCCAACTGTGACCTCACCTTCGATGCTGATGAACTCGACCAGGCGGATGCGGTCGTCTTCCATTTGATAGACCTCTACTGGTCCCAAAACAACCTTCCGTCCCGTCGACCAGCTGGCCAGATCTGGATCCTCTTCTGCCTGGAGTCCCCGCCTACCCCCAGACTAGAATCATCAACACCACTGTGCTGAATGGCGTCTTCAACTGGACCATGTCCTACCGCTGGGACAGTGACATCCCGTGCCGTACGGGCTCGTCCTGCCGAGGAACTCGCTGTCAGAGGCCGCTCGACAACACGTGCTGCCAGAGGCGGTACGGCGGTCGCTTCCGCTCAGACCTCAACTGCAGCGGAGCCTGAGCCGGCCCAAGACGAAGCTGGTGGCTCTGGATGGCCAGCAACTGTGACGCACCGAGTCGCAGGTCCGACTACGTCCGAGAGCTGCAGATGTACATCCCGGTCAGTTGGACGCAACAAGTGCAGCTGCCGTCACATCCACGAATGCCGCGTGATGTGACTGGGAGTGGCGAATGCCGTGATGTGACTGGGAGTGGCGAATGCCGTGATGTGACTGGGAGTGGCGAGTGCGTAAGCTCGGCCATGCTGATGAAGTTTTATGACATCGGTGTAGTTTGCTTTCATTGCCTTGAAAAGTGGACTTGCACGGCGTTCTGACGTCACATATATTCATGCGTCGACTCCATGTCATCATGCGCCCAGTCTGTTCTCTTCACCACCGCACCACCGAAAAAGAAAATGTATCGCCTCGGAGAAAAGGTCAGAATACTCCGCCTGCACCGCGCTTCGAACCCGCCACCTCAATTTTGGCTGGACATTGAGCCTGAGATGACCGCATCCCGACAGGTGGACGTGTACGGCGCGTGCGGACCACTCACGTGTGGCCAGAGGGAGTCAGTGAGAGCGGGCAGGAGGACGACTCCAACTCCGTCTGTGAGGTCACCATGGCTTCCTACCGGTTCTACCTCGCCTTCGAGAACGCCTCTGTCCGGACTACGTCACTGAGAAGTTCTTCAGGACGCTGACGCTTGGTGAGATGGCAGATGCATGGCTAACCTGTCATGACATATCTTTTCTATGTGGATCTGTTTGAACCGTTCATTGGGTCATGGACGGCTATATCGAAAACTGGGATCCAAATACACTAATCGGTCCAGCATCTTCCCCTATTTTCGGAACAGCTGCAAACATATTGTGAATCTTGGAAATGACCTGAAATAATTTGAGGTCTGGTACCATCCTTCAGAGGCTTGAAATTCTGGCGCCTTTTTGTTCGATCAAGAAGGCGCACATCTTGCAGACAGACAAACAACCAAAACGGAAAGACGCCTTAAGCCCTCATAGAAGACGTCCCAGGCCCAAACAGCGTAGGTCTCCCAGTTCTGGGCATGGCTGTCTCTCAAGCTTAGACAAAGAGACCACAATCTTAGGTAGGGGGGGGGGGGCGGGGGGCGGGGGCGCCTCAGATTTCACAAGAGCGATACCCCCTATTTTCGGTAGAGGAACGCACCAGTTGTCAATCAGAGCGGCGCCCCAAGTTGGGATAGATATGCTGAAATACCACCAGCCTAAAGGTAGACCGAAATTGTACAAGAACAGACGCTCCCCAAACCGTAAAGAGAGGCGTCTCTAAATTGAGATAGAGCCGCGCTAGCAGACACTTAAGAGGGACGCTCCCAGCCGTTTGTAAAAAATATGGATTAAATCTACAGGAAGATAGGAGCCCCAGGCCCTTTCACCTGTGCCCCAGGCCCAGAAGCATGTGCCCTAGGCCCAGTACGTGAGTCCCAGGCCCAGCCACGTGTGCCCCAGGCCAAGCTAAGTGTGTCCTAGGCCCAGTTGCGTGTACTCCGGGCCCAGCTACGTGTGCCCTGAAGACCTAGCAAAGGGCTGCTTCTAAGCCGTCTATAAGCGTAGGTAGGGTGCTCGAAGCACACTTAGAAGCGTGCTTGTTAGTCTAGGTGAAGAAACCCCAACAAACGCAGACAAAGGCATACCCAGGCGCACGCATGTGTGTGTGCGTGCGTGCGTGCGTGCGTGCGTGCGTGCATGCGTGCGTGCGCGCGTACGTGTGTGTGTGTGCGTGCGTGCGTGCGCGCGTGTGTGTGCGTGTGCGTGCGTGTTCGCTCGTGTATGTGCGTGTGCGTGTGCGTGCGTGCGCGTGTGTGTGTGTGCGTCCAAGATCTGAGCGCGCTGCGCCAGAACGTGCGGACAGATCACGTGACAAGTCGGATAATCTAATGCACCGAATCGGCGAGAAGACTGCGGTGCCGGTTTCCAATCGATCGGTAGCACGCGCCACCTGAACCTTTACAAAACTCCCATTTTGAAGGGTGCAGGTCAAACTTGGGTACCACTGACCAAAGGACTGACGGCAGGATGACCCCACTACAGAGTGTGTGCTTGTGCTGTCGGTGGCCGTGTATGGTCGACGACGTGACCTGCAGGCCCGTGCAAAGATTCGGGCTCGGGGCCATCCGGTTGCCGAAAACAGTGAGCTAGCCGACAGAAATTCATTGGGTGGCCTCACTGCCGATGGGGCCATCGAACAATGGCGCGCCAACATATTTTTTCGTGCCTATGTTTCGTGCCAAGGTGCTCGGGCAGTGAGCGTGCACAACCTTTGCACCCATTTTTCTTCACCTCTGATTCCCCTGTGCCGTTGCCGTTGTTGCTGTTGCCGTTGTCGCCAGCGTACAGCTGCCGGGACAGTGTAATGTGGCATGTAGTGTCATGCCATACATGTCAGTTGATAGTGAGCCCTCTTGGTTCGACAGCTGCAACCAATGACGTATGGAACGTTCGTCATGCGTCATACCCCTCTACAATTTGGGACTTCTGAATTGGCAGTCAGCCCTGGAATCTTCCAAAGCTGACGCATAGCCTCTCTCACACGGAGACTGTCCATACACACAGAGATTAAGTCGACAAGTGCCAAAATGGACCTGCATGAACCTGCGACATGTTGCTCTCGGAGTCCTTCGTGGTGCAGGAGCGATGCCTTCAAGACTCGAATACATTACAGACACCAATGCACACAGAAGCATTAACACGCAGTCGGGTGGGGACGTCAACCTGACCCATCCCCGGAGGCTTTTCCGAATTACAGCAACTTCCAAACAATGGGACATGACCGTGTCAAACTTTGTATCACTGCGGGCATTAAGTAGCCGATATTTTGATCTGAAGGCCCTTCTTTGCTAAATCAAGTTTTCATAGACCGTTAATCCGGCCCTGATTTGTCGCACTATCTCTGATATTACAACGTTACACAGGCTGTTACGCTGACGATCAAGACAGCTTAGGAATGCTTCGAAATGATGACATTCTTGTGGAAGTTATGCTAATAATTATGAAACACAAATCAGCATAGTAAGATAACGGAGCGCCTGATATTCGCCCCAGTAAACACCAATTTCACCGCCAACTTTTACTTCGTATGAGTTTACAATAGAAGATACGTTGAGGTGAAACTGGTGAAACGACCGCCCGTATATTAACCAACATTTATATTGTAGTGAAGCCTGACAATCACACTAAGCTAAGCCTTCGTCTTTCTGCGGCTAAGGGTTTTCAAGGGTAGTATCGGAATGGTTTTACGAACGGTGGTGAAATGTTGAACAACTGAGTTTACATCATGTTTACACATGTACAAATTTGAAGTTTCTGTCTTTGTTGCCTACGATGTTGTTGCCTAATTTATGACCTACGAGCTCTTTCTCGAGGTGGTCTGAGTAATGATTGTTCAGAACAGACAAACAAGGCCTACGTCTCGCAAGAAATGCATTACAAAGATGTTTCAAGGACTCATCTTCCTATTGAAATCACTCTGAAGTGCATTTCTATCGTTCAGGTGACTTTTCAAGGTCACGCCATTCAAGGCCAGGTTAGGTCAAACCATGGCCACTGCGAACAGATCTGACTGTTTGAGAGTCATATGTTTAGACACTAATCGCGCATATATTACGACTTAAGAAGGTTCTTCAAACCGAGTGCTCCCAACAAGCGTGGCGTGACGAGGTTTTCGATGCAGCCAAACGGGCCAGTGCAGCAATCACGTTTACCCCCTTGACCTGACATGGCATATCACAGGCCACAGGTGTCGATGTCCGCAAGTGACTATCTCGCCCAGTTTTCCAAGCACTAGTCTTCCTCATCGCCGCATCCTGCTTAGTCTGGTGTTAATTTGATCACTTCGACCTGGTTTAACCTTAAAGGCTTCATTGATCATTGTTCTGACACACCTAACTGATGCGTGTGACAAGAGCTTGTCCATGCCCTCGAGACCCCAGATAGATCCCCTGAGGCCTCCTCTTAGACCGCCGGTAAAAAAACCATGAGATGAGCGTTCGGGTTTTACAATGCCTGCAATCCGTACATACCACCGTGAAATCAACAGCTCAGGTCACCGCGATCCCACCAGAGACGAACTTCACTAACATCGTCGTACGGCGTTGCCCATAGGGGTGGTGCCCGTGGTGATGGGCGGTGCGCAGTACTCGAAACTGGCGCCAGATGGCAGCTTCATCGACGCGATGCAGTACCGTCCGCGGCAGCTCGCCCAACTGCTGCTCTACCTGGAGAGCAACAACACAGCATACGAGGACTTCTTCCTCTGGAAGGAGAGCTACGACATTGTCAGCGCGCACCCGATGCGGCCGCTGACATGTGGGCTGTGTCGCAGGCTTCATGAGGTCACCCCCGGCTCATTTGTGGGCACGCATGAGGAGCTGGATCGATGGTTTAGCGCCAGCCAGTGCCTAAACTGGTCCCCAAATCTTTGGCGATAGTGGTCACCAGGTCTGAAACAATAAATGGTCCACGCGCATTTTGCCTTTACGCTTCACAGTGTATCTTGCAGTGCAGTCGCTGGGCGGCTGGCAGACATCAAATTTAGGATTCCTACATGGTTATTGTTGCTGCTTGAGCACGAGAGAGAACAGCTAAAAACCAATACTGTTAAATAATAACAACTGAACGTAGAGAAACGGGTCTTGTCATAACTTTTCCTCGAAACCCAAGATATTTCGACAGCAAGCTGGAAAACACTAATACGTTTTTCGTAGCACGTCAGAGGGAACCGACACACGGTGGCATAATGGCCGGATGGTCGGAGTCTTCGCCTGCCATATGGGGTACCGCGGCTTTAATGCCGGCTACGCTACGGCCCCCGGGCATTAGCATAGACAATGAAATCGCTGATATCACACGCATGGGCTCGAGACAATGAATTTTGAACGCTGGTTTTGAACTGTGTTTTGAACGTAGACCGTCCTGAAGGTAAGGTTCGTGATTGGACCAACTAAAAAGGAGCGATTCCAGAAGCCTAGAAGGGAAATATTTTTTCACCCAACCTGCCCACTATACTTGGGGATGTGCCTTACACACCAACTGCGAGTATTCTAATCGGTTATATCCACCCGCTAAGCACCCATTTGTATTATTTTAACAATGAATGGTATTTTATGGAAAGGTTTCAGATATGTCATATCCAATTTCCTCTTTTTCTTCCTGGAAAAAAACTAGTGTAAAAAAGTCAATTGTGACCTAGAGAAGCGAGAACGGTAACCTGCCCGGTAGCTCGCTGAAGTCTTGCCCATGAATAAACCGTGAAGCCATGAAGTCCCCCAACCGACATGACGCACTCGGGGAGCTCAGATCGGGGAGCGAGGTGCAGCTCGGGGAGCTCAGGTCGGGGAGCGAGGTGCAGCTCGGGGAGCTCAGGTCGGGGAGCGAGGTGCAGCTCGGGGAGCTGCGCCTGGTAGGCTGCGCCGCACGGCTTCGCACAACCGCTGATGCTGTCTCCCGCGTCAGGCGGCCGCTATCCCACAGAGCCAAACTGCGTGGCCTCAGCCTCCGTCGACGGCGAGGCACGCGTGCTCCGAGGTACATGTGCTCCGAGGTACGCGTGCTCCGAGGCACATGTGCTCCGAGGTACGCGTGCTACGAGGCACATGTGCTCCGAGGTACATGTGCTCCGAGGTACGCGCGCTCCTGAACTATGCAGTCTGCAACCGCCCGACAAGTGCACACTGGATGGTATGTTGCTATCCTTGCCAAGCACCGCTCTCTCCCTTTCATTTCCATGGTCGATGCTTGGCGAACCGCCCCAGGCTCCGGCGGACATTGCAATATATCTATTCATGGATCTGTTTTTGCTTAAGTTTACTGTTAAATTAAACATAATGCGGACAACTTCCAGCTTCATAAGCGATGCTGAGTACAAACACAACAGCAACCCGATGCCTTCTACAACAGTCAAACTTTCCATCAAGAGCAAGTTGTTGATGGAAAGTCCACATTGACAAGCGGCTCACACATGGCAGCGATACCCGCCACACCGTGGGTCACGTGCCGGCTGGGTGAGGACAGGTCGTGCCCAGCATTACGGCAATTTAAACTTGCGCCACAAAGTTGTGCTATTGACCTGGTGTTTCATGATCGCATGGGGGGGGGGGGGGGATCAGGGCTCACGCAACAACCACAGATAGAGGCTGGCTCTGGCTGCAGAAATTCTCAAATCAAGGCTTGAGCACAGGCAATGAGTCAACGATCTTCCCAACTAGACGACATGACCATGACCTGACATAACCTTGATCAGACCTTACCTTGTCTTTTGCCCTTTGTGCACATCATTCCGTGAATCTGACAGCGCCAGAGGCAGCGCTTCCATTTGGTGCAGGTTATGGTAAGCTGAACAACAAACCACAGCAGCAGCAGCGACAAATTGCAGCGGCAGCAGCGACACACCACAGCGGCAGCAGCGGACAAACACAGCCGCAGCAGCGACAAACACAATCAAGAGCTTTAACGTGGTCGGGATGGATGCTTTCCGACGTCAAATTCAATTTTAAGGCGAATATCTCGGATTTCGTTTTTTGATTCCAGGTCAGTTAACTTCTCAAAATTGCGCTTTTACCACTCGCCCTGATAGAGTAGGCGGAGCAATGCAATCTCCCATACCATTTTATCCAAGGTCTACTTTGCATTTCATGTAATCGTGTCCAAATTTTCAGCAACCTCTGAAGAGTTCACGGTTTTCTACCAAACGCGCGTATCTACTACTCCTGCTTTCTGTGTGAAGGCGTTGTTAGGGGCACTGCACGGCAGTCTAATGCCGGTACGGGTGCAGGCCGCCAGCCGCCACCAGCAAGCGGCCGGTGACTGGCGGCGTGGGCGGCACTGTTACAGTGAGCGATGCTGTTACAGTGGGCGATACTGTTACAGCGCCAAAATCCTACATCATCGAAATTTGCTCCGAACACAAAAGCACACACGACAATCTTTAAAATTAAGCATGAAACACGTATGTATGCATTTTATGCAGTTACGTCGCATAATTTTGTAGCTATTGGGACATAAACTAAAATAAGGCGATTTGTGGGACAAGTTGGATTCAGTTATAAAACTAGCAATACTTCGCTTGAGATCGATCACGAGGTCTTGCTAAGGATAATTCGCTGTTCTATCACTGTCCAGCTCTATCATTCTTAGCATATAAAAGGCAAGGGGGGCACCACAAGCCCTTATAGTTTTGCGGTACAAAAAACAGTGAATCCAGACGAAAACTGAAATTCGACATGTATGGAGGCAATTGTGACTAAGGAAGGCTCCTGCCCTTATATGCTTGTTCGGTGGATATGCTAAGTATTATATTTGAGTTTGGGTTTGCTAACAATCCAATCATCGACTTTCCGGCATTGGTGACATTCAAAGGTGTCTGTAAGCCAAGGACCCAACACCGCGTTTGCAGTCAGCTGACAGATGGCGTTGGTGCAGGGAGAGTTATTGCCATCCGAGCCGCCCCACCAACATAGCTAGTCAGCTGACAGATGGCGGTTGGTGCAGGGAGAGTTATTGTCATCCGAGCCGCCCACCAACATAGCTAGTCAGCTGACAGATGGCGTTGGTGCAGGGAGAGTTATTGTCATCCGAGCCGCCACCAACATAGCTAGTCAGCTGACAGATCGCGTTGGTGCAGGGGAGAGTTATTGTCATGCGAGCCGCCCACCAACATAGCTAGTCAGCTGACAGATGGACGTTGGTGCAGGGAGAGTTATTGTCATCCGAGCCGCCCACCAACATAGCTAGTCAGCTGACAGATGGCGTTGGTGCAGGGATAATTATTGTCATCCGAGGCGCCCACCAACATAGCTAGTCAGCTGACAGATGGCGTTGGTGCAGGGAGAGCTATTGTCATCCGAGCCGCCCACCAACATAGCTAGTCAGCTGACAGATGGCGTTGGTGCAGGGAGAGCTATTGTCATCCGAGCCGCCCACCAACATAGCTAGTCAGCTGACAGATGGCGTTGGTGCAGGGAGAGCTATTGTCATCCGAGCCGCCCACCAACATAGCTAGTCAGCTGACAGATGGCGTTGGCGCAGGGAGAGTTATTGTCATCCGAGCCGCCCACCAACATAGCTATTATCCAATAGGAGTACTGCATCGGGAGGCAGCTTTGCCGCAGATAGACACCTTCAGGCAGAAGTTCTTAAATGAGACAGGTTTACAGGGACCTCGCAGATTCCTGGAAACCTGGCACACCCAGCTCTGGCTTAGTGGCATACAGCCAGTGCTGAGTTAAAACTTTCAGTGATCATCAAAGCCGTCTGTGGAAACAATACAAAAATAAGCTAAAAGTCAACCATGCAGACTGGGCCAAAAGATCAGGCGAAAGCTATCGCCGCATTTAAGCACGGGAAACAAAAGTATCAGGCTGCATCTCTAGAGGAGATATTTAGGCAACTAAACATCTTCAGAGGAGATATTTAGGAAAAGGAGGACCACTCTTCTGGAGCAGCAGAAGGGCGGAGCGCTGGGTGACCTGACACTACATAAAGAGGACGCCGGGATGCATTTGCTCTTCTTTCCTCATTCTCGCTTCATCCTAAGACTTTCCGACATCCCGTTTATCCGGGTCTTACTACAGGCGTCAGCCACCAGTGGACTAAGTGCTCCCTGGTTGGGGGCCCAGCCCCAACGCCCGGGCACCTATCCCGTGACGTGGTCCCTGTGCCGGCTGAGGCTCGGTAGAGGACTCCCAGATACATGCTGAGCCTCGGTAGAAGGCTCCCAGGTGCATGCTGAGCCTCAGTAGAGGACTCCCAGGTACATGCTGAGCCTCGGTAGAGGATTCCCCACGTACATGCTGAGCCTCGGTAGAAGACTCCCAGGTGCATGCTGAGCCTCGATAGAGGACTCCCAGGTACATGCTGAGCCTCGGTAGAGGACCTCCAGGTGCATGCGGTATTCCCCACCATTATGCACTCTTCCTTATCCCATTGCCCTGAAATGGTGTATATTGGCTAAACAGCCTCTAATCCAAATACAACCAAATAAAGCCAAATACTGGGATACATGGGGACATGGTGTAGGTACCCCACGCAGGAGAAAGATGTGAAACAGCTTAAGTGGCTTCTGGAGTAGAGTCCGGGTGGCCTGGCAACCCCGGTGCACAAGTTTGTCATTGCTAGAACCATTCAATCATAACCAGTGAAAAACTCAGATCTAAAGCTAGTCACATAAAGCCACCAAGCGATGCAAGTATCTGGCCTATCTTAGTCGCTGAAAAACTAAATAAATATCATGAATTTAACCTTACCATGACTTAATGTCTTTCACAGCTTGAAAAGAAAGGCGCATGAATGCGACTCCCGTGCCATTTCCACACTAAGAGTGACAGCGCCTGGCAAAAAATACCAGTCAATATACCGAGCGCCAATCTACCGAGAATCTACCGTCTTCTACAGAGCGGAATATCATGAGCGCCTTCTATTGCTACACATCACCGGTAGCCAGCGACATCTGTCCGCACGACGCGACGCATCAACTGGTCGTCATAGATTAGCTGCGTCAGCACCTACGGATGCAGCCTCACTGTTCACTGACAAGCAGCGCCGTGCCGAAAGTCAGCCTTTCGAAGACATGGTGCTCCTGCAATGCCCTGAAATGAAGCTCGTGATAGCATTCTGCTATATCCGTTTGTCTACATGAATGATGCTTCGGTGTGCTTGTTTCCATGGTAAATACACTACAAACTAATGACGTAAATGTGTAAATGTGCGATTTTGGAACGATGCACAATCTACGATGAAAGATGAAAAAGACGGTGGTCTTTATATTCCATTAGACACCGGGAACTGCCCAGCTCCACCTCCGAACATAACTGAAGCTTGCACTCCGTCCCCTAGCTCCTACAGCGGGCAATATGACCCCGAATGCATCCAGAATTTTGGTTATAAATAGCTTTCAACCGTATAACAGGGCTGACGTGTACTTGATACCTTCCAGCTTAGGACATTTTTTAGCACCTCCCTGGCGTGTCATATAGCTGCATCGAACGTTCGGTAGACTTTAGGATCATTTCTGCGAATGTCCTCGAATAAGTACCGCTGAATTTGATTTATTTCCAGACCTGAAACTATGTCTCATTTTGAAGAGCCTGCCGAACGGCCAATGCATACAATTCTTTTGGTCCTAGATATGCAAAATCATCTTGGTTTCTTCAGAAGGCTGTCCAAAAGGAACCAACAGTCCATACTTCGAAAGGCAGGATGTCAAACAACTACAAACAGCATTAGAACTGAAACACTAATAATGATTAAACATTCACCTGGGGTTATATGATGACTGCTGTCCTAAATATGCATTTATGCAGGCATGCCTTATGTAAACAAGCTTTGGCCTCCCAAAGCCCAAATATTGTTGGTATTTCAAAGCAGTTAAGTGGTGAACCTCATGCAGAAGCAATGACGCATGCAAAGAAAAATGGATAGTCTTAAACGTATGCACATTTCATGGGAAGAATACCCAAAAGATTTTTCATGTCCACCAGGCACCACAACACCATTTCCAGTGCCATAGCCAACAATGGGTACCTGAATGTGGACTGATCTTTTTTGCCTGCATCTGGTAACGAGGCTTAGAATTTAGCTCCAAAACTGTTCTTTAAGGCTAGATTTTTACTCAAAGTGCTTTCAATACGGGTGTACACATAATGCCACATGCCGACTAGCCCCGACATCGTCATGCCACATGGCAAGCAACAGAGGTAAGCGCAGCATTTGGTGAAAGATGATTGCGCTATAAATTACCCCAATCCCATGTCTTGCTCTTGGACGGCTGATGATCCGCGTAAATGTGACTAGCAAATATAAGATCGTCTGTGTCCGTAGTCCTCACGCAACCTTAAGTCCATCTTGCGCATGCGAGCTCCTTGACCAGGTCACGACCAGCGTTTTGTACTGATTTCATCCTTTGGTGAGTTTATTTTGAAGCTTTTCTTCGATTGCTGGAATGAATTGGCAATTGGTCTTTCTCTGCGTTTTTCGTCCTGGATAAATGCCAAATCGGTGCATGTGTATAGCAGAAAGTATTACTAAAAATTACATTACTTACAGTTAAGGTCTGAAATACAGAAAACTAGGTTCGTTTATTGTTAGGGATTTCGCAGAGCTGTGTGTGCTTTCAACGCAGGGCCATGCTTTGAGTTAAATCCAGACATTATATGGTGTTAAATGGTTAAAAATCTCCTGTGTAGTTGCATTCGCTAGATGGGCAAACAGGCCATGAAATGTTCGCATGTGAGCTATGTTCTCTGTGATCTGCAATGTATTGAACAAATTGTGTGCAAAATTCAGAAGTGTAGTTTTGCAAAATATTCACATGCTTGGGGTGGGCTGACGGGGGATAAATGGCTTTTAAGTTGTTCAGGCTGGAGCTGGAGCCCACTGACTGATAAGGAAGCCATATCCAAGGCAGAAAGTTCCGCTACTGTAGGATCATTCAGAACGTTTTTTGCTGTTGTATCTAGATGCTATCCTCCATGTCATGCATGTTCAGTTAAGTAATTCCACCTAGCTGGAGATTTGACAGTCATTACGCCATGGCAGTCTACTCTTGAAAGTAAAGCGTTACGTTATAGTATATCATACGCTATACATTCATATGATGAATCATGTATTCAATTATATTTTCACTCGTTTCGATTCCATGAATTATATATTCATGAAGTTGTATGCATTGTACACTTGGAGACCTTATGAAGGCATGCAACTTTCCTGTGTTATCAGTTGCGTGCAAAGAAAGGACGTCTTTTCCATTGGCATTTACTCCCAACAATTGCTGGCCCATTTTGTCTAAGTTTGTGGTTAAGAAAGCACAAGTGGGACAATTTCAGATAAGATTACCCGCCAATGCCCTTAATGCTCTCAGAAATAGACGCCAAAATCGCCGTGGGCTTTTTAATCACGCACCTCGCGGGCCTGCGGGCTCAAAAGTGGCAGCTCTCTTACCCGGCCTCTTCGCTCGTCACCCCCGGCGATAGCTCGGCAACCGCAGGTCGGAGCGACTGCAGAGAGACACGCTTCGATAGAGAATCTTACGGAAATTGCACGGTGCTAAGTCCTTAGCCATACGTGCCACGTGTCACGCGCCCACGAGATGGTAAAATCGATTTGGCTGCGTTCGTTTGTTTGTATTGTGCCACCTGTTGACACCCAGTGTGGGAAGAGGCGTGAATTTAGTTTGAAGGCGTTCACCGATGCACCGTCCGCCATTTCAGTGTACATCATCACATTGTGCAACGCCCGGCTGCGCTGCAAACAGTCGACAAAGTAAAGAATGCTGGAATTTCGGAAAGCGCGGACGGCCATAGACATAACACGGGCGAAGGAGATAAACTACCGATCGGCGGCCAGCCGACAAGGCAAGTCATTTCAGACACAGAAGTCGTCGACGATGGGTCGGAGTCACTCGGAGCCACGACTGGATGCAGAATTAAACTTGCAGTCGAGGAGTGAAAAGTGCTGTGTCACACGTGCCACGGTTAAATGCACACGAGCTGGCAATACGGCTTCTACCGTTTTGACAGCCCTCACGTTTTGCGTCATATCTCGGCACACAGGCAATCACGTAGCACCAAGTCTGCGGCCGCACTTAACACGCGTCACGTGCGTGCGAGGCAGTAAGATCAGTTTGTCACTTTAACCATCCTTTAACGTTTTGTTCCATATTTTGACACCCAGAGAGGACCGCCTAGAGGCGTCAGTCCAACTGCAGAACATTAGGTCAATTAGATGTTTAAATTAGTTGTTATTATCAAAGAAAATTGCTGTCATTTGATGTTCAAATAACTTGCTACTGTTGCTATTGTTGCTTCACTTAGGGCGCATCCACGTGGTGGTTTTTCTGTGCCTAGTCGTACAAGGGAAAAGAACCCCCCCCCCCCCCCACACACACAGTACAGAGACACACACATGCGCATTGATGCACAGTGTCAGCCAATGAGTCGGCAGTTTAAAACAGTCGAGAATGTTTGGCGCGAAGGGACGCGGACGGCCGCCGCAGGCAGCCAGTTCGGCGCGGTGCGGAGTGTGTCGCTGGGTGGCGCTAAGTCGGACGCCTGGCAGAGGTAGCAAGCCGACACCGACCGAAATAGCCGAAAAGTGAATGGGGAAAAGAACTGTTTCGCATTCGAGGATATTTAAGCAAGCATCATATGTGATGAGACAAGCTCAGTTATAACTGTTGTTATACGCTCAAATAGAAATGGCCGCCCCAGATAACGCAACTTCTCTGTTTACCAGCTGTGCTCCTGGATACGCCATCGTTTGAATACGTCATCATACCTTGCACAATATTCATTGAGAGCCAGTTGACGGCCTTTGTATCTGAAGTCGTGCTCACCAATGCCAGATATGAATTACTCGGTCCTTATTTTCCTTAGCCTTTGTCGCCCCATGACTTGACGACTAAATGATGACTTGATGACATGACTAAATGACACGATTTGAATAACGTCATTAGCACGTCATGAATGCCAAGGCTTGCCTTCAAATACTCTCCCAAATTACTCCCCCACATTTTTGCGGCCTGTAAGCTAAGGAACCAGAGAGGTTTAGGTGTTAAAGAAGGGCATGGCCGTAGGCTGCATCAGAAGTCTTCAATAAGGCTATTACAGTCCAAAACTTCCTACAAACGTGGTACACTCCCTTTAGAATGTCCTAAATCCGGAGCATATTTCAAAAACATGCTCTAGTGAGCCCTCCGGACTACCTACGTTTAATGATAGGGTAATGCCACTGCAGCACGGTCAAGACATAACGAGGATGTGAAGTTTTATTATTTTCGTGACAAAATTACGCTGACCACGTTTTCTAACAACACTACGCTTCTTCTCTGCAGTGGCGTCCACCGTAGTCATGGCAACAACCGTGCGCATCTCTCCTCGTGCGAGTAGAAGAACGCCTGTGATTGGCCCAGCGCGTAAGAGGCTGTTACCGAGAGCACCGGTTAAGGTTGGTACAGTGCGCCACATGTATCATGTGATGCTATCATTTCCAAAGCCAAAATGCGCCTAGAAAAAACCACTGAGGTAAACGCCATGTAGGGAAGAAATCAAAGCTGTATAACGTTTCATTAAATTTGCAAGATAAAGCTTCATGTTTCGTATATCTTTTTGATTAAACAGTGTTTTAGACTTCCGTAGCATTTATTACACAAACAGTTTAACACCTTAATTTGTTGGAAACATTACAGAAAACACGTTGAAAAAATCGAAGAAAGTGAAATGCATTACGTTCATAGTGGTGAGCAGGGAGCCAAATGAGATTTCCCCCGCAGGGTTGGCTACTTCAAATCAGAATTCTGAGCTAATCAGAACGATTTTGAGAGAGCTGATATTTCTTTTAAAATGGTGAGCGTCTGATGTAACAGTAAGGGGCAATTATGAAACAAATTTGGACGATCCTTATAACAAAGAACGCCGCGGGGCGAGCACGCAAACACCTGATGTTAATCTGAAGAAGTTGCAATTCTTATGGTTTGCGATTATCATCTTCCAGCGCTTACTAATTTCACTGGGCTCAAAAACAAAAAGACAATAGTTTCAGCAAGAAACCCATGTGTCATACTCAAACGAAAGCTTGTATCACCTCTTCACAACTTGCTTCGTTGAATGGTTTGGAAAAGTTAACTCGTAACACTGAAATAGTCTTTGTCTGGAAACAACCTTTTGACCAGACAAAGCAGGGTCAGTGAATTTCCTAGCACCATAAAAATGTGGAAAATCGTCAGATCTAGCTTCAGCCAATTCATTGCTTCTTTCGCGAGATTCTTTCAATCTTAGCTTGCAAATGACAGACTCGCATCGCCCCCCCCCCCCCCTCCCTATTCTTCCGTGACATGACAAAACCGCATCGAGGCGATGGTCGTGGCATAAGTGCGTTTCATAATATTATTCGTCACGTGAAATGTGTCAATCTGACGATTCTTGGGCGGGATTTGTAAGAACTAAAAACCTTCTTACGAAGTTGCTGCAATCGGACTGCTCTGTCCCAAGATGGCAGGGTGTCGTTAAAACACCAATGCGGCTGCAACAATGAAGCGCCCCGGATGTCGCATGGTTTAATGTAGTGTGCTCACTTATGGTATGCTCTATCAGCGAGTGCGCAAAATTTTACCCCATATCGGTGATAGGAAGGCATAGTAACTGCGATGGCGACAAACGCGCCTACACTGTTCACTGGCGGCGAACAATAGAAGCAGTAGTTCCAGGAGGCAACGGCACGAGGAGAGGATCGGGCGGCAGGCGGCAATCGTCGGTGGATAAGTGGAAGGTCATCGTCGATGCGTGGCTGCGGGCCGGTTCCAGGTCCCTCCCGCGACTGCTGAGCCAGAGCTGATCCTGTCGTTGGAGCTGGGGACGGTGCTCAACGCGTCGCCGGCGGCGAGAGCAGAGGTCGCGCAGACATCCGACCAGAGCAGCCAGCACTTCGCAGAGCGTGACGACGCTGACGCCGAGGAAAAGGCCCATGTGGCCACCGAGCTCGGCCAACATCTCAGAGCCCGTCTGACACCACTCGCGCACGTGGCGGTACTGCAGCGACACGAAGAAGATGCGCGTAAACAGCACATCATGCTTATGGGAGCCCAGCATCCTCTGTATGTACCTGCTGGCCGGTTGGCTCCACTGCGCCGGGACCATCGACACCGTGTAACTGTTCTCGACGCAGGCGGGCGGGCAGTCGGCCGGCGTCATGCGCCGTTCCACGTCGCGGACGCAGCTGACGACGTCGTGCGGCGAGCAGAGCGGCAGGCCCTGCGCGGCCTCCACCCGCGGCAGGCTGAGCCAGTGGCAGCCGCACCCGTCCGCCACGGCCGCGGCCAGCCGCAGCACCGGACAGTTGGCGGCCGACGCTGCCGGCCGGCTGCCGTTGGCCTCCTCGCACAGGTGAAGGGCCGAGAAGGCGGTGTCGCGCAGGCCGCGCCGGTCGGTCATCTCGCGCGTCAGGCGCAGCTCTATGGTCATGGACGGCGACATGGCCACCGAGTGCGTGTAGACGCGCAGGTGCGGCAGCGTGCCGCGGTCGTCGACCAGCACCTCCAGGCCAATGCGCGCCCCCATGCTGTCTACGACCAGCGTGCGGTCGAGCGCCGGGAACCCGGAGGTGGTCGGCGTCAGCAACAAGCCCATGCCGAACTGCTTGCCGTCAGCGGGCTGACGCGAATCTGCAGATGGCGGCAGGGGGGGGGGGGAGCATGGTCAGATGAGTTAGCATGAGCAGGCAGCACACTGACCCCTAGTGGTATGCAGTGGCGCGGGGTCGGAGTCGACACTTGAGTTGGAGTCGGAGTCGGAGTCGGAGCCGCCGCGGAGGTGGTGTTTTATTCGGAGTCGCAGTGGAGCACGAGTCACTGTGACTTATCTGCCTAGGTCTTCAAATCTATGTTTTTGGCATGTTGTCAAAGCGGGTATACAAAGGATGCGTAACAATGGGCTGTAAACACAACGGTGTGAGCGAGCTGGTTGTAGCAGTGATGTAGAAAGTGTATTTGCTAGAAATAGAACTGCCACATGCGTGCTTACTGTCAAGTTGTTGTTGCGCTGCCTGAGGTGCGCGTAAATTTTCTTTGAACGGATTGATGTCATGCTATGTAACACATTTCAATGTCATGTGGGGTAGTTCTTTATCAACATGACATAGTGACAGATGACTAGCTTACAAACTAAGTTTGATTTAAATGCACGATAATGCGGAATATTAGATGATACCGTCATGTGCTGTGCACAGCGTTGCGGATTAAACCTGAAACCCTTGCAACCTACAAGTCTGAATTAATTTCGACTTGTTGAATTCCATACAATGGTAGAAGGGCGCAGCAACATATCTAATCTAGAACACAGTGGCCACATGGTTCCAGATGACGCTCAGACGTTCTCGTGATATGATGCTGAAAAGCATGAGGCTGTTAACAACCATATCACTGTTCCAACTAATGGCATCACGCACTCATCTGATCTTATCTAAGACTGAGCGCGTTTTGTGTCACAGGGGGCATTATTTGTCAAAAATAGCTGGTGAAGGGGGAATTTTCAGACACTGCCTTTCTACGAGCCCTTGGCTACAATGCGTAAAATGCTCGCAAAAAGGACCGCACAGAAACACTAACTGTCGTGGTGAAAGCCCAACTTCGGTAGAGCGCTGAAGTTATACTGACCACATTCGTAATGTGGCGAAGCACGTAATGGTAGGCTCGGCTTCCAGAATCACCTCACCAACGAGAGCCATTTAGCCTTAGGTTTGACTGTATCAACCTAGTTACAGGGAGGCCGACAGTCGTGTAGTCGCATGGCATGGTATGGGTCCTTTCGTGCTTTTTGGATAAATGACCGAGCCAAAATGGATCTGTTGAAGATGTTTTACAATAATAGGATGATCTGTTAAAAGTGCTTACAATGTGATATGGTCAGCACGGAATCAGATAAAAAGGCTATCTAGGCAAAATTTCCAATTTTTTGCATTGCTTTTCATCTTATAACTGGACTGGGCCCATAATCTGCACTATCAACGTCGCACCAAAATGCAAAATTGCTACCCAATTTTGTTGCCTTATGAGATCTTACAGCAAAAATAAGTGACATCAATATCACGCCAGTTGCGAGAAGAAGTGTCTGATCAGGCACGGGCCAACTCCCCGACTACACCCCGACGATTTCTCCGTCCGTGAACCTCCGAGCCCCAATATGTCACCCGCGCATGGATGGGCAGCACACAGAAGTCCTAACCTCTCATGGCAAAGCACCGCCCTTGTAGGGTGTAGATCCGAGTCACCATCTTGTCGCAGCACTCCTCGGCCAGCATAGGCCGGTCGGTGCCCGCGCGACACATCTTGAAGACGTCGGTGCAGGCTGGCGTCAGCGAGTCGAGAAGCTCCTGGTGGCTTTCCCCGGGCCGAAGCAGCTCCTGGTACTCAGCATGGAGGCGCGCCTGCCGCAAAGGACAGCGTCATGTTTCAGGTGCGCGCGACTCGGACATCCGCGTGGGAGAGCCGAGTTTAATCCCTGGTCTATGAGCCTGGCATAATACGGCCTACGAGCCGAGTTTAATCCCTGGCCTATGAACCTGGCGTAACCCGGCCTACGAGCCGAGTTTAATCCCTGGCCTATGAACCTGGCGTAACCCGGCCTACGAGCCGAGTGCGATTCCTGGTCTTTTTCCATGGCCAATGAGAACCTCTGTTTCCACGGCAGCCGCCGGCGCTCTAGGGAGAGGCTGCGTGACGGTGTACACTCTTCATACTTCAAGTAAGGCCACACCAGAATCGCGGCGGTGATAACCTAGCGTCATCGAGCTCTGCCGAATATGACACAGGGACACTGACTCGGAGGAACGTTCCTCGACCATGAGAGAGCCATGCGAGGTTGTTGCAATGCTGGCAAAGCAGCAGGCTGTCAGTGAGACGAACGGTATTTGTCACAGAAATGGAAAACAATTATAATGATGTGGCGTTCAATTTGATGATTCAATGGTTCTTTTTCTTGCCAGAGTGATCTGCGCATGTGGTTTCAGTTCAATTCCCGTTGTCAGTTTGGAATATGAAAGTCGTGGATAATGCGCTCAACTGTGTCTGATTGTGGCAAGTGCAGGGTTGAGGTAGCTCACGCAGACAGCACTCACTCCGGTCCTTCCATATGCACCGTCCAAAAACTGTCCGCAAACAACGCTCTCAAGCTATCATCCGGCTTTGCCCAGCCAGTCACGTGCATCCTATGCACAGTTCCAGGCGATTCGCGCGCCCCCCCCCCCCCCACCCCCACCCCCACACCCACACCCACACCCACACTCACACCCACACTCACACCCACACCCACACGCCCACACCCACACCCACACACCCACACCCACACCCACACCCACGCCCACACCCACACCCACACACACCCACACACCCACACACCCACACCCACACCCACACACACAGGTGTCCACCTGTCTGGCAGTATCCTGTGCAAAATAGTGGTTGATGAAGGCGTTGCCGCCCATGGAGACAGCCAGGTAGGACGCCAGCTCGTCGCTGATG
>NW_023596182.1:0-31873 GCF_011947565.3 Pollicipes pollicipes
TTTGAAGCGGGGATGTTGTTGCCGGAGGTGATGTATTGGCTGTCGTCTGCCTGGTAACTAGGGCTGTGTTTCACATTGGTCCCAACCTGTGATTTGTGCGGTGAGATGTAGACTCGGCCCTGGTTGTCACCGATAGTTAGGCGACATGTGATCAGTCGGTGTTGTTCCTTGTCCACAGAGCTTCCTGTTGCGCGTGGCATCGCACCCAATTCTGTCTTGGGATCCGATTTTTCTGCGATTTTTACAAGATGAAAAAGACTGGAAGGAAATAGTGACTGGCACTGGTAAGAGCTGTCTCATCAGTGGCACGTCGATAGCTCATTTTTTGTAGGGCTCGGTCTACGATCGGGTTTGTTTAACAATATTGCGCTATCATCGGATGCACTGGCACCATCTATGGCTTACAACAACTATGAGCTAAATCTGGCATGATTCTCTCACATAACCCTTGTTCGCTTCGAAACAGGATATTTGGCGAAGGTGGAGAAACAGCTAAAATCGTTGAACGCCACAATCCGCGTCAAGAAGGGAGACAGCCGATTCGATGAGCTACTCAGCTATGGAAAGGAACTGGAGGTGATTATTTTGGGGGCGACCAATCCAGTGCTGTGTGGAACTTATCTCCAGGGCTTCCTGTCATTTCATTGCTGTTATTTTCGTTATAGCTCGTTTTGCACCTTTTGGTATCGACCGTGGCTTAGAACAGTTGCCTGTGACCCTGCAAAATCGACAGGCGTGTCAGAAAGTGGCATCGTTGGCTGACGCCCTGCCCCGCGTGAGAGCGTGGCAGACGTCGGACAGTGCCATCGCATTCCATGCACCCCAGCCCGAGTTCTGCCGGTGGCATCGTGCGCTGTCAGCTGACTGTGTCGACGGGCAGACTGGTGGTGTCGCCGTGTGCCTGACCCATGTCCCGGCAATGTGCCGTGTGTGCTCCGGCTCGAGCGAGTGCCGGACTGGGCCGTGTCGCCGTGTGCCATGACCCGTGTCCCGGCAGTGTGCCGTGTGCTCCGGCTCGAGCGAGTGCCGGACTGGGCCGTGTCGCCGTGTGCCCTGACCCGTGTCCCGGCAGTGTGCCGTGGTGCTCCGGCTCGAGCGAGTGCCGGACTGGGCTGTGTCGCCGTGTGCCATGACCCGTGTCCCGGCAGTGTGCCGTGTGTGCTCCGGCTCGAGCGAGTGCCGGACTGGGCCGTGTCGCCGTGTGCCCTGACCCGTGTCCCGGCAGTGTGTCGTGCGTGCTCCGGCTCGAGCGAGTGCCGGACTGGGCCGTGTCGCCGTGTGCCCTGACCGTGTCCCGGCAGTGCGCCGTGTGTGGTGACCCACCGGTGGGTCGGACAGACGCACCTGACGGCCGTGCTGCGCTCGAGGGCGCGGCTGACAGACGCCACGTACGCCATCCGGCGGCAGCACGCCAACTACGGCCGCGTGCTCAGCGAGTGGTCGGCCATCGAGACGCGCATGGGCGACGGCCTGCAGAGCGCCGGGCACTACATGGACGCGCACGCCGCCAGCATCGACACGTTTAATCGAGGAGGATGAGGTGCGTGCAGCCCGCCGCGGGGACGCCGCCCGCCCGCCCCCTCCCCGGGGTGTTGGGCGGGTGCGCAGGGCCGCGGTGTGTGCTGTGTGCGTGCGGACGAGCAAACAGTGCAACGTCCAGCTGTCGGTGTCGGCCGGGGTATCGGCTGATGCTGAGATGCTGATGTCCGACGAGTGATCCGCGGACACAGGCCTCGGCCGGCAGACTGCCGCCCTGGCCACTGAGCGCCGCCCCGTCCCGACCGTCCCGTCCAGTCACAGGTCTTGCCCACAGGTGTAACATTGACCAGCTGAAGGAGTACATGTACTACGCGCGCGGCGCTGCAGACCGTCTGCCACAAGTACACGATGATGCATACCAGCTGGAGCGGCTGGACGACTCGCTGTCGACGCTCTCGCAGCGGCGGGAGAGCGCGCTGCAAGGTGGGCTGGCGCCGATACAGGCCGTCGCCGTCCTCCGGCGCCGCACACCCCGCTTGCCCGGGTCACCGGCGTCCTCCTGCGCCTCATATCCACTGACCCGGGCCACCAGGTCCCTCCGGCGCCGCACACCCACTGACCCGGGCCACCGCGTCCTCCGGCGCCGCACACCCACTGACCCGGCCCATGCCGTCTTCCCTGCGCCATACACCCACTGGCTCGGGCCACCACGCCGTCCTCCGGCGCCACACCCGCTGACCCGGGCCACCGCCGTCCTCCTGCGCCACACCCACTACCTGTGCCATCCTGCCATCGCCGTCCTCCGCCCCACACACCCGCTGACTCGGGCCAACGCATCCTACGGCGCTGCACACCCACGGTGTGTTCTGGCCTCCGAGGGACCTGGTGGATATTATCGGTAGGGATGGTTTCCGCGACTCTCTCTTCCCTCTCTCTCTCTCTCTCTCTCTCTCTCTCTCTCCTCTCTCTCTCTCTCTCTCTCTCTCTCTCTCTCTCTCTCTCTCTCTCTCTCTCTCTCTCTCTCTCTCTCTCTCTCTCTCTCTCTCTCTCTCTCTCCTCTCTCTCTCGCTCTCGCTCTCGCTCTCGCTCTCGCTCTCGCTCTCGCTCTCGCTCTCGCTCTCGCTCGCTCTCGCTCTCGCTCGCGCTCTCGCTCTCGCTCGCTCTCGCTCTCACCTCTCACTCTCACTCTCACTCTCACTCTCCTCTCACTCTCCACTCTCACTCTCACACTCACTCTCACTCTCACACTCACTCTCACTCTCACTCTCACTCTCACACACTCACTACATCACTCTCACTCACTCACTCACTCACTCACTCACTCACTCACTCACTCACCTCACTCACTCACTCACTACACCTCACTCACTCACTCACTCACTCACTCTCTCACTCTCTCACTCTCTCACTCTCTCACTCTCTCACTCTCTCACTCTCTCACTCTCTCACTCTCTCACTCTCACACTCTCACACTCTCACTCTCACTCTCACTCTCTCACTCTCTCACTCACTCATGATAGCACTAAGCAGTGACATCTTCCAAACAGTGACTTTTATCTCCTTAACTGCCTCACTCACGCAACGTGGCGTTATGTTACGCCACGAATTTGGGATGCATGTATTGGCTAAGTAAGTGTCTGCCACGGTGGGGCCCAGCGCCGTGCTCCAGGTTCAGGTAAAGAAGAAGAAATGTCGCAAATGTAGGCCATTGATCAGTGTGGTGACCTGTGATTGATGCACTACATGGTTGACCACAGTAATTGTCGACCTATTTGAAAACTCCGTGATGGGTCAGAATGTACGTTGAACACTTGTCATTATGACATTATGCATGTACGCTCAACAATTGTGGGATGTGATGGATGTCCGGCGAGTGGGACTGAGAGTGTCCGGTCGGGTGTCGCCAGGGAAGCCGAGCCTGATGTGGCGCTTGCTGGGCAGCGTCGACACGGACGAGGTGCGCGAGATGAAGGTGGCCGAGGTCGACCAACAGGTGGCTGACACTGAGACTCAGATCCAGCAGCACTCGGCCAAGCTCAGGTCAGAGCTCGGCCGCGGCGGTACTCGGCCAAGGTCAGGTTAAAGCCTCGGCCGCAGCAGTACTACGGTCAAGCTCAGGTCAGGGTCCCGGCCACAGCGGTGCTCGGTCAAGGTCAGGTCAGAGCCCCGGCCACAACGGTGCTCGGCCAAGCCGGACTCAGGCTACCGCGGCAGCGCTCCATCAAGCTGAGGCCAGCCACTACAGCCTTGGTGGTACCTTTGCGAAATCTGCGGGATCCCTCATATAAAACCCTCAGCCAAAATCAATTTAAGGCCCCATGGTTTAATAACGATCATCCAACGCTGCGAACGTGTTACCCAGGTCGGAACATAGGATTTTTTGCACGGAACACCACCTTGACGAAGTGCTTGCACAAAAAACGAGTCCCTGATAGCTCATGTTGCTAGATATGGTAAGTGGCCGAGTCAGCCATTGTCTTAAGGTTTAATGCTGCAAGCGTGATATCACTTGTCTCCAGCTTTATTCCGCCTTTCAAAGCAAGGTGTTTCGTCAGCTATAGCTTATTATAAGTTGCATTTTCCGAGCGTCTTGGATATATCCGGTGTGCAGAATTAATGTCTTCATTTTATGAAACGTCCGTTACACATCTTGTGTTCTTGTGAGTATAATTCTGAACAACGAAGTACAAACATCGAAAATCCTCTCAAATTCACAAGTTTTGGATAAAACAGTGGTAGAACATGACATGCCATTACCACACAGTTGTCATCTGTATGGACTACATGAATACAATATCATTGAACCAACTTCAGCCATTTCCATTTGCAGTGCATAGGGAGTCAGAGTGCCTGACATCTGGCACAAGCCCAGCTGACCGTATGTACGCCGGATTGTCCCATGCTCATGTTGTGTGTTCACTTAATGGATATATTTGAGGGATGTTGGACATAACCAGGTCAGGCATGGACGTTCAGAGTTCTAAATTTTTCAATGTGTGTGCTACCTGCCACCCCCAAGGTATGCTTGATTCTGGGCCTGCTGCACGTGCTCACCCACGCCTCTGCTTTCTGCAGCGAGTTCGTGGAAAAAGCCTTGGAGGATGCTGAGAGATTTCATGCACGTAAAGTCAAGGATCTTCGTGAAACTCTCATCAACTATGTGAAGCTTCAAATTCGAATTTGCAAGAAGGTGAGAACAAACATTGCATGAATCAGGATAAAGATATGTTCGTGATATCTTGAATGTTACATAATTAGAGGTGCGCCGAAAAGTACCGAGTGATCACTGGCACGACAAGAGTGCACCAACGGAGTGCTCAAGGGATGCGCTCAGTCGTACTTCTCTATCACTGACCCAGTAATGACGTCACTGGATTTTCCGGGGCACGTAGACTATGAGAAGTCGAAGAGGAAAACAGGCCCCCAAACATTTTAAAGGACGGGAAGGCTTGGTAGGACGAGGGCCCTTCGGCGGACGCGTGTACAAGAGATCGCCAGCAGTGCACACGTCAATACACGACTGTGGAAGTGCCCCAATGTTAGGGGAGGGACTGCCTGGCTGACAGGTACCCGCCCAACTGCCTCTGTACGCATGCTCCGCATCCGCCCGTGTCGTGACGTCCCGCCTCTGTCGCAGGGACTGCAAACCTGGAAACACTTCCGCGACTGCGTGGGACAGCCTGGGCGGCTGCCCCGCCCCGGCGCCGCAGGAGCTGGCCTCCCCCTAGTGGACCGCAGCTGGACGGCCGGTGGGAGGGGGCGTCCCGGCTCCTGGGGGCGGCTCGCGGAGCGGCAGCGCAGCGGAGCGGGCGCACTCGCCACCTGGCGACAGTCTCACCGACCAGCCCGGTCGCGCTGACCGAATCTCTTGGCCCTATTCCTGCTTGTTGGTGTCTGCTTTTGACCGCACTCCGGTGATCAGCGATGGCTATCCAGAGGAGCGGCATGCGGCCCGTGAAGCAGGCGAGGCTTTCCAGGTCCTTTTCCAGTCGTATGTTTGTATGGCTTGTAAGGGGGGGGGGGGGTACTTGTGGACATAAAGGCTGATTTACGTTTACCTCAGCTTCTAGTGATGTGTACGTTGCGTTGTCGTATGTTCTCTACACTGTTCAACGGGCACGTGTTGTACCTTATTTTCTGGTGTGGTCGCTGCGACAGGGTGAATGGCGGGACCCGCCGGCCGCTGAGGGCTTGGTTACCTGGCACAGGGCGGGGATCTTCGCCGCCGGTGATGTGCTGTCAGTGGAGGACGTGAACTGCTTATTCCATGCCCGCTGAGCTATTTCTCACCGGGCCATCGCACGATCAACATACGGTCTTGCAGTGTGTTCGTGATGCGCGCCGAAGCTTACGTACTGTTTTGTTATTTTTGAAAAGTACAGATATATGGTTGTGTGTTGGGGTCTCGCACATATATTGTTCGGTGTGCTGCAAACCTCGAATGCTGATCTATGACCAGGCTTTGCCTGGTAAAACAACGGTTTGCCAGTGAGTTCTGCGAAGATACTGAAGGCATTGGTAGGACTGATAGCTCGTCAAACGAGCGTGATCACGGCCTGGGAACTGACGCGTCGCACGTGGGCGGAGAGGGAGGCAGCAACCATGCAGTGCCCTCATGTATTCCCGGACGCCCGTGGGCGCGAGTTTCGCGCAAGTCATTCGAGTCTCCCAAGTAGCTGGGCATTCCTGGTCAGCACTACGCGCGAATGGTGCGACCGCAGGCATACCATAGCACAGTACGAGGGCCAGCGACGACATATTTTATCGACATGGCCCGAAGAAAACGTGGCGGCGCAAAAACGGCAGCAATGTTAGGGGTAGATTAAACGGGACGGCGATTTCAAAAGGTGGCGTATGCACGGCAGCAGTTCAACAGGTGATGTGAATACGGGAGCAATTCAAGGAGTGACGTAAACACGGCGGCGATGCAGCGGGTGACGATGGCGGCGGCAATTCAACAGGCAACTTGAATGCGACAGCAATTGGGTGGCGTGATTACGGAAGCAATTCAACGGGTGGCGTGAATACGGCAGCAATTCAACACGTAACGTAAATACGGCGGCAATTCAACAGGTGTAAATGTGCCGGTATCTCAAAGGGTGACGTACATACGCCAGTAATTCAAAGGGTGGCATGCACGAGTGTCGACTTATACTATTTTGGGTGCGCCACTGGTTCCCCAACGTTGATTCTGGCCCCGTAAGCTTCTGGGGCCAAAGCATACGTAAAACATTACAAATGAGAGCTCAAAATATTTTCAAATTATTTGAGCTTCAAACGTTTTTGATAACTGCTTAACAGGTAAAAAGAACAAACTGAACGAAGCGCAACGTGCAATGCCAGTTTCAATTAAGTCCAGCTGACGGAGCCCGTCAAAATTCTAGAGCAACTCGTTCGTGCCATGTTTACTAGAGCATTTTCTGTTTTTGAAGCATGCTGCATGTTTCAGTTGCACAGTTCATGTCTTGTTAACCCTGGCCCAGTTTTGGGCCATTGTCCGAGCGTTTTGGCATTGTTCAGCGATGTTTTAAGTTCTGTAGACTGCAATAAGCTGCGTTTGCTGCGAAGTTCCGCCGCGACGTCTTATCGGAGAATTAACCCGCGCTCGGGTAGTGCTCAGTTCTGCCCCCCCCCCCTCCCCTCGAAGTTTTTACGGAATAATTTCCGACCGACGCGGTGCAGCCCGCGCCGAACCTCGCATAGCCATAGGCAAATGAGTAACGCATTTTTTGGTAAACAAATTATTGCCAAGTCACTGACAAATGACGTGTCAAAGTTAGGCTGTAGTTGTCAACCAATGCAATTTCTATGAAATCGTTCAATCTGATGCGACATCGGAGTGTTAGACGAAGCTTTACGTCTCGAGATAGTTTCTTCGGCAACAAAGCAACTGAATTGGGACTAAAACAGATATAATTGGTCTAAGGTCGGGTATGCAAGCTAGACCCAGATCAGAACCAACGTGCTTCTTTATTCGAGGGCTTGTTGTGTGGAGTAGTTTTGGTGCTTACTTGAAATTTATTAATAACAGTGCCGCAACAGACATCTTGCATGGACCTTTTAAACGTAAGAGTAGGTTACTGACCTAAAATGATCCCGATAAAGATTTTGTTTTAAGGAAACATACCGTCTAGTGCAATCCTTGACAATTATTCAAACGCAGAAATGACGACGCTTGCGTGATTTACTTATTATGACCATTTAATGGTCGAACGAAGTCACTAACCTAGAATATCACCAGTGACCTTAAGTGACAAACTCAACCTTAAACCGGGTATCCAGGTTCCCGGTGGTTGCATTAGGAGGTCTGGGGCCACTTTGATATATACCACCATCCTGACCTTTACCCATTAAAAAACAACATTCCTTCACCTATGACCACATCGACCCTCTTATCACTGGAGGCTTAATTAGTTTGGGAGCACATTGGAGGAAAAGCATGCGCAAGCCATAGTCATGCATCTGCCTGGATCGCAGCTCCCGCTTGAGTGCCTAAGTTGCCCCAGTGGCCTGGCGCTCAGGCTGGAACTGCTTCCTATGCATTTTTCACGTCAGGCTCGCGCGCGGGGATCGAATCTGGGTCATTTGCGGGAAAGAATAGCTCAAACTTCAAATCGCGTTCAGAGCTCTTTTCCAATAAAATGCTGGGATAAATCCTGGCTCTAAAACTCTTCGACGGGCACTTGACGACATCAGGTACGAAACCACGCCACACTACGCATCTTGTCTGATTGCATTGACAAATAATGATAAGGCGGTGGCCGCCGTATTCTCGTTTTACGGACTACCACCGCACAATGCTGCGCAGGAAATCTTTAGCAGGGTGAATCAGACAAAACTAGCACTTTAAGACGCCCTAAAATTCATTCCGCGACTTCACGCCGTGCCACAAGTTTGTAGGGGCATGTCACCATGACAACGACAACGACAGCACTTAATTTCGTGGATATTTCAAATTTAGCACTACTGAAATGCTAAGTATGCAGCAGAAACATCTAGAAAGTGGCTCTGGTTTGCTTTCGTTGCCTATTTAAATAGCAAAAGCCAGTCAAGATCTTGCAGCATAAACTACGCTCTTGGATTTTATGGCATTAATTTCTCATAGGCCATATTACTGAGGAAAACTGCATTAGCTCAGCGATCAAGCCGATGAGACGCTATGTTCAGTATGAAGTCTAGTCCCCTGCGAGTATGTCGCCGGTTGCCAGGCTCACTTCACCTATAGGTTGAATAACCGTGGGACTGGCGAGGAAGATTAAATTGACTGCTGATATTCGTTGCAATAAAAGCATGTAGCCGAAATATCAATTCAGCTATCTTTCCATTCTCTTCGTTAATCTACGAGGAACAAGGCAATTAGTACCACCTTATCTGTGTGTATGTTTGTTGCAAATGCGTTCAACACCTTACGTAAAACAACATCTTGATTGCATTTGACGCTGCTCAAAATAGAGGAATAACGGCTCAAAGACGTAGTGCATCTCGCCGCAGTTCAAAATAAAGACTCAGCTCAGCCCACCACATTCAAGACATACCTGAGACTGTTATGACCCATGTGCACCGATGAAGGCAAAAAGAGTCACTTGGTGGCAAAAACAACGATGACTCGGTGCAATAGGAAAGTTAAAGCGACGCCGTAAACATTTTCCGCCACTGAGCCTACCACAATCCAATTGGAATGAATCTGAGATGAGGCGAATGGCCTTCGGCGTCTCCAGATTTCCTTCGCCCGTCCGTAGACACATGTTTCACAATGTCCTCATCGCGCGTCTTGACATCGTCCGTGCAAGCCAGAAGGGACAGCCTGGCCACATCTGAAATGATCACCATCACATCCGTATCCTCATATACGACGTATCGAATTACAGAGTGCATTTTTAAAAAGGGTTGCTAGAGGAGAGCCCGAACCCGTCCCGACGATCTTACAAACCATTCAGTCTGGTAAGGACAAAGTGTGGGTAAAATCAGGCCGGCGTCATCCAGCCTGTGCACAGATTTTCATAAACCTCGGTGAACTTTTCCTTTGTCACCGTATCTAAGGTGATCTCCTAGGATGAGCTGCATAATGGGCTCCAAGGCATATTACTTATCAGCTCCATGGTTTGAACAGCACAACAAACATAATATGTCAGTTGAAGAAGAGATAACACGCAACCAACAAGTACCTGAAAACACGAGTATTTGAGCCTCCCCTCCCCGATACCAAACAGGGTACCACCAGCCGGTACCAATCAGAACACCACCGGGCGATACCAGTCAGAGCATCATCGGAGGTATCGAACCGAGCATCACCAGTCAGAACCAATCAGAGCACTACCGGCCAGTGTCAATTAGAGCATCACCGACCGGTACCGGTCAGAGCGCCACCGGGCTGTACCAGTTGGAACACCAGCGAGCGGTACCGATCAGGACGCCATCGGCAATATCAATCAGAGCACTATCGGCCGGCACCGGTCAGAGCACCACCGACCGGTACCAGTCGGAGCGCCATGCAATGACCGGAACCAGTCGGAGTACCATCGGGGGTGCCGGTCAGAACACCACTGGTCGATGCCAATCAGAGCACCACCGGCCGGTACCACTCAGAACACCATCGGGTGATACCAATCAGAGCATGCTTTTGTGTTTTTTATCCCTTATCACTTTCCGTCGTTTTTTGACATACTGTTTTATCTGTCAGACTAATGACACGTAATAGCCCCGTATGTATGTGGGGTATCAGCTGAGGTCAAATTCAAATTCAAATGCAAATACAAATACATTAGCATCACCGATCAGTACCAATCAGAGCTGCAGCACCCACGTGGAGAATGTGAACTTCAGGCGGGCTGCAGAGGAAGGTGACAGAGAATGCGAGAGGTAAGCATGATGGTGAGCTCCGGAAATTCCTCAGTGCGCATATGAAGCCGGGCGTGCCTGCCCATGACCAGCCCACAAATCGCGGCGCGAGGTTTACAAGAGAGGCAGACAGCAGCAGCAGCCGCTGTTGCAGTCGACGTGCAGGATATCTACGGCCTCAGCAAGATAACCTTTCCACAGCGCCAACCCGGTCCGGTCAAGGCGGGCTCGAGTCACCGATCTAGTGCCTTAGTGGTTTCCAACTCTTTTCGCCATTTTCGGAATGGCTTATGCAAACTGGTGTATGCTTCAGCGCCAGTGTAGTGAGGTAATATACCACCACACACGGGTGAAAACCACACGCGTCAGCCTGCGGCGAAATTACTGTAATTATAACGATGCTCAATGAAGCAAGTAAATCTGCCATGCTGTTCTGATTCGTATTTTTCATTTGATTCGCGCGTCGAAATTGTCACCCGCGGCTATGAATGTCACAGAAAATTGCTCTACAGATCAGCGTTGCGTGGTCGATGAATCACAATAAACTGGGCCTGCTCGCAATGTTGGGCATGTGTGGCTGGCCATCTGTTGCTGGCCATCTACCACGTGTGAATTCGAATTCATCACCGGGCCGTAGGCTGTATCGGTGCTGTCACCTACGTCATTGGCGTCTTATGTTCCTTTTTGGGCCCATAGTGCTGTTTAAACAGCATTACATCGAAATTTCCGAAGCTCGCTACACTCCGAAATTGTCAAACGGGGCATCTTTGGATCCATCACTTTCTAAAGCAATACTCAGCGTCAATGTATGAGTCAATGATTGAATAGCAATACGAACAGAACGGAAATACAACTTTTTTACAGAAGTTACAAATCAGGTA
This sequence comes from Pollicipes pollicipes, assembly GCF_011947565.3. Taxonomy (NCBI): domain Eukaryota; kingdom Metazoa; phylum Arthropoda; class Thecostraca; order Pollicipedomorpha; family Pollicipedidae; genus Pollicipes; species Pollicipes pollicipes. Next base: position 11,199 of record NW_023596182.1, read on the forward strand.
GGACTACGCCTCCATCCCTCAGTTGCATCCCCGTTCCGCCGCTGCTGGGCTCTGAACCATGTCTGCCCTAATTTGCCCGACTGCAGTCCGGGTCCCCGCGGCTGGACTCTAACCCGTGTCTGCCCTAGTTTGCCCGACTGGATCCCCGGTCCCCGCGGCTGGACTTTAACCCGTGTCTGCCTAGTTTGCCCGACTGGATCCCCGGTCCCCGCGGCTGGACTCTAACCCGTGTCTGCCCTAGTTTGCCCGACTGGATCCCCGGTCCCCGCGGCTGGACTTTAACCCGTGTCTGCCCTAGTTTGCCCGACTGGATCCCCGGTCCCCGCGGCTGGACTCTAACCCGTGTCTGCCTAGTTTGCCCGACTGGATCCCCCGTACCTGCGGCTGGACTCTAAACCCGTGTCTGCCCTAGTTTGCCCGGCTGGATTCCCGGTCCCCACGGCTGGACTTCGTCCCATGCCCGCCCTAGTTTGCCCGGCTGGATTCCCGGTCCCCGCGGCCGGTGCGGCATCGGGCGCGCTCGTTTCTTCGTGTCACGGTTCTGAGGGAGGTTGGGCCTTGTTGGACAGGACGACAGCTGGCCGGCCGGGCCGACGCCACCTCGTCCCATTGTGCCGGCTACCCCAGCGCGAAGCACAGGTGCGCGTTGCGTCGCGTCGACAAATCGTACGTCTCTGGACGGTGAGGCGGCGACGGCGCTCGAGACGGGACGTCCTTCAAGCCGACAGCGGCGCAGCCATGGTAGTGACCGCCGGTGAGTGAGCAACCCCACCTGCAGGTGGTTACCTGTTTGAGAGAACTGTCCATTGCCCGTCTCGAGATAATCATTCGGCTCCAGGTGGACCTCGGTCACCGCCGACATGCCACTGAGTTACGCCAGCTGGCACCAGTAGCTGGGTGGTCATTTCATCAAATCTGGCGCTGTTGGTCCTCAGGTAAATGGTGACTACGAGCTGTTGAATGTTCTTCGTAATGTACATCGTAATTACATATTGCGAATTGTCATGTAAGAATGTTAATGTCGAATGTGTATTCGCAGCCTTTTCCTTGAACAGCTTTAGTACTTCTCACTTTTTGGGGTTACGTCTTTACATATGCTACACACTTACCGGCTGGCATTGACCTAACTCCTCCCCCTAAGTTGTTCCGTGCATTAGCGAGGAACATTACGCATATAGAAAAGTAGTATTGGCCACACAGTAGTATCAGCCATACTCCTCGGAGAAAAACCAGGAGAATGGAAGTATAGTTGGGTTGATACTTCGGCAACATGCCTTTATCGAAACAATAGCAGAAGTGAATTCAAAATTTGGGATTCACTTCTGCTATTGTTTCGGTAAAGGCATGTTGGCGAAATATCAACCCAAACCTAATTTCCATTCCCTTGATTTTTCTCCGAGTAATAAGGCTAATTCTGATGTCTCATCTAATCCCTGCCCCTACTGGCATTTTTCACACAAGGAATTTGGCCCACTTTATTTTTGACGAGAGGCAAGTAATGTTTTCGATGCCCGGAGCGCAATTTGCTGAGAGATACCGTTTGGCTTGGAGGTATTTACGGCCCAAACCTTCAGTCGTCTCGTTCTTCGATTATCTGAGAAGCTTTTTGCCAGCCTTATGCAGTTTACATGCACACATCTGATGCGAACGACCTAGCTGCACTTTGTTTCCATTCCCTCATTCGAAGTTGCAAAGACACACTACGGCATGTTCTACGACGCCAAAGCTGCCTCCCCCCCCCCCCCCCCATTTGGTGGACATTTGTACGCACCGACGGTGTCTGCTAATCGGGTTTGGTCCCACTAGGAATAAGAAGTAAACAGTTGGAAAGAAAAAAGCAGCGGACCAGTTGTAGTAAGTGTGATATATCCTACAGCTATACGCGGAGGCGACCTGTACAAATACAAATACAAATACTCCAAGTAATGCGGGAAAATAGTGTTCTACGCTATACATGCAGATTAAGGTTTTCGTGTTGGTCGAGGGCGCAAGTAAGGATCCTATAAGCCCGCCTCCTTACTAATCGACAACATCGATAACAGATCATTTCGTTCCGTTGGTTTCAATCGAAATAGGCTCCGTCCAGATGTGTGACTTCTCCGCATTTCATTTTTAGTTCAGAAATCCCATGTGCAACATTTTTGTTGCTGAAAGTCAACGACAGGTGTTAAAAATGCGCAGCATCTGTACTTAACACTGTAATTCGACTGCTGTATGTGTGGTGGCTACAAATGCCTTTGAAGCACGTAAGATATCGTCCATACAAACGGGAAATTGCTACATTGCGTCAGATACGTCAAAGATTATCGTTGGTAAACATCATCAAACAGCATTGCGTTTTCCATGATGAGTCGCTTAGAGCTGTCAAATAGGATGGCCAATCACAAGGAAATAAGGTGGGGAAGTTTTTAAATGGTGCTTTTCTAAAAACGACCAATAGTAATGCGACCATGATGATACGATGATGCGAGCACGCCATCATTTGATGCTTTTGAATGCGAGTGGGGCTCAACTGAAACGTGGAGCGACCAATACCAGATCGTAAAATACCGTCTGTATTGTGTCAGAGGGAGAGGGGTGGGGGGGGGGGGGGGGCACGGGTGCGACAAAACATTTGAAACATGCACCTCTACGCCTTCCTGCCTCAACAAAAGTCTTTGCTGCGCTCAGTGTGTTGGGCTACTGGCCAGCTGCTGGTGTTGTTATGCGTGATGTCCGTCAAATTAGCGTCGTATTCGCATCCGAATTCAGCGTGTTGTACAGATTTCAACCCGGGTTTTTGCGCACAAACTCATTAAATTATTCACGAATCTTCGAGAGCGCCGACCCGTCAGTCACCACCACCGCGCGACCGTGGAAACACGTCGACTGGGACGCGTTCAACCTGAGCCTGCTGCTCGCGGATTGGGAGCCGCTCTTCGCCGCTGGCACCGCCGATGGCAAGGTGGCCGCATTCATGGAAGTGTGGGACGTCGCAGCCGATGCTCACCGCCCGACCATTACCGTGACGTCACGCCGGCCCGGCTGATCCATGGCTGCGTGGAGATGCAGAAGTCTTCGCAGCTATGGAGGAGCGCGACGGCACCCGCGAGACCTGGAAGCGCTGCCGTACCACAGAGGCGCGCCGCGTGTCCCAGCGGTCCCGTAACAAAGTGAAGGGACTGATCACCGCCGCGCGACGCTCCTACCTGTGCAACAGTCTGCTGACAGGGCGGCGAGATTTCTGGAGTCGCCTCAAGCGATGCGGACTGCAGCCGGCGAGAGGGAGTGGTACACCCAACTGCGATATGGGCACCCGGGCGGACCTCCGGACACCCCGGCACATGGGCACCCAATGCCCACTTCGCTGCCGTTGGCCCTCGCATCGCTGCGGAGGCGGCGGCGGTGCGTGGGTAATGCGGGTACATCCCGGCTGGACCCGCGCCCGCACCGTGTCTGTGCCTCAGCGATCTCCTACATCCAGCCACTCTACCGCAGCTTTCGGCAGCCATCAGGAACATGAGTGCGTTGAGGGTTGTCGGCGTCGATGGCATACCACTCTATTGCAGTTAAAAAGTGTTTCGCTGTAACCGGTGCTCATCCTCTACATCTGATCAACTTTTTTATCATATCACGCTCCTTTTCCGTCCGTCTGGAAGATTGCCCGCGTCACCCCGTTTCAAGCCAGGCGATCGATTAGACCTGAATAGCTTTTGGCCCATTTCTATTCCCTCTGCTCTGTCGAAAAATTGTCGAGAAGGTCGTCTGCTCGCAACTCACTTCTTACCCTCTTGACAATCATGTACTAATGCCGTCGCAAACGCCCATCGTCCATCTCGCTCGACGGAGGACGCCCTGATCGACGCCGTCGATCGACGACGTCGTCGTGGGGTGGCTGGCAGGGGCTGTCGACAACGACCATGTCGCGTCGATACCGACGATTAACCTCAGCAAAGCCTTTGACAAGCGTTGATCACGGAGTCCTCTTCAGCGGGCTGGAATGGTGCGTGGTGTCCTCAGAATGATTTCGGGATTACCTGAGCGGGCGGGAGCAGGTGGTCAGTGAAGGCTCGATTACCTCATCTCTATCCCACGGGGTGGCTCAGGAACGTTTTGTCGGTTCCAATCCTCATCTTCATCAATGACCTATCCATCTTCCTACTTCACGACCATCTACTACCTTACGCCGATGACACCCAACTCTCCGATGTCGTCGGCCTGTCCAACGTAAAAGCCCGCGTCGAGGAGTTCATTCAGTAATTTCAAAACTGATTTCGGTCAAATGGCCTAAAAATGAGCCAAAACAGACAGGCTTCGTGCTGATCGGCACCAAACCCTCTATCACAAAGACTGGCAACTTCGACATTGCTATCTCCGACGCAAACTTTCATCCATCATCTTCAGTGAAGGTACTGGGTGTACTCCTCGACCACCACCGTACCTGGGAACCTCACATCTCCTCTCTCGTTCGGCGCTGTAATGCAATCCTTGCATCCGGCTCATAATCCAACACCACTTCATTCCTGAGGTTTTGAAGTTTCTTGTTCAAATCTACGGCTTCCCTATATCCTCTACTCTGCTGGGGTCCATCTGGGGTGGAGCGGCCGAGCGTGAACTAGACAGGGTGCAAAGGGTGATGCACCTTGCAGCCTGGCTAGTGAGTGGTGTACGCCGCAACGATCACATTTTACCTGTTCTGCAGGCGCTCGGCTGGCGTAGCGTCGCGGATCTCGTGCACCACCGGGACTGTCTGAATGTGTACAGGGCGCTGCATGTCCCCGAACCTCCTAGTGCATTACGTGCTCTATTCGTAACGAGCCTACCCAACGCCAAACTCGGGCTGTTTCGGGCGGTTTTGGCTCGCTACATCTGCCACGCGTTCCGACTGGGCGGCACCCAGTGGCACTTTCCGATACCGACCGCCACCGCCGCGGGGAACCGGCAGTCTGCGGCGGCCACCCCGCACCCCCATCGCGCCAGGCGTTCTGACTGTTTTAAAGCGCTGGCTCTTGACTAAAATTGTGTATATATGCGTATGTGTGTATCTTTGCACTGCGTGTGGGTTTTGTCTGGTACGACTGGGCGCAGAACAACCACCGCGTGGATGCGCCTGCAATTAAATAACTGTAACTGTAAATCTGATACATTCTTTTCACAACTGTCTTAGTTTGACCTCTACCGGCCAATAAAAGGACAACACTTGGAGAATCTGGAATTCCTTCGTTTGTCTCAAAAATCCAACCAAACAAAAATAAATCATGTTGATTCTCGTCATGCCAAATTTTATCACGTCTACAGAGACTCACTAGGGTCTAGGGGCAAGGTCACGTAAGACAAGATACCATGATATTTCCTCGCTCATGAAGCAGTTTCAGCCCAAAAGGATGCTATGTTGATGCCCATGATGTCCAACTTTGTCTCACTTACAAAACTTAACTTTTAAGGGTAAAGGTCAAGGTCATACGAAGTGTCAAAAAAATCCGTTGGTTCCCAGAAATTATGTTCACGCATGCCAGACACAAATAACTCGGCGTGCATATTTGTCTCGGCTTTGCACGCCGCATGACCAAGGAATGCTTAGTACTAACAGAGTTGACAGGACTCGTGTGACATTTCTATGTGTCATGTGTGTCTGGGTGACCTTGAAATAGTTTGCACGAAATAGTCCATTTGCGTGGGCGTCTAGCTCAGAAACTAGAGGGGTGTAAGATTTAAAGGGAGTGTTCCACATTTATATGGGTTTTAATCTCGAGTAGCCATCTTGAAGACCTTTCGGTGCTCCTTCACAATCCTGACCTTTTTAAGGCCTACGCTCCTCTAATTTTTGCGCTACACGCTCGCGAAAACGGGGAGAGTATCTCTGAAAGAGAATTCAAAGTCACCTTGACATTCATGATGTCATATTAACGTCACTCATATCCTGCCATTCCATTGGCCGTGCGGCAATCAAGACCAATACAAATGTTATTGTCGGTACGTTCATATCATATTTTGTGAACACGATTTCCAGATTAAACGACCGTCAATTGGCTCTCATTCAATACTGTGCGACATACGATGGCGTAATCAAACAATGATGTATCGGGGAGCATATTTACTAAACAGAGAAATGGTATTGTCTGGAACGGTCTTTTCTTTTTAAAGTATACCAATAGTTATAAATGAGCGTGCTCCATCTTATCAGATGCTTGCTTAAAAACATTTTCAAACGTGAGACATTCCTTTGAGCTCCTAGTTAACGCGCAATGACAGCCAATATGCAAAATACAGGTTATTTCGTGGAAGAAATTCTTTAACCGTCTTCATCCAAAAAACTATCGGAGATTTAGCATAATTTGGCGACGGCCTCAGTTTCAAAAACCAGAGCTCTGGGATCGGCACACCTGTTCCCAATACAAATTCATATGGAGTTCGATAATATAGGATATAAAAGAGTCGAAGATTTTCGGGGGGAAGTGGATAGAGTTTTGCGCACGATGGTTTGGTGGTAGGGATTCTGCTCCGCCAGCGCAGTATCACGCGGCCTGTGCACTTAAAATGACACCTTATGATGGTACCACACTATGGTCAGAGGCGCTACATATGACGCATTACCTTAATGCCCTACGTTTATGAGCCAAGTCAGTCGAAGGAACGAAATCAGGCTTCTACCTTCAAAGTCGAACATGAATCTTCGAAGCCAATAATGACGTTAGTGGTTACTCATCTTAAAGCAATAAGTTTGATCTGAAGCCAGCAATTTTGAGCTTTTTACCCGCAAAGCCGCCAGCAGAATTAAGCGGTTGTGCGGTTAGGAAACGCGAAGCCAACGCCGAAATCACCAAGTAAAAAGAACTAACCCAAAGCCATAGCCAAATCCAGTGTATAACGTTGTTCTGAGAATCCAGAATAGCTCTTCGTCTGTAAAAACTGCATGGAAGTAGAAAACACCATAAGGAACCTGCCAAATGCTTGAGACGGAGCGTAAGCATTACGGATGGCAAATTTTCAGACGATCGTCTTCGCCTTGCGTGCCAGGATGCAGGTGCACAATATTTCGTACAGCCCTACTCCCTGACCTTCGTCATTTGTTAAACTGGTTCTGAAAATGACTCGCTAGCCTTTGGTTTAAGCCATAAACGCGTCGCAGCATGGAGACGTTAAAAGGACTTTGGGCTGAAAGCATGGGCAACATTGTTTTTGCGACGCAAAAATGCAACTGCAAGGAAAAAGTCACCTTGAAAGAGGCGAAGCTAGCTGCTCAAGATGACACGAGGCCCAAGACCGGAGCCATAATTCAGAGGTCACGTTTGACGCCGAAGTTGAAGCCGAGGCCGAGGCCGTTGAAAGCAGTTGAACCCAAACACGCAAAAATAGCACAAAGTTAAACCGAGTCCAGCCGTTCCCAACGGCAGAAAAGCAGAAGCCGAAGACAAACCAGCCTCGACAACTTGTCTTAGGTCGAAGCTGAACCCGAAGCCATTACAAAAACTACGGCTTTCCTAGGTCGACGCTGAGGCTGAAGGTGGCTTCGTCCCATGCCTGAGCTAAGTGTGCATTTTCTCGAACTTAGAGCGCCCAACAAATCGAAAGCAACAAAAACTACACATACGTTACTTATTCTATCTAAGTGATCTTCTGCGATGGCTGAATAACCTGAAATATGAATTATGTTTCTTATACTGTCCTCTTGATCTAACTGCCGACAATAGAACCTAAGTATAATTAATAAGAATGCTGGCTGTTCCGACATCGTTGATGCAGGGCCGATCAAGGGAGCCCATGCTAGACGCTGCTCATGCTACACCGATGCTGATCAATATTTTCCTGTGCTTTTAGATATTTCAGCCAAGAATATTGGAGGGGGACAAACCAATATTGCGAAGGGACGGGGGAAAACCAGCATTAGTGGTGTCAAGGCCCTTAAAAAACAAATAGACGCCTGCACTCCCGGGCCTAGTCCTAGTCAGCTGACACTACCGTTTTCGTTGGTGTCGGCTGGACTCGGACAGGCTGCTGTCGGCTGGACCCGGGCCGGCTGGTGCCGTCTGGGCCCGTACCGGCTGGTGTTGTCTGGGCCCGTACCGGCTGCTGTCGGCCGAGCCGGGCCGGCTGGTGTCGGCTAGGCACGGGCCGGCTGGTGTTGGCTGAACCAGGGCCGGCTGCTGTCGGCCGAACCCGGGGCCGTGGCTGTTGGGGCGGGGGGGGTGTCTGGGTAAGTACTGGTGTGTAACTGGGCACGGGCCGGCTGCTGTCGAACCGGACCCGTGAGGCTGGTGTCGTCTGGGCCCGTACCGGCTGGTGTCGACTGGACGCGGGCCGGCTGCTGTCGGCCGAGCCCAGGCCGGCTGGTGTCGGCTGGGCACGGGCCGGCTGGTGTCGGCTGAACCAGGGCCGGCTGCTGTCGGTCGAACCCGGGCCGGCTGGCGTCGGCTGGAGAGCGGCGGGCTGCGCGGTGCCAGAATGTGCCTGAAACTCGAACACGCTCTCACTGAGGCCCGGTACCCCCCATTTCAGCCGTGGTGTTCGGCGCTCTTCTGTACCGCTCCCTGGCGCTCGTCATCGACGGAGTGGGTGTTCCCGATCCCAGCAAATACAGCTTCCACGAGCGCCCGGCAGATGTCACTACTAACCGGACTTACGTTCTTCAAGAGGAAAATCCCAGGACATTCTTGATGTGTCCTCAAGAATACGCCATTGAAAAGGTAGGTGGATCTAGTTCGAAAAAAATCTGCTGACCATTTTGGACATTTTTTGTTTCGTTTTTAGCAGCTGTGGGGGTCAAACTTGTTGAGTGGGACAGAGGGACGGCTACTAGGCAGTTCATTTCTGGCGTACAAAGATCCTGTGCAAATGACGGCAGCATCCACGCCCCCTGCAAAATGGATTGCCATGTCTTAAGTTTTATCGAAATTTCTGTCCACAAAAAATTGTGAACATGCGGTTATGATTGTGTGATGACTAATGTTGTGACGAACGACTTGGGTCATGGGTAACAAACACCATGACATTTAAGAAGCTACTCATATCGTACCTCTTCCTGTGTTCAGCCAAGCCATATCTTGCCAAGCGTGTGCGCACCATGCTTCACATGTTGGTTTCAGATGCTTAAGGGGAAGGGGGCAACCGGTGACTAAAGATGACCCGGTATCTGGTAACCTGTCAAAAAGAAAATTGAGCTAAACGCTCCGGGAATGCTGCGTGATGTTCCTACCTTAGGTGGTGTCTTAAGTCACTTACACCAAGTGTTGCTGATGCACACAGCTATATAAAAACTAGAGGCCCTCAAGACGTTTGGCTCAGCCCACCTCATCGGTTTGTAACCCCATGTGTGCCCACCAGAGGTGCCGATTGAATTCCAAAAAGCTCTGAAAATTTTCAAAATTCTGAAGATCATTTTGAAACTTGGACGGACAGGGGCACAGCCGATATCACTCTGTCGTGTAGCAAATTAGTATGCATCTCAACTAACTTGTTGCTGATCGTTTCCATCACAGGTTTATTTCGGAGCATGGTCACGTTGCTGATAGAGCGCACTAAAAATATTACTTTTCGAAACAAAAGAAAGAAACCCGCATTGTGCACACTGCCACATATTTCTTAGGCTATGGGATTTAAGCTTGAGATGCGGGTGCAATCAATGATTCTTCCAACATTCGCAGTTTGCTCCAGTTTTGATTCCTCAGTTTTGATTCCCCGGCTACCGCTTTTATGACAAAAGACCAAGTTTGCCGATCTGTAAATTTTTTGACAACCGGATTTTTTTGAAGTTTTTTGGACCACTGTTGGTTCATTTCTGGACTTAAATTGGACTTTGGACAACAAGTCCCAGGGAACGGCTCATCTGGTGCCAACGTCGAACATTTAACGGATTTAGGAAACGGCGTCAACACCGATACTCATCCTCCATCCCGGCATTGCGGGATTGTAGAATCGGTGTCAAGGGATACGACAATATTCTGACGCGCGAGTAAGTGCTTAATGACATTCGTAAAACACGTAAATGTTGAGCAGCTTCTAATGGATTCGCAGATGTATCGAAGCTATGTTTGCAGTGAAAAAGACGAAATAAGCCGGCCAGTAACTAATTGAATGCCTACATCTTCGGGCACATACTCAGAAGAGCTACGGCGCATACCAATTATGTGTCATGAGCATCAAGCTAACAACTCGTCCGGTGACCTTATGATTACCGCCTTATGATCTAATGATATGAGGGATATTGCCGATGAGGTAATTTCCACTGCGTTTTGTTAGCATGGCATCCCCTAGTGCAACTAGCGTCTTTTCCTTGTTTTAGTCTAAGGCCTCCGATCATTGGCCATTTACGTTGGTGTTTTTCCTGCCGAAAAAGCCTGTTTTGCTCAGGACCCATATTAGATTAGACGTGCCAAGTCGAATCTTAATTACATTTTAGCGGACAACATACGCACACTTATTAAACAGAAAAAAAACACCACATACGGGACAGACGGGCATGGATTTGCACGAATCGATGGGTTGAACAGTTGCGACCTCCGCAGCACGATTTCACGCCCATTCGATACCGGTGCCGGCCACAGCTCGCGTAAGGAGCGCGGGGGGGAGCGGCATGTTTGGCATTTGGCGAGAGGAGAGTTACATTAAACTACGGTTACTCAGTCTCTTGAAATCTGTGGTTAAAAAGATCACCGTCTGCGTTGAGATCTGCCGCCGAAAAGAGCTGCAAAGCTTGGGCAATGACGCATGTCGCGCCTGCACTCGCAAGGAACTGACATGTTGCGCAGACTTTGATAGCTTAGAAAGACTAATTCGGAGCACACTGTGCGATACACAGATATGCGACTTTATGTAATGCGCCTGAAAGCGGTGCTGTACGGGTCCGAATGGTGCCGCATCATAGCATACCGAAGCAAGCGGAAACTCCAATGGCATCTACTCACTCCCGAATTTCAGCCGACCCTCAGCAAGCTTCTTTTGAAAGGCTGTTGTCAGTTGTTTTTCAACCTTAAGTTTGTCGTGGTGGCGGCAGCCACGAGCTGCCGTTTCTTGGAGCTGGAGCTACAAAATAGTAGATTTTTTCCGGTCCCAGTCTGACAACTGTGCACACCTTGGCCGTCCTTCGATGATTACCGAAGCTATGAACAAGCTTCAGATAGCCTCCTTGCAGCTGTCTGCAACAAAAAAGGTGCTCTTACCGAGAAAATCACAGCCCAACAAAAACTACGTCGTTTTCACTGTGGGGTCTCCGATAGAACACATACGTTCCATCTCATCTGTATCACAGGATGGGGGTGACCTAAATCGCGGAATTAGGATGCCTGGGTGAATATCCCAAGCCGGCTAGGGGAGGCTCTGGGCTCTTAACGAACGCGTTTAAGCGCTTCCGAATGGCGAACAAACACGCCAGGAGCTGCCAACTAGTGCCACTAGCTATGGTTTTTTGGTCAATATTATATGCATTCACATGTTTCTGTTATATAACGAAACCAAACCACAGTTTAGACAGAAATATATCTTGATGGTTATCATAACTGCACTTAAATGCCAAAATGGTAAAAGGATGGCAGTGAATGTTACGGGTGGCGGGCGAGTACTGTCCATGAAAAACAGCGAGTGGATTTGACACAGTACGATGGCATCTGTGGCTTCTTGGCTTGTAGTCAGAACGGCCGCTCAGGAAGGCACACGTGTTCGGCGCGTGCTGTGTTGCTGGGTGACAAAGGGGCCAGGCCCGTAGTTTCCGCCTGATCCGCGGCCGTCAGAAGGCAGCATGCGTCACGCGGCGTCGGGGCCGTCGTCTGGGCGGATGTTGTGACGCAGCGGTCCGGGCCGGTGCACGGGAAAGCCCGGCCGCCGTCCGGGCTCTGTTGACGCGACCTCCTCCCCCCTTCCGAGCTAGCGCCGCGCCCAGGCGCCGGCTTCACCCTTGCTCGCACTTCTGCCTCTGTCCGTGGACGCAGGGGCAGACGACAACCGGGCTGGGATCAGGCAGGCTGCTTGCACTTTGTAGTATACATATTGCTTAAGTGATCGCTGTGCCATAGCTTCGTTTGGTAACGCATCTATAAAGAGAGCTTCTCTTTCCTGCACATGACGGCGGACACGGCCTGGGCGGCGCAGGCTGGATTTAACGAGGCACATACTGGACGACAGGCCTCGCCAGCAGAACTTGTCATGCCGTCAGAATGTACGCGAATCCGGCTGGTACGTCACCGGCTGCAGCTACCTGCCAGCTCCTATCTAAGCCGTTCGAGCCGCCCGCCCCACCCGGCCACCGCACTGGGCGCACCCCTGTTGAACGACGCCATGCGCTGCATGACCTCGCAGCGTGAACAGCTGTGGTAGAGGGCAGCACCGTTGCCCCGCTCGCGGCTGCAGAGATGTCTAGAGGTGCTGTCTGCGTCTGAGTCGTCTGCGACTGGGTCAGTGAGCCTGGGGAGATCATCCGCGGCGTCGTGTGCTCAAGAAGAACAAGCAAATCCGGCGTCGAAGTCGAAACTCGTGCGGAACGTGAGTGCTGCTATATTATTTGTGATGTTATGTCAAAAAGTATGGGTTATTTTGGCACGCCTATCACTCGGGTCCGGGTGTGTTATCTTTACGAGGAAGGGGGGATGTCGATGTGAATTATTTAAGAAGGTTCTGCTATCTCATGGAATTTGGGTCCCCAAATGTGGGCCTGGGATCCGAACATTTTTTTCCGCTCGAATATGGGCAACACAGAGGAAAAGTTTAGATATCATGCACAGCCTTCCTTCCACAGACATTATTCGGTGGTGATTATTACTGATGTCTTCTTATAGGGGGCCAGTTCATCGAGGTTACAGGCGTGCAAAATAACAATTGGAGTTGATCATGGAAAATTTGGATGAAACTGTTGAGAAGGACAAAGTAATAGAGGGGTTAGCTTCCCGTGTTGTCTTTTCGCCAGCCTCCCGGACCATTAACAAACATTTATTCTACCTTTAGACATACACAGTCTGGGGTATTTAGAGTGTATGTTGTTTTACACGACTGTTACAGGCTGCTACCGAAACCCCGTTCGATAGCCGCAACGGAGCAATCGTGACTTACCTGATTATAGGTGAAACAATGATTATGAACCTCCGTAAAAGTTGATATAATTTTGAGTTACCATAATTAATGTTCTGTTGCACTGAGACGCTAGAAACTTGGGGGAGCCACACTCACTATGGGGGGGGGGGGGGTGGAGAGAATTGGACATGGGCGAGAGGGGAGGGGGACAGTGGCCCACCAAAAGCATACAAATCGACACATGTGGCGCAGACATGTCGAAGAAGAACCTTGAATGCTTCTCTTACGCTCCGGCACTCGAGTGGTAGTGAGATGCCACAGTTCTCAGCGAACAGTCCTGGGGCGGTGCGGTACATTTAACACAGCCGTGCCTCGAGCAGAGCCGCCATCTTCTTGCTGATAGTGGGCCGGGGGGGGGGGGGGGGGTTGCCCGGCCCCATTGTTTGGGTAAACGCATGCCCGGATGGTCACTTGAGTGCTAGGGGCTGGGGTTGGGCTGGGGTTAGGGGGGTGGGGGTGGCAAGGTGACCTCCTGAGATATAAGAAAGTAGGAGAGCTGGAGATCCTAAATTGACAGGGTAGCCTGTAAATGAACTGACCTTTGTCAAAGCTGAGGGTATCTAGGTTATCACCTTCAGGAAGATGAAAATGCCAAACTTCATAGCGTCTGAAGTGACCTCAAACGCATTCATGCAATAAACTGTAACCTACCGATCTCTTCGAAGCAAAAGGTGTCTGATATTTATGTTGGCTCTCTTATTGTCAAAGTGAAAAAACTATTCGACACTATTTCCATACATAAATTATACCAGAGACAAGGTCTATGCTAGGCGATACGATCCCAAAACTAAATTTTGATCGGGGTCACTTTAGGCCGCTTATCCACTTGGTCTAAACTAAATCCAAACAAGATGTCTGTTGACGCTCCTGTGTCCTGTGATATGAAATTTTGAACTGAAAAGGTACTTCATATAGCAAGTTGTCCAATAAAAAACATTTCGGTTTTGATTTAGCCTGACACTCATCCAGTCATGTGTGCGCTCATACTCTGAGCACTGTGGCAACTCAACGCCATGAGAGAGTGCCTTTTTCTCAACTTTTTAAAGTGCCTGTTCAGATACTCAATCCTTCCCCAAGTCCGCAAAAATAAATAGGCTGAGTTGCGTGTTCGCATTTATTTTGTGCTATTTGCATAATAACTTCTACTGGGTCAAGCAGTGAGTATTTGACCTAGTCTTCGGCGGGAGCACGAAGTTTGAAGCGAACCTTGTGCCACCCTGTTCGGGTGTCCTAATGTGTATCCCCTTAACGAAAACGTGTGTCTGTGCCTATTCCATTGGATTATTTTTGCGATTGCCTGTCTAGGTTCTAAAGACTTGGCCTAGCGCCATGAAAAGTTGTGCTCTGAGAAGATTTTCTTCACAAACTATCTTGGTAAAGCTGTGTGGTGATCCGACAATGGAAGCTGTTGTTTTTTCATTCATACGTCCTTCAAATATTCGATTTAGGCTGAATGGTGCGGCCCGCAGGTCGTGTGAAATGTCAATAGAGGACTTGTACATGATCTACTTATTTTCTGGTCGTAGAACTTTAGTCCCAACACTTAATGGTATATCATATTTTTTTTGTGTGGCGGTGCTTAATGCAGACGATATCATTTGAGTAACACAAATGCTTGGAAAATGCTTGCTGGTGTGGTATATCACGCTTGCACTCAGTGAAAATATAGAAACGTTGATCTTCCTGTGTTTCGGAAATATATTCTGGATAAGAAGATCTTATATCGATTTATGACTAACCTCACGGCTCAATTAATATGCAACAGCATCAGCTCACTTAAAGGACCGCAACCACCACTGTCTCTGGACCTGGAGCCAACCACAGTCAGCCTTGGGAAGGCCTTAGTCGATAACGTCATAGCGTCGTAGCGAGGTTTTTATGCTGACGCATTGCAATCTATTTAGCGACGAAAGTCTGAGTGAGCGAGACTTCTGTTAAATGCGTAGGTGTTTTGAGTGAGGTATTTTGATGGCAATAGGCACTGACAAGCTCTAACATGCTATGTGCACACAACTTCTTATAAAGCACTTGATTGCTTGGTTTCATGCTGCAACCAAACAAAAAATACAAGGTGTGTCTTTTAAACACATATTTTGGCCGCCAGCTGCTATTTTTACCACCCGCAAATTACTGTAAATTATGTTGTTGCTGGATCAACAGACTAGACCATGAAGTCGAGCAAAAAACTTCCGCGAAAAAACTTGATTTATATCAAAGCTTCCGCTCATGATGACGAACATGAGAACACCTACCCCACAGTCTGGGTCAGATGTGTTGAACCTGGACGCGTGCTTGCTCAATTTTGACCCTGAAAAATGGCACTCTTCCTTTGAGCTCTCCGAAGTTCCCTTTATTTTTCAAGGTAGCAACAGATCCATAAGAAATGCTATCAAACCGAAACACGTCGCATCCAGTGCTCAGGCCTGATCTCCTGTTGGTTGCATTTCAGCCAGCCAAGTGGATCACAGTATGAGCAAGCCAAAACAGCCATCCGCGGGGAGAAAGTACCTCCAGAAGTGTGCCGCGCATTCAACAGCAAGGGCGGCTGCGCTGACGACGGCTGTCGAGAGCTGCACATCTGCTTCTTCTTTGTGAGTGGCAAGTGCAAATATGAGGACAAATGTGTGCGAACGCATTTGCTGAGCACGGGGCATAATCTAACTGCGCTGAAAGAGAAGGGATGGCTTCACCAAAACCAGCACACGGAAAGATACTACAAATGATGATGAAGAAGTACAAGCCAAGCGAATCAAAACCAGGAGACCTGAATCTTCCCAAAGTCTGCTTCCCCTACAATACCTTAGGATGTCAGAGCGCCAACTGTAAAAACCTTCATCTGTGTTTGAATTCTGTTCTAGACAAATGTGTCAGCGGAAGCAAGTGTCCCCTTGAACACGACATCGTCAATGGTGAACACAACTTGAGTGTGCTGAGGAAAGGGAGACTGCTTGACACAGAAACAAAGGTCATTGAAGGCAGGCTTAGAGATATGTATTTGGCCATGAGCGAACAGCCTGCCGCCAGACAGGAGCCCAAAAAGGTCGCCGAAAACCCAGGACCGAAGGGTAAAGGCCCGGCTGGGTCAACTGAGGGAGAAGTTGGCAAAAAACAACCAGCTACACCAAGAGCTTGCATCGAATACAACAAGTCTGTATGCAAGAATAGTAATTGCCAGTATCTCCACGTCTGCTACGATTTTATCCGCGGCCGTTGCAAGAGTAAAGGGTGCCCACGTGAGCACAACATATTCCAGGGCGAGCACAACGTTGGCATTCTGCGTAGGTTTAAGTTGAATGGCACCCGGGATGTGGTGGGAAAGATCCGCAAGGGCTACGAGGCGAAAGAGAAGGCATCCCGACAGCCCGGTGCTCGCGCACAGGCGGATGCCTGTGCCGTCCCCCCGCGGGAAGCCGTCGCCCCCGCTCCCGCCCGCGCCGTCGCCTCCGGCCCGCCCGCCAGCCTTGTCTGCGCTGTCTGCTGCGAGCCCTTCATCAAGGCCACCACGCTGGGCTGTTCGCACACCTTCTGCGAGGAGTGCGTACGGCGGACGTCTCGCCAGACCGACACCTGCCCGCTTTGCCGCGCTCCCATTGCCACCTCGATCCGCTCGCTGGTCATCGACGACGCCGTGGACGAGTGGGTGGACGGGCTGGACGAGGCGTCGCAGCGCGCCCGGCGCCAGCTGGTGGCCGAGCGACGCCGCGCAGGAGCGCAGACCATGCCGACCGCGCAGCCGGCCGCCCAGCCAACCAGCGCGCCGCGCGGCAGGACCGTCACCACCGTGGTCACCTATGAGTGACGCAGCGCCTCGACAAACGCCACGTCACATCACATCAGAAGACCACACGTCCAGCTGGCAAGTTTCACAGCAGGTGCCGACCACGTGACGAAGCGACGCATCGGCCATCAGCTGCGTGACACATGACGGATTGGCAGCAAACTCGCCTTCATCTGAGCACCGCAGAAACAACTGACAACACCGAAATTTAGCTGTGGATCGCGTGAAAATCTGCTAGACTGGAACTTCAGCTGCAAGCACTTCCCCAAAAGACCGCATGGGAAGGTGGGGCAGTTTTCACGATTTAGCATTGCTATGGTCTACGAAAAGTGTATTATAGTTACAATCCACCGTATAGCCTCAACAAATGCGTAATACCTGGCGCAGCAGCACGTGGTACCCTGGAAGTGAAAAAAGCAAACAAAGATTGGAATTTGGCTTCACTTGACCAGCCTGTTATCATATCATACTTTCATTAAATGTCAATCCGCCTCGCACTTACTTCACGGACTTCAGTTCCAGGAAATGTCACTGTTCCCATTCGCCGTGCTCAGATCTCTCCAGCAACTGGAAAATCATTCCAGACATATGCATGGCAAGCATAAATGACGACTCATGCATACTGATGCACTAGTACATGGTGCCCTTCGGAATGACATTTACGAATGAGCACTGCATCTATGCGGACTTAATCACCGTCCACGTGATGGTGCCACAAACCGAACTCTGGGGAATGCTGCTTCCGGCAAATGGGTCTTGGTCATTAGAAGCCGAGCCGACTAGCCAACAGCCAAAACACTCCTGTGCATATCCAAACTACAAAAATGGATACACTACGCGTAGTGCACTGATTTCCGCTACTCTATGAGGCCTGCAACCTGCCACCTTGTGAAACACGTGAAATGACACTTTGTGAAACCAGTACATGTGGAACAGACACTTCTAGAACATGGCTGCATGCCAGCAATGCGTTGGAAGAGGTCGACGTGTCAACAGCGACTGTGTGGGACCAAGCCGGACGAATCAACAGCACTGTATGGTGCAGATATGGACGTACCAACGGCGGCCGGGTGGCACAGAGCCGGACGTGCCAACAACAACTGTGTGGTGCAGATATGGACGTACCAGCAGTGACTGTGTGGGTTAGCGCCGGAAGTACCAACAGTGACTGTGTGGGACAGAGCCGGACGTGCCAACAGTATTTATATGGGACAGAGCCGGACGCACCAACACTGACTGTGTGGGACAGAGCCGGACGCACCTACACTGACTGTGTGGGACAGAGCCAGACGTGCCAGCAGCGACTGTGTGGGACATAGGCAGACGTGCCGACAGTGACTGTGTGTGGGATAGAGCCGGGCGCGCCAACACTGACTGTGGGACTGAGCCAGACGTGCCAACAGTGACTGTGTGGGACAAAGCGGGACGTGCCAGAAGTGACTGTGTGGAACAGAGCCGGATGCACCAACACTGACTGTGGGACAGAGCCAGACGTGCCAACAGTGACTGTGTGGGACATAGGCGGACGTGCCAACAGTGACTGTGTGGGATAGAGCCGGACGCGCCAACACTGACTGTGTGGGATAGAGCCGGACGTGCCAACAGTGACTGCGTAGGATAGAGCCGGACTTGCCAACAGTGACTGTGTGGGATGGAGCCGGACGTGCCAGCAGTGACTGGCTGTGTTCTTTGAGACAGGGTCGGATTTGCCTTGGTGTCGGTATGAGACACAAATGAACATGCGGCGATCATCGCGTCTTTTCGCGCGGCTCTTGACTGCATGCTTTCCATCTCCCCAGGAAAAAAGCCCAGAAGCTTTAATGTGGGGTTTGCGTCAGCAACTGTCGTTCAGCGATGTATAATATCTTGCTTCCGCAGTTATGCCGTAGTTATGTAGTTCACTAAGCTTTCGTTGAAGCACGTGTCCTTGTAATTGCGAAAGATATCTGTATGGGGGAACTACGCGTTTTCCTAAGTTTGGCGGTAGGTATTAAGTTTTCGTGGCTTTACTGGTAGCGTTGCATTAGCAAAGGCACGAAGTCTTTCCTGGATACGGAAAAATAGCAGAAGTCGCATGTCTTTAGCTTTTAAAAGTGGACTGCATGCTTCCCAAAACGCCCCGCCTATTTGTATAAAGCTGTTTCGCTCTGCCGGGTTGAATAGGGTGTTTATGTGACCGTCGCTTCTCAGCGGTGCTACCCTGTCTTCTAATGATGTTAGTATCATGAAGAATGATGCAACTTGTGTGCGTGGCACTCACCCGCAACGGTGCCGGCAGTTTCGTTCGCATGTCGTAGTCGGGATATATGAGTATGCTAGTATCAGTTAACTCACCGTAAATCAATGCTTTTAGATATGTAAGAATGGTGCAAATGGCCTACCAATGTTACTCGAATACACACTTAAACGATTAATTGTTGTTTACTACCCGAATCAGCGCGGGGGGCAGTGTAACACTGATGGGAAAACGCTCGCCTCGCACCTCAAATGTGAGGTTCGGCCCCGTCCGAGAGTTTTATCACCAATGCGATGTGATTTATCCCTCTGAGGGCTTCTGGATCGGCCAGGAGATGTCGCCCCGCGTCGCCAGAATGACGGCCGGAAAACACTGCGCGATGGGACAGAATGACTCTACAGCCCTTGACCGGAAACAACAATGCGCCCCGTAGTATTGTACTCAAGGGGTCCTTTGCTGGACAGAAAAAGGGGAGTCATTAGTGTTGAATTAAGTGTGTCGAAATGAGAGGGCGAAACGCACAAGGCCACCCCACGTCTCCCTGAGAACGTCAATTTTTTCAGAATCGACTAGTCAAACAAACGCCATCAAAAGGTTTGAGCCTACGCGCCCGGTGGCGATAGTGTAGTTTCTAAGACGCCTGCGTCGACTACTGCACGCATAGGAAGCCACAGGCACGGGTTCGATTCCCCACGGTGCCCGCCCTCCCCGTCAGGGTGAGAGGCTGGCGGTGCCATAAAGCCCCAGCAGCTGAGTGCGTCATAAAGCCCCAATCACGCGGCCGTAATCTCGGGGAGCAAGGAAAGTGATGGCTTGGGTCGCAGTTTTCGTCAAACCGAACGGCGTTGTCCACTGCGAGTAACGGCAGGTTTATAAATGTCTGAAAATTAATTCGTACAGTTCAAAGATTCCACTGAGCGAATCTGTGTTTTTCAGCTTTGAGGTTGTCCTCTGGACAGATTAACAGCTACAGCAACACGGAAAATAGAAATTGTACCTTCAGTCTTCCAGTTCCACCATCAGATTCCAGCGCCTCTTCGCGGTGATGTAAAGACCGATACGTTTTTGTCATCAATCTAAGAACCGCACAGGTGAAACATACACCCGTATATCTCTTAACATGACATGTGGTGTTCGAAAGGGTTCAATGGTACTACTTTAAATTGTGTCACCACTTACGTTTACCTGTTAGCCACGACCTAATGTTAGCCGCAAGGCCAACGCTGCGCGGCCTGCGGAGTCTGCAACGCCTGGCATCGAGCTTATGTTGCTAAGATTTGCGAGCGCGCACGCTCAAAACTACGTCACATAATTTGCATCATTAATCGGTTCTGACTGAACATTGAATATATCCAGACTAACATGGCTTAGCCATGTTTATACAAATTATTGACCCATTTCTCATCTTCAATTTACACTTGTGGAATCTTTGCTATCTCTGCACAACCCAGATCAAATTCTGGCCAAGTTTCTGAGCTCTATTGGTTTTGAAAAGAGTTTGCTGGACCACTGAAAATTGGAGGGCCGCCGGCGATTTACTACTTGCAGTTATTTAACGCGTGATTTTGCCAGTTTATTTGCTAAAAACTTGAAACCAAATTGATCTGGCCTGGAGAGTGTCTGGTC
>NW_023596183.1:0-50998 GCF_011947565.3 Pollicipes pollicipes
GTGGCGGCCCGCTAGCAGCGCCGCCTCCCACTGCACGATGCGCAGCTCGCGGCGCTCCAGCCGCGCCCGGCGCGCCTCCAGCTGCTGACGCCGGTACGCCTTCTCCCTCTCGGCGCGCTCGTGGCGCACCGCGTGCAGCACGTGTGAGA
Source organism: Pollicipes pollicipes (assembly GCF_011947565.3). Lineage (NCBI taxonomy): Eukaryota > Metazoa > Arthropoda > Thecostraca > Pollicipedomorpha > Pollicipedidae > Pollicipes > Pollicipes pollicipes. The sequence goes on from NW_023596183.1 coordinate 150, forward strand.
AGTACGTGGCTGCCAGAGCGAGGGAGTGGGTCAGAGAGGCAGGTCACAGACTCATGCGCACCGCTCACGGCCGTCCACCGGCGATGTGATTTGGCTCATGGGCCCACGAGAGTGCCAAGTATAAGAGAAGTGCGTGGGCAACACTCAGCACAATGGTCCACGCCGCTGGACTGCCACATGTGGATAAGTCAGGACGTTAGCAGATGGAAGATATGCCTGTCCGTATCTTAGCAAAGCAATGAACGTGTCGACGAGGTCTGGGTGACACCAGACCATCGTCCAAGAGCCAGAGCGGACCCTCACCACCCCCAACCCTGATCTAGCGACAGCTGCACAGGTCAGCATCCGGCGGCGACCCGGCCCACTCACGCTTCTTGCCCCTAGCGGAGCGTCTCCGGCTGACCAGTGACGTGTCGACCACGGCCTCCGGTCCCTCGGTCGCCTCCAGGGTACACTGGTCACGCAGGTCGCTGTGGGCGGACACGTCGGTCGTCAGCACCGCGCCACAGCCACTGACACCGGACGCGCGGCTCGACGTCAGACACGGGGCAGCACGACCCTTCAGACCGCCTCATCCAGGCTCCATATCGGATACCTTCCGGTGGTAGAGATCATGATTTAATAGAAGCACACCAATGGTCCTGGTGTTTTGTCATGTTCAATACTTATGACGACGCTTTACACGCGCACGCACGCACGCACGCACGCACGCACGCACGCACGCACGCACGCACACACACACACACACACACACACAGATACGGCCTTCAATGCATCTGGAGCTAATAGTGCAAGGAAATCGGAAACGTGCCATTGGTAAAGCTAAACACACGGTTTCCAATTTAGAACTGGCGCTATCAAATTGGAAGTGGTAAAAAGAAAAGAGATACGCGCACCCCACCAATGGAAAAGAATCGTCAGACGTCGCCTAGCCGCTGCGTGGCAGCGGACGTCCGTGGTCGGAGCCGACCGGCGAACAGCGGTCTCATGTCATGTCATCCATATACTACGGATTGTTACATATGTGTGACTTAATGTTTTATCCGAGTCAATGGGTTACAAGAAATGCGATAAAAACGGAGATGCGGCGCTGATGATGACACTCAAGAGCTTGAGAAAGACTTGCAAAGTTAAACAGAATCCTCTTTTCACAATGGTCAAGTTTAGACGTGACCGCAGCACGGCTCCGGGAGGTCATGACGGCCGGCGGCAGGTGTTTCCGGAACGAGGCCGCACATTAGGAAAATACCCTAGGCGCCATAGACAGCCGGGAAGGGGGCAGCTCCAAAGCGCCGGCCACCGCCTATCTCGTGATGCGCTCACAGCGGTCCGAAAGGTGAGCAACAACCAGACCGCCACTAGGGCAGGCGGGGGTCGTTTAGGACCCTGAAGACGCCAATGTGGTCGTGACACGTAACAAGGTCATTGACCCCGCGCCAGCCCAGCGCCCTTAAGACCGGTGAAATATGATCTGGACCCCCGTCTCCGAGACGATGCTTGTCGCGAAATTCCCGATTTCTCCGCACCGGCCGAAATAGCAGGTAGCAGCCCCGCTCCAGACTGAGAGGCAGACAGGATGTGGTGAAAATATGGATCTGGGTAAGAAGCTACGTGCTTCGGGTGTGAGATGACGAATTTTGCACAGGCAAAAGGAAAGAGTCGCACCATTTTACTAATTTAGAATATGCACACCTCCAGGACAGGGTACCATCGACGGTCATTCCCAGCATCATCACGGACGGCGAGGGGCTATTATGAAGTTGGACAAGGATGAAGATGAAGGATTTGGTAAGGTGTTTTTTTATGGCCTGGGGCGTGCCGACTAGAACAAGGGTGTTCTTGGTAGGGTTCATCTTCAGGGAATTGACAGTGAAGTAGGATTGGAGGGCAAGGATGGCTTACTCCGACGGGATTTCAAGGCGGACAAGTGGTCGTGGATGGAAGGAATCAGGGAGTTAGGCATCACCGGTGAGGAAAACCAGACGCGCGGGGGCAGGTAGGATGAACGGTCGTTAGTGAAGATGCTGAAAAGGAATGGATCCACAGGGACCTCTGAGGGACACCGTGGGAAAGGGGGGAGGAATAGTGAACCACCTCTCGCCACCTGCCGCAGCTGCAGTCAGCAGTCAGCAGTTTCAGTCCACCACCTTTCGGATATTTTCGGAAATATAGATAAAATTGACATAGACCTTACATTGCTGGCAACGTCACGTGCACCGGACTTGTTGAAGTGGAAGAACCGAAATTAACTTTTAAGCACAGGTGACCACCCGGTCACGATGGAAGAATTGACCACATGACATAGGTGACGTCCTGTGCCAGCAAAAGCTTTCGGCGCAAGCAGCGGCATACCACCGACTCCAACAGCTCTAAATAAAGACAATACACTCACAGCCTTCGAAAATTCGGCGAGATCACATGGTATAACGACTAGCCGGTCTGTGGTTAGGCACGATGGTCTCGGAGGGATAGGCGGACGCCATGGCGTGCGCGCCTTCAGCTCGGCCGCGATTTTGGACCATGTCATGTTCACTGGGGTTGTACGACGCACTCAGCTGCTGAGCTATATGGCGTCGCCTGCCTCTCATCCTGGCAGGAAGGGGCGGGCACCGCGGGGAATCGAACCCTGTACCTCTGGTTTCCCAGACGGGCAGTACGCTACCGGCAGTACACTACACTACCGGCACCCACGATTTTCGGAACCAACTGAGGCGAAGTGACGGCTAAGATCGTCGGGCCAACGTCGGCGGGCATTACTTCCCCGGCGCTACCTCCCCCGCCCCACTCTCCCTAGCGAGGCTAAGCCCAAATCACGCCCGGCTCGGCCGGGCGTGATCCTTGAGAGTTGCGGTTCTCGATCTCGATAATTCCTGATGCGTGATTCTTCAGCACCGCGCCGCCACCACGCCCCGCCGCTCCACTCACGGCTCCATCTGGTCGATCAGCTGCTCCATGGTCTGCTCCAGCCGGAGCGCGCGCCGCGTGATGCTGTGCTGCGGCCCGTTGTAGCGGTAGCAGTTGCGCAGCATGAGGCGCAGCTCGCGGAACAGCGGCGTCAGTGAGGCGTAGGCCGCCGTCCAGCAGGCGGTCCCGTACTTGCGGCGGCGGCACGAAACGGTCCGTCAGCGGCCGGCTGGCACCGGAGCCGCCGCCAGCTCCGAGCAGCGACAGTCACCGCCGCACGCACGCCAAAGGGAGTGCAACGGAACGGCTGGTCCATGTAAGGTAGAATCCAGGTGGCGACCCGCGACGGTTTGAACTACGACAACAGCACTATCGTCACGCAACATTGCAAAGACACGTTCGGGAGAGGCTAGACCGAAGCTGCTACAACACACAGCGCGCTGCATAATGCGAGTGTGAACGCCGGCAGAGCGGTATTGGGACACTGCAAGTACATTACCTTTCTTGAGCCAGGTGGGTTCCTTGATGATTGTCTTGTAGTCCCACAGTGCGGCCCTCGGCGTTCACAGCGTTCATGAACGGCCAGTTGAAAGTGCGATTCGCCGCAGACATCAACTCCCGCAGCACTCTGAAGCGTCACAATCCGTGGCACGACCGGGCAATATAAGCGAATGACAGACACGCACAAATGTCCGCGACTAAAAATGGTCGGGCCGGCCTGCACAAGCTTAGCTGGTTACTAAGATAGGACGGCGTTAATAAACTTATTCCTCGTAAAATAACCAGAAGAATGAACAAATAGACACAATGATATTTCGGTTATATGCCTGAAGCACAAAAACATCTCCAGCATGAGCTAGGAGGCATAAGAACCACTTCGCGCTCGTCCTTGGCCTATCCGTGGTACTCCAGCTCCATCTCGTGGCGGGGACCAGTATCGCACCGCATCGGGGCGATCCTGCCCCTCCCCAGCTCCCTCCCCCCCCCCCCCCCCCCCCGGTAACCTGACATAACGAGGGGACGGGGGAGCGCAGCATCACGTGGTCGCCCGACGGTGCCTCACCTGTATCCCTGGTACAGTTCCCCGCGAGAGGCCGGCGGCGCGCTGCTCAGCCGCACAGCCGGGCTCGACCGGCAGCGCGGCCGGCACCGGGCACTCCTCGGCCTCGTCCCCGCTGGAGCTGGCGTCCTCCTCTGGACCGTCGGCGGCCGCCACTTCCTCCTCATCCTCCTCGTCATCCTCGTCGTCCTCACTGAGACCTGGCGGCCGCAGCGCCGCGTGACTGGTGACCGTCTCGGCCGACGACTACACCGAACCCCGACCTTCAAAAGTTAGACCTATCAACATATCGCTCCCAATTTGAACACGTTCACTGTTACAGCATGCTCTCCAGATTTGTGTGGTTGCTGCCTTTGTCCCCGTTTTATATTGTGCCGTGATGAGTGAGCTAAGCTTGTCAGTACGCTTGGTCCTCTCGGAATTTGATATCCAAGATTGACTCCCATGGCGTTTTTCCCATAGGCTCTTTCACTGTTTTGAAATAGTCGCAGGTATTTCCTCCAGGTGGCAAAGGAAAACGAACATGGCACCTAGGTGTAAGTCTTCCCGCCGTCTTAGTGTCATAAATTTACTGACCATCCTCCAACTTCGTTTGCAGCAGCTCACCTACGCCTACCGGCACCGCCCCTCCCCGCTCGCCAGCTGGGCGAGATGGCGATGCTGATGGCCCTGCATTTTACACATGGGTCTTGCAGTCATTAAGTTATTTTTATTAACTGACCACCCACACAACAGCGTCTACACCACACAAATACATATGTACTGACCAGAACCTTTTGCATATAGGACATCAGTTGTGTGTATTCCTCACCATTGTATGTGTTGATGGGGTGGGCCGGGAGCCATGCTATCCATGGCTGGTAACCTGCAACACAAAGGCTTTCATGAATACCTACAAACTTCCCAGTTACTTCATCATGTTGCATTTTAGGAAATCACAGCACCACAAAAACAGCTACTTATCTCTCATTTTAGGTTTGTTTTATAAAACATAGTGGGTAGCTACGAATCTTTGGGATTAGAGGGGCCCCAGATGCCATGGGGGCGCCGGAGTCGCGGCTGATCACGGGGCAACCAGAGTTGTGGCTGATGATGAAGACACCCAGGCATGACTTTGACTGGACCACTGCTGACAGGCAGTGGTCCAGATAGGGACACCGGAGTCATGGCTGATGGCGGAGACACCAGAGGCCGTATTTGATGCCGGGACCAGTGGACTGAGGCTGATGACAGGGATGCCAGTCATGGCTGATTGAGGAGCCACCGGGCGTAGCTGATGACAGAGACAAAGGGGGTCATGGCTGATTACAGGGGCACAACCAAGGGGAGGGCAGAGGTTGATGTGCTGTGGTTGATGATGGGGCCACCAGTCATGGCTGATCATAGGGATGCCAGAGTTGTGGATGATGACAGGTCACAGGGGTCATGGCTGATGACAGGGCCGCAGGTTGTCACAGCCAATGACAGGACTGCCAGGGTCATGGCCAATGGCAGTGCTGGCAATTTTGCAGTTGATGGCAGGACAGCTGTGCTATGATCAATGGCAGGGGGGACAGGATTATAGCTGATGATAGAGGTGCTGGGGCTATTGCTGATGGCAGTGTCCCCAGGACTACACCCAATGTTTACCAAATGGCTGCTTTGGACTCCCCTCTTTTAGACCTCAGCTCACTATTGCTGTTGTTCTTGAGCTTTAAATATGCATTTAAAACTGAGGTTATTTTTAGTTGAAATTTCCAAAGGCAATGTATGTGGCAGGTGCAGGGAAACAAGAACTTTGGCCAGAAAACAGGCTCTACACCTGCAACTTTTTGGTTGCAGGTGCACCAACAACACCTGCACCAAGTTAGCCCCCACATATTGTCTATTCAGCCCAAACACAAGCTTAGACTAACCATTTTGTCAAGCATTGCCAATACTGCATGCAAAACCTATATAATTGTATTAGTTCTACAATCCCAAATGGCCATCATCCATTTTACTTATGCCACAGGGCACAAAAGAAATGCACCTAATACATATAGCTGACAAGAAACAGTAGCAGAAATTGAGGCTTTAGGCTGCTTCGGCCATGCAGTCATGTAATGTCCACACGCAAAAAAGTTTGAATCTTTTTAACAAGCAGATGGTCAAGTACACCAAATTATACAAATTGCTTGATGGATTAACATGGGTTGAATGCATCACTCAAGGTGAAAAACTTGAAACTTCTATTAGAATTGAGCATCTACCTTAAAGGATGCTCACTGTGACATTCAGTCAATTGCTAATATGCCTAAATATGTATATTTTACAATTGCAAAAACATATTGACCCATAGAAAGGTTGCTATTGGAATAGGACATTATGAAAGCAATTATCATACGGATGTAATGCAATGTAGCATCCACAAATATACTAACATGCAGATGTCCTGAGACCATTGCATTTAGATCCCTTCCTGATATGAAACATTCATGGTACTAGGGGCAAAGAGAATTGATACAGCAACTGTTAATGACATAGTTCAACTACACGTGCACTTGCAATCATCAGACAGACAATATATAACCAATCTACTGGAGTATGAACAACCACGTATGCACCCAGACGCTTCAACATACCAAAATTACTCAGCATCTCGTTGATCTTAACAGAGAGCGCTACTTTGACTTTCCATGCACCCTCAATTGGGGCCCAAGCGACGGCACCATTGCAGCCGCAACCACAGCGCATCGCTCCTCACCGGCTAGTGCTGTACCCACGGCGCCTGTGCTTACGGGTTGCCTATTCAGACCGTCCGAGGCGAAATTTCAACCAGGACATGCCACTACAAGCACGACACCCATTACGTTGTCGACGGAGCTAGGGTCTGTCTGCGCCAGAAGTGAATCCTTTGGCGTTAACCACTTTTCATAGCGATATGAGACAAAACTAACTACGAATAAAAGGAGTCAAGGCGCTAAAATTGTTAATTTTTTCCGTTTAATTTACGTTACATGAGTTCTACAGCAACGCTTTTACGTTTGAGATAAATTTTAAGAATATGTATTATTAGTAGCCTGCATTTACTTAATGTGTATAAGGTGTGTTTATTCCGCCACATATGAAAATTCCATTGCAAGCAAAAATGTGCTTCAAAGCTACCAAAGTACTTTTTAAGTGGCTTCAACTTACGTCATTCACGAAGGGCGAAAAGCAGGACTACGTAACTAATCCTGCGCAAAAACCGGCTCATCCCAAATAAGTCTGGAGGTCACTTAAGAGGGGGGAAGCGTGGGAAAACTACGCATTCGCAATATTCCTTTAATAGGCTAGGCAATACGAAAGACATGGTCAACTAGGACCGTCTTTGAAGACCACAATTTATTGCATAGATGTGGGGGAAACCGTGAGCAAATGCTTAGCTACTTTGGGTGCTGGGCCTACCTTGTCGTAGCATTACTCGTACGTACCACGGGGCTAGGAAAATCTCGTGGTGAATCAGTTCCCATCATACTTTCGTACCCAATGACGATTCAATCACAAAGTACAGAAAAAGATCGGTTAAGGCAGGATCATTGCCGCCTAGCGGCGTTTCGAGGGTGCGGGGAGGCAGTGTGTTAACTACTAGTGACTCGTGACATAGCGACAGTTCCCAAGTAAGAGCAGCACATCCAACTAATACGTGTTCTACTACCGTAAGCCAGGACATTGAATAGGCGACTGTGGGTGAGACGAGTGAGGCTAGATCCCAAACGCACCAAGACCACTTCACTCTGCCTGCTCTCCTGATGACAAGTCGCTCATGGTTGGAGTGTGGGTTTGATTCGATACACGCGAAACATCCCACCGATTCCGCAAACACCAAGCGAAACGTACTTTAGTTAAATGGAGAGCATCGCCGAATACCAGAGACACTTCTAGAGGCGTTGCTAGACGGACACCTTCGTTCGCAGGAGGGTCGGAGAGGGCGTTTCCCGCGATGCTACAATGTCCCGGTATCCGCAGAAAGGTCACGTGTTGGTCGGCAGGTAGCGAAAGCATTATATTACGGATGCCATACACTCCCGAGTGGTTGAAATCATCGAGTCGCTGAAGGGCCTGCAGCGATGCCTTGGAATATGTGCATGTCGTAGGCTTAGGAATATGTTTGACTCTGATATGTAGCAGCACTCTTTTTATAGCGTTTACTTCCGCAGTAAACACCGTGAGAACTCCGCAGACACCGTGCTGAAGTCTGGAAGTCGTCCGGTGAATCGGAAGTCTGTACCCACGCTGTTGCACCTGCCTGGTCACCACGGACAGAACCCATGAATGTAAAAGAAAACGGATTCGGCGTACGTGGTGACAAACTCCAGGAAGACAGTTTGTACCTCAGCGGCAGAAAATTCCGATTTTTTGTCTAAATTGATACCCTATTGATAAATCATTGTAAAGCCAGAAAAGCGTCAACGGAGGGTTACGACCAACACTTATACATAGGATGTCAAAAGCTCGTCGCGTCTCTAACAGCGTCGGGCAGGAAACGCGACCTCTGCTGTTGTCTGTATGGGTGCGGTCTATTGGTTTCAAGGTCTGCGCATGCCGCGCGGGTTAGCACGCTTCGATGTATGTAGCTGTACCGAAGTAGCAAGAAATAATGCCGGTCTGCCAGCGCTGGCAGGCTGGTGTCAGCACGGATGGCGAGAACTAGGGTCGTACGGAAGACCCCTGAGATCAGGCACAGGCAGACTGATTGAATGGCTTCCAAACGTTGGAAAAGGTAGGCCGAGATAATGCTGAATATGAAACAGCTATACCCCAGTGTTGATCGAATGAGACCTATATAAAGTGTGGTAAACGTATTTCGGTCTGCACTCAGGTATGACCAGCAAGGCACCTGAGGACGTTAAGTCGTTTTAAGCAACGGTTTCTGACATCCTCTATGTGTGCTTGGAAGGTTAGACGTGAGTCCAGTGCATAGGCTAAGAAACGTTTCAAAAAGTGTTGGGGGGGTCAAGCTCACGACACACTCAAGGAAGTTTTCCAGAAAACAAGCCCGGCGACCGGGAGGAGGGGGTAGAGATGGAGGTTATCGCTCTTTATTCAAATGTAATGACTGCTCTTCTAGGTATGCATCTAGAGCTGTTTCTCACTGGTGCACACTCTCGTCCTATCCGACTCATCCATGTCATTCGGGAAGTAAGGCTATCCAGCTTCCAAAGATCATCGTCCATTTCAACGTTGTCTTTCCTGGGGGGGGGGGGGGCGAAATTCCACGAGCGGGAATTGGTCATTTTGGCATTAATAGGCATTTTGGTTCATTGAGGAGGCATCTGTCCCCACAGGGTAGATGCCAAAATGTGGCCTGAGCATAGGCTGGTGAGAATTTTGAAAGAGAATCGATGGCTCACAGTACAACAGATCTTGCATGCGCCTTCATTTCGCTGGCTGCTTTTGCAAGAGGTAAGAGTTGGCACGGCATTTTAGGGGGAAACAAATTCGGGAAGCTTGAAACTGCCAAAAGCCAGATGAGAAAAGTCATAGAACTGGAGATTCTCCTTTGAAAACCAAGCCACAGAATGAAGGCCCTTCTGTCATATGTTCCTTGTCTGAGCCCTGCTTCCGTCCGCCGTCGGTGGCCACTGTCCTGGCACGACTGCCTCCGAATGATTGACCACGAAATGATGGTATGGCCGTTTTGCACATTTCTGGATCAGCATTGCTACCATATGGGATGTAAAACATGTGTTAGACACCTACAATAATACCTTTTTCCGAATATCTTTCCTTACACCACACCACCCCAGAAAAATGCCGCCGGGAAGCCGCCTACTTCAGGTATGAATCGGCCAACGGATGTCAACGCCCGCCATTCAACGTAGATGACTTGATCTGCTTTTGTGTGCTGCTTCTCGCTGCTCTTGTGGGTAGCCAGAGCCGTGCTAAGAGGAACACAGAGTTGACAAAAGCCCCCTTTATGGTGATCCCTCCCGCAAAAGTATCCCCGAACATAGTTTGCTTGTTCACAATGGATACAGTTTTCTCAGTTTCATTGTTATTTTTACATTACAACCAGAACAGAAACATGAGGCTAAATTGAAATCAATTCTGTTTAAATTGCAACGCGCCCGGGTGGCCGGTTAGATACCATTCGCTCGGGTGGAAACAATGGCGCGTCTGCGCCGCGCCATTCGGAAACCATTCTGGAAAAACGTTGGAGGGCGAGACAATTTGACCCCCCACCCGAGCACGTATGAAGGTCAATAACCGCAGAAATCAGGCGTTTAAGGAACGCATGGAATACATCACCGCTGTCCTTAATTTGCCATAGCTTAGTGGACTCTTTCTAAACCGATAGGATTCAGAAGCCTTTTTATAATGTTTTATCTGCGTTCTAGACATCGCGAAGGACGATTGGAGATCGATATGTTTGATCGAAATTTGAGGGTGAAAATTTCAATTGTAGATCGAGTGGTTAACCATGTGTATTAACATCGCCAAGCTATGTTTGTCTGGAAATGTTTAACAGTCATTAAGAATGGATTAGTAATACAATTCATATAACTTAGTTTTTAACATGCTCGCTCGCAAATCTTAGCAGCAAAAACCTCGACACGAAGCGTTACAGTCTCCATAGCCCGCGGAGCGCCGACTCAGTGATTAACTTTTCGTCATGGTCCACCGGTGGACGAGAATGATAAAGGTTCTGAAATAAATACTTTTAAACACTTGAATCGGTTAGTAAAAAAGTTTTGTGACGGAATCAGCTTAAAAGCTAACAATGAGTCGTGGCCAACGGGTGGACGAAAATGATAACGTTTCTGAAAGAAGTACCTTTGAACGCTTCAGGGAATCAAATCTTGCATCAAAAGGCAAGCTGGGCGCATACGTCACGTGTGCGATTTTTATACTGATGATAAGAATAGATTGGCCATTAAAGCACCGCGAAGTCATGCCGGAACTGGAACGGTGAACGGCGGTGGAACTGGAAGATTAAAGGTGTAGATCCTCTATGTTTCGTGTTTCTGTAACTAATAATCTGTCCAGAAGACAGATTAACACGGCGCCCGACGTCTGGTAACACTTGCAGTGACCGACGCCGTTCGGTTTCACGGAAACTGCAACCCAGACCATCGCTATCCTTGCTCTCGAAGTTGCGGGCGGTCATGTTCAAACCTTTTGATGCACTTTTTCACTAATCCAATCTGAAAAAATAACCGTTGGTAGGCAAACATGGGATGGCCTTTTTCGTTAAAAAATATACCTACTCTATTCACCAATAATGAGACCTCCACTCTACTCAACAATACTGAAGCCCTTATTTGCTCCCGGGCACGGGACACATTGAGTAGAACACCAAGGGCACATTACCGGTTGCGGTCAAGAGCTGAAGGGCTACTCCGTCCCATCGCGAAGCGTCTTCTGGCTGTCATTCTAGAGACGCGGGGCGGGATCTCCTGGTCGATCCGGAGGCCACTGGAAGGATATATCCTATCACATTGTTCCCCTCTCTGACACGTGACGGTTTTCGACTCGCGCAGTTGGCCCCTGATCAGCACAGGAACCCTCATTGACGCAACAACATCCCTGATCGCCAAAGGTGGACTTATAATTGTCACACCGGTTCCAGTTCCGTGTTTTTCTGTTTTCTTCAGAAATATTGAGGAGTCCCTGGACGTCGATTGTAGATGAAATGGGGTCCCAAGCTTGTAGAAACATGTCTAATTCATGTTCGTCTTAAAATGCTCAAGATTCAGTCAGAATCGATTACTGATAAAAAAAACTATGTAATATGGTTTCGAACATACGCGCTCACGAGACATAGCAACAACAGTCTCGACGCCCGGCGTTGCAGTCTCGATACACCGCGTGGCGTCGGCCTGCGGCTGTGACACTAAGCGATGGCCAATAAGCAACGAAAAAGATGACGTATCTTGAGGAAGATGGCTCGTGAACTAGGTAAATCGGCATGCATGTTTAGATGTGGTGCGAAAGTAGTCTAAACACAAACTTAATCTGAAAAGTGGGGGAGGGGGCAGTTAACACTGCTGGCTTCCCATCGTGAAAAGTGGAGGGCCATGGCCCCCTGCCCCCCCCCCCTCTCCCCCCTGTTCCTAACCCCATGGTCCAGGGTTATTTCCAGAAGCTTGTGCGGCTTGTAGAATGGTAAAGGAATGTCACAAATTTGTTGAGACGGCCAGTAACGGTAGGAGACCTCGTTTGAAAATGAGCATGGCCAACTTTGGAGCGGAGCAAAAGAAGCCCATTCTGAGCGTCAATTCATGCAATGATCAATTGTTTCTTTTAAAGCTGAGAAAGACTCTTGACAGTCTCTATGTGAGCTCCATATAGCAAAACCGTCAGTAAACAGCGAATATCGTATACATCAGAGGGCGATGGGGAGCCGGAAAAACATTAATGACGATAAGAAACGGCGTTAGAGGAAGTACACCACCTTATGAAACCCTGTGCTCCATTTGGTGTACGTCAGATACCATGGGTTGGCGGCGTACATTGAAGGAACGAGTCTGTAAAAAAAAATTACCGAGATGGGCTAAGCGGCCCCTGAGGCCAAGAACATGCAACTTGCAGATCATGGTGTAACGATGGACCTTGTTAAATGCTGGTGTGATGTCCAGAGACACAGCGACGGTTGAATACTGTCGGTCCAAGTTGGCCTGTTTATCTGTCGTGGAACGTATGATGTTTTGTGCTGTACCATGGTTTCCTCGGAATCCACTTTGAAGTGCCAAACAGCTAACTTGTTTCGGGGGGACCATCGCAAACGTGCGCTGACCTTTCGTTTCCAGACCTTACAGGCACAGTTTGTGAGCGATATTGGACGACATGAGTTCGTGAACAGCCTACCTCTGCCGGGTTTCAGGATTGGAATGACCGTGCTTGGAGCCATGCTTCTGGGAAAGTGCGATTGGTCCATATTGTTGACAGCGATTGAAATCGTTGACGAGCTACTAAAATGAAGATGAATTGGTAGAAGGACGAGAAAGACGCCCCATCTGGGTCTACCGATATTTTGCTGCCGTATTTGGCCAGGGACAGTTTGAGTTCACGCGTGGTAAAAGGAGCATTATAGGCTTCATAGTGATCAGATCGGTTAACACTGAGGGAGCAGATGTTTGTGAAGAACACAGAGGCAGTGTTGCGCACGTGTTAGCTACCTATGTGGATCAGTTACAACACCGTTTACTCTCGCGAGCTGTGGGAAAGCGCATAGTTAATTTCGGCGAGAAGCAAACGCGCGAGCCTGTTCCCAGATTTCGCTTAAATGCGTAAAGCGATTGCACGTTGAAGCAAACTCCCGCCACACCGACTGCCCATTGACAGCGCCAGTTCCACTATTAAGGCATTTCTAGGCCGACCAGGTCTGGGGCGGCAGTGAGAAAATCCGGTACGGTTGCCCTTAAATCTTATGGAACCGCCGAGTGACACACACGTTTAAACAGGCATATTCCGACCGACACCACGGAAAAACGCATCATTCAGTAGCTTTATTGGTTCAGACTTGAGGTTACAAATTACGAAACAAACAAGTTCATTTTTGCATTTCCGACACGCAAAGGAACGGCCACGATAATCGCGCGGGCGCTGGCACGGTCTCCGGTCGCGTCTCAGACACCGGTCGCGTGAACCAGACCAGTTTCGTCAGGAGCGGCGCGCCGGCGCTGTCGTCGACCGCAGCAGTGACCCGGCGGGCCGCCGCCCCACCGGCGCCGTCGCGTCGTCCGGTGCCGGCGACGCCGCGCCCGACGGATTCGATATTGTCCATTGTTCCCTCGAGTATTCGGGTGCGGCGCTCGCGCGAGCGCTGGCCTCCCAGCTCTTGGGACAGGCCGGACAAACGCCAGGCGTCGCACTCACGCTCACGCTCACAGTCATGCGTTGCAGTCGCCCCGGCACCCCGACGTAAGTAAACCCACACTCCGTCCGAGCCGACAGGCCGGGATCGCCGGACCGGCCGCGGGGCCCGCTGTGCGCGTCGCGCACCCCGCGGCCGCAAAAAGCATGGCTGCGGTTACAGTTGATGCGAGTCGCGCACACCCGCTCCGTCCGCGCAGACAGCGCGCCACTGGCCCGCGCCGGCGGCGCCGACGAGCCGGGACGCGGTGTTCAGTTGACGACACCCACCTCTGACTTTTCTCTTTGGAATTACGGTATTGATATTACTACATTAGAAGCAACGTAATCACAGTCGTGTCGCGTCTGCCGGCGGCGGCGGTCGGCGGTGCCCGTGGGGCGCGCGCCGCCCGCTGCCGCCCGCAGGAGAGGTGTGGATGGCCGGGTGGGCATCAAGGGCGGCCGCTGCACCCGGCGGCGGCGCAGACAGAGCCCGGGTCACGCCGGCGGGCGCCGCAGTGTCACGCGGCCGGACGCCCCAGCGGCGCCGCCGGAGAGGGTAACGAAACAAACCACTCGGAGACGGGGGCGGGCGGCCCCTCACCCACAGTTACGGCGCGTAGCAACCAGATTTCAAGCATTATTTAGCAACAGCACGTCATAAGGCCAACAAAACCAGCGACATCCGATTGGCGAACTAAGCTCAGCCGGGGAGCGAGACTGCGGTATTCCTGCGAGTCTGTGTGTCCGTCTGTCTCTGCGGCGAATGATTGCTGGGACAGGGTGGACCGGCTGGTGTCCGGGCCGGGTCGGACCGCGGCCGCCGGCAGCGGCGGCGCGCTCCGCCGGCAAAATATCACAGAATCTTGTACCAGAGGATTTCGTATAAAAGAGAGGCGCTGTCCGGCCCGGGACGGTGGCGCCGCGACAGACCACATGGAAGACAAATTATAAACAGAAACCGCCGGCGGCCGCGGCGGTCGCCCTGACGTGCCCAGCACGCCGCTCGGTGCCAGAGGTCCGCCGCGCGCGGTCCAGCTCGCGCGCTGACGCAGGGAAAGAGAGGGGAGACTCGTTGGATGGGAACGCGACGCCCGCAGCCAGCCCTCGACCCTGTTTAGGTCCGCGGGTGCGAGCTTGCGCCCAAGGCCGAAGATAGCACGCGCGCGCCCGGCGCGCTCGGGAGGGGTGGAAAGAGGACACAGAGAGGAGAGGGTCGGCGGGCCGCAGCCCCGCAGGCCGGCAGTGCCAGGCGCGCCCAGTCGCTCTTCGTGCTCCCCACCATTAATATTGCTCAAACTTACAAACGCCCCTCAACCATCACAGTTAGGAAAGCACTGTTTGTGTTTGAGACCAGAATCTAGGCACGCTGTGACAGTGGGCGGGCGGCGGCGGAGGAGGCGGCAGCGCTGGCGGCGGGCGGAGGACGCTGGCGGGGAGACGACGGAGGCGGAGGCCGAGGCGGAGACGGAGACGGAGACGTAGGCGACGGCGGCGGCTCTCAGGCCGCCGGCCGGCGGGCGCTGAAGCCGCGGCCACCGTCCGCCTCCGGTCCGCGCGGCTGGCGCACGATCTGCACCTGACGCGGCCGGCGCTGGTCGTTCAGCGCCATGGTGCGGATGCGTTGGATCACGCGGTCCGGCCGCTCAGACTGCGACGTGAACGAGTTCTTCTTCTTCTCGTCGGAGGCGCTGCTGCGGGTCGGCAGAGAGCGGCGGTCGGTCAGCGAGGCGACGGACGTGAGCGGGTCGAGACCGCAGCCAGTGACGCCACCGGGCGGGCACTGATCGGGCGGCACCAACACCAGCAGCCCATGTAAAAGTATTGTGGCAAAACGGTCCAATAGAAAACAAATACTTCCTGTCTAGACTGGATATCCGCCAGGCTGCCCATTAATAAAGATACGTTCGGCGCGCCATCGCCTCGCAGTCGTAGCGGCCAAAAGCCCAGCTGCTCCAGCAGAAGGACGGCCTGCTGCCAAGTCGGAACCACTCACCTGATGCGCACCACCTGGCAGGCGGACGACTTCCGGGTGCGGTGCGAGGTCACCACGCCGAACTCCACCTCGTCGCCCTCGCGCAGCGTCACGCCGTCCTTAACCTCGCTGATGTGGAAGAACAGCTTCTTGCCCTCCTCGTGCTCGTACGACAGGAAGCCGTACTGGTCTGCGGGCCAGCCGACAAAAGGCGTCAGCACTCGGCTCCGCCTTCGCTGAGGAGCGGTCACACCCGGAAGCAGTGCACCGCCTGAGCGGTCCACACTCGTAGGCAGGGCACCTCCTGAGGTCACACCCGGAGGCAGGGCACCTCCCGAGCGGTCACACCCGGAGGCGTGGCACCTCCTGAGGTCACACCCGGAGGCAGGGTACCTCGGTCACACCCGGAAACAGTGCACCGCCTGAGCGGTCACACCGGAGGCAGGGTACCTCGGTCACACCCGGAGGCAGGGCACCTCCTCAGCGGTCACGCCCGGAGGCGGGGCAACCTCCTGAGCTGTCACACCCGGAGGCAGTGCACCGCCTGAGCGGTCACACCCGGAGGCAGGGTACCTCGGTCACACCCGGAGGCAGTGCACCTCCTGAGCGGTCACACCCGGAGGCGGGGCACCTCGGTCACACCCGGAGGCAGGGCACCTCCTGAGCGGTCACACGCGGAGGCGGAGTCTCATTGTCACCACGTGCATTAGCGTTTCTTGGCGAATGTGTTGTTGCTAAATGGAAACATGCATTATGTTTGGTCGTGTTGGTAATGTTAATATGAAGACGTTTACCGAAAACCGAAAGAAACCGTGTTAGATGTTCAGCCAGCAACGTGGATACTCTGTTTCAAAATCGGTTCCAACCCTCAGTCTGTAAACTGTTGGAAGGTACTGCTGCTAAACATTCCAAATTGGACCAATACCCCCCAAATTTTCTGTATTCTGCACCAACGCAATATCACATGACCAACAGGGAAATAACAGGCCCGTGCGAGCAGCACATCAGCAGCCCAGCACAACTCACTTTTGAAGGCATCCACGATAGCCCTGAGGCGTTTCCGGTGAATCTTGATGTTGGTGGCCCGCTTTTCACCCTCCTCGACTTGGAAGGTAACCATATCGCCCACCTGCAGGTACTCTTTCTTGTTGGCCAGCGACGTGATGCCGAACTCGTAAGCGGTGCCGACCTCCTCTGCGGACATCCCGCGAGCCAGTTATTCACACCCAGTCGACGACAGACGGTACACGACCTATTGCAATCAGCGAAGCGGAGCATAGGGCGGGGCCGTGGCTGACTGATCTCCTCGGCACCTCGCACAGGGGCCGGTCTGACCCTGCCACAGCCGGGACATGAGAGCAGACACCGAGGCACTTCTCCACCCTGACCGTCAGCGCCTCCTCTCTGATCGGAGCGGTTTGGCATGTAACGTAAGCCCGCACAGACCGCGTGCCGTTTCCGACGCTACACTGAGCGGACCCGCTGCCAGCCAGCCGGCGGGTCGTCGCTGGCCAGCGCCCCTCACCAGTAGTGTTGGCCTGCACCAGGCCGGCGTACACGGGCTGGTCGGGGTCGACGCTGCGCACCGGGCGCACCACGATGCCGTCCAGCGTCTCGGGCAGCACGGCCGGCTGCGAGAGCGTGCCGGCCGGCAGCGGTGTCACGTTCTCGGCCGACACGCGGCCCTGGCTGCCAGCCCGGCTCAGCGTGTACTGCACCTCGTCGCCCAGCTGCAGCTGCTCGGCGCCGCCGCGCAGCGTGCTGCCGACACAGGGCGGCCGGCCGTCACGCGCCGCACGCTCCGACGGCGGCGCACGCGTGGCCACGCCTCCAGGACTCCTCTTCTCCGGATAGACAGCCAATGGCCGGCGCATGTGACAGGGGCTACCAGATGACTACACTGGACTGAACCGATGACGGGACCAGAGCCTACGATGTAGGACTGTCAGTTCTTACGAAGACAATGAAATCTGGCGGTACGAAGCATTGGTGGACCAAGCTGAGTTTCATGCTAGATTTGAACGTAATTACACTCGAAAATAGGCGTTAAAATTCCGTTTCCACTTCGCATTAGGCGACCAGTAGTTGAAGGGGGGGGGGGGGGGGAGTGTACACCACAGTTAAATTGGCTTGTTAGTAAATATACTTCTGGTCAAGATGAGTGCCTTGTCCAAAAGCTTAAGCGGAAATATACGGGAAATGAAAAAAGACATCACATACTAGCAGCACGAATAATTTTCTTTACAAAAAAATGTATAAAATAGCAATGATAACTGATATAAAAGCTTGGAGTTAGCTCGAACTCCACGGATGACCTTTAAAGGGAAGGCTCCAAATTTGAAGATATTGAAGGAAGCATAAGGTATGTCTGAACACGCTTACTTACAAGAATCGATATATTTTAAGCGGAAAAGACTGCTCTAGACAACACAATTTCCCTGTTGAGTACATATTCTCCCTAATACGCCATTGTTTGACTACGTCATGGTACTTTGCACAACACTGAGAGCCAATTGACGGTCGTTATTTCGGAAATTGTGCTCACGAACGCCAGATATGAACGAATCTACTTATTTTTTCATTGGCCGTGATCGCCGCGTGGCCAATGGAATGGCAGGATTTTAATGACGTTATGATGACATCAAGGACGCCTGGGCGGCCTGGAAATGGTCTAAACGAAACAGTATGCACATCTTCGCGGACGTGTAGCTCAGAACCGTGGGGGGGGGGGGGGGGGGGGGGGGGGGGGGGGGGGCGAGGAGCTTAGGCCTTAAGAAGGGCAGGGCTGTGAACTGCACCGAATGATCCGCAATACAGTTTGTCAGTCCGAAACCCCATACAAATGTGGAACACTCCCTTTAGGCGTCGACGCGGCCCCCGCCTACTGTGCTGCTGAGGTCAATTAGAGCTACCCGGTGATCAGGAAATCGTCGGGGCAACATCATTCAGTGCAGTTCACCGCCATTCCTCTTAAGACCTAAACCCCTCCAGTTTCTGAGCTACAAGAGCGAGAAGTGCAGCCTTATTCGGGGAAGGCTATTTCAATATCACACGGGCATCCACGACGCCACAAAACCGTGGTTCACAAATCTTGCCATCCCATTGGCCATGTGGTGATCACTGCTAACAAATGTATCAGTGTCAAGTCGTTCACATCTGGCGTTCGTGAGCACGCCTTCCAGATATAACAGCCGTCAGTTGGTTCTCGATCGATGTTTTGCAAGTACGATGACGTAATCAACCAATTACGTACTGAGGAGCACACTTAACATAGAAATGTTGTCTGGAGCAATCTTTTCCAGAGTATGCCGACATCTATAAGTGACCTTACTTCATCACATTTGATGCTTGATTCCACATCTCCAAATGTGGAGCATTCTCTCTAACACATGAACACACTGTCTTGTAGGACAGGAACACCACGGAGCGATACAATTACCTTCCAGCTTCGGTGGGGGCCGGCTCCGAACGCAGCGTATCTCGCGCCAGATGTGCAGCGCAACTCACCTGTAGTGGAAGAATATCTCGCGGTCGTGCTGCAGGGTCTCGATGAAGCCGTAGTTCTCCTTGAGAGCAGCCACGTAGCCCTGGTGAATGGAGCCGGGCACGAGGCCGTCGCGCGCGGTGTGTCGCTCGGCCCGCTCGGGCCGCTCGGCACGCTCCGTCACCACCACCTCGGCCGCCCACAGCTCCTTGGTGCGGCGTGACTGCATCAGGCTGAACTGCACCTTGTCGCCCTGGCGTGGGCTGTGCCGCGGGTCGGTGGCGTTGTGGCTGAAGCTGACCGTAGCCTTGGTACCATTTAGCTCGTGCTCGATCAGGCCCGTCTCATGAGATTTGTCGCCGCTGCCGTTGGCGGAGGCGGCGGCGCGGCCTGGCGAGCGTGAGAACTTGGAGGAGGGCTCGCGCGTGACGGTGCCCGTCACCTGCGCCTGCACCAGCGTCTCGAAGCGGACCGTGCCGGGCGGCAGGCGCAGGATCCGGATGGCCGTCATACGGGAGGCGATCTTGGGGTCGGACACCACGGTGAACTCCACCTCGTCCTTGTTCTGCAGGCCACGCTCCGGGTCCACCATTTCTGAGAGGTGGAAGAACAGGTTGTTGTCGCGCTCCACGCAGCGGATGAAGCCGTAGCTGCGCTCCTTGACGGAGAGCAGCACGCCCTGCTCGCGCTTCTCGCCAGACACGACGAACGACTGCTCGAGCAGCGAGATGCCGGTGGCGCGCTTCAGCTTGTCACGCCGGTCCGTGGCCACGTTGAACTGCACCCAGTCGCCGTGGCGAAGCGTGAACTTGCCCTTGAGGTCGCGCTCGCCGAACGGCACCTCCACCACATCCGAGCTGTCCTTGACGCGGTACCGCACGCGGCCCGGCATCGGGTCCTGCCGGCACGGACGGGCGCCGCCAGCGTCAGCTCGGCCTGCAGCGCCAACAATCCACGCCACGTTAAGACGAGCCTGCCCGTCTGCAGAACAGCCTCGTTCCACACAGCAGTACGCGCTTATCACCTAGCAGTGGGCGCCGATGAATAATCTCAGTCGGGGGCTTGGCTTTACCAAACTAGCAGGCTGACTTTGGGCCGAGAACCGAAACTTTAATCCATGAGGCGGATGACTCTGACAGCACCCATTTGTTGCTGTTTTGTTTGAGGGGGGGGGGGGGGTGTAACTATGACGAAACTATTGGGTAAAAATGGTGCTATTTTGGAAGGGTGTTGGTTTTCATAAACCGGACTATGCGTCTAACAGACGCAGTCAAGTTTATTGACTATTGTGTCTATTAGACGCATAGTTCAGACATAGATATGCCCTACATAGTACGTAGGGCATAACGAGATCAAACGTCATATTGCGCGCGCCTATGTTATTTGCATAGCCTGACCTGTCTCCGTCAAGCCACAGCGCGTGGTATTTGAGGCCAGTTTTGAGAAAGGTGCCTTGGTTACCTGCCTACCTTGGTGCCAGCCTTGGTTACCTGCCGGTCCGTTACTGGCCCACCTATGGCGTCATTGGTTGCCTACCCGTCCGTTACTGACTCACCTATGGGTCCAACTATGTTCAGGTGGCCTACTTATCTGCAGACGTCTACTGCACGCACCCCGTGTCACGACTCGGCCTGCTCCAGTTGCCCAGATCGGCCAGATCGTACACAAATACCTCGAAACGCCCGACAAGGCGCGGATCCTTGGTTTGAGAAGCGATCGTACGTCAGTCTGCGCACACCGACTCCATTTTTCCCGCACGATTGTTCGTTTTCTCCGCCGTCCGTACTAGCTAGCATCGTGTAGTTGTGCCGCCGCATTGTCAAGGACTAGACGTGCGCCCGACCCGTGTTGATCAACTTCTTCGCGATTGGAAAACTTTACTTGTCCCAAGCGCATCGAGAACCCCAGCAAAGTCGTGATAATGTAGCGTTGTGGAAACACGTCGCCTAAAAAACAGCTTGCATTTAAGTGTCTTCAAAGCATAAGAGCGCAACTTTTGAAGAAGTGTACAACCAGTTGATGACCGATTAATGGCGGAACAATGATCAGCAGCTGCCCATAAGATACCCATATGGAAAGCGCACCAGGCCCGGCCGAGCCCGGTCACACCGCTGAGGCTAGCAATATCCCTTCAGTTACGGAGTGACCCGGCCGGCCGGCGGGCAAGGCTACGACTATGTCAGGTAGCGGAATACGTTGGCCAATATGGCACATTGCATGCGATGACATTTCAACTTGACAATATGACAGCGAAAACCGTGGGGCAATTACCAGGCAGGTGCCACACCACAAAGCGGTCCACATGATCACCTGTATGATGCGCGCGATGGGCACACCATTTTACAATCACCAGCAGAACGGGAAGAATGCCTGATGTTTCCGTCTAAACGACACTTGACCCACAACCACAAAACAGAAGCAATATTACTCATGAAGAAGGCAGCTATAACCATCACCACTCAGTCTCCCCGGTGTGAAGGCAACCACTCCCGAGTTTCCGCATCATGCAGATGACAGCCGACACGAGAGACGGACCAATGCCCGACTCCACTGTAAAGGGACCAAGCACCACAGCTGAACATACACACACACCTTGTCGTGGGTAAATACTAGCGCAAGCTTCCCAACCAGTCAGTACAAATCCATCATTTTAACCATGCTCTATGACAGAAACACCGTGCAAAATAATGATGGAGGTCTCTTTGTTTTGGGTCGACTATAGTGTTTCCTCTCGCACTTGCCAATATACTTTATAACTCATGGCAATGTCTCCCCATAAATGCATAAAAACATCACTCCTTCGCGAAATCAACTCAAATACTTGCGTTTACAGTAACTTGTCTTCGACTTTTTCCTCGCTGAGGCCGGCCCTGCGAAAATTATTGACCTTTCAAGCCGTAAACTGGTAGACCAGGCAAGGGTAACCTGTTGTGTGACTACTACATGGTAAGGGCGTCTGCAATCGCTGCGAGATACTGTGGGAACTCCAATCAGCCAGCGGGCGCTCTCTTTCATCAGCTATAACGTGCAACTCCCGGTCCCAGCCAGCATCCCGCTGATCCAACCCCGCCGCGGCAACAACTTCTGGACACGTGGCGCGAAGTGGTGCAGCAGTTTCCTCCTGACATGAAAACCGCATGCGACTCGAGCGACGCGACACTTGAAACATGCACTATCTCAGATCATATTGTAGTCCAGCGCGGCGAGTGGAAAGGCATATGCGGATCCTCTATCGAAAATAACTGAACGCAATCCGTCTTTTAGATCGTCATTCATGGGGGCAAAAGGCAAGAATCCGGGCGCCCAGAAGTCACGCAGGGAGCGACCACAGCCACCGACTGCATCCGTGGAAGAACCGCAAACCACCAACAGCCGTCCGCCGGTCCCGCTGATGTCAGTGCAGATAATCGCTCGCCAGCGGGACGCTCCACGCCACGAGTGCCCTCCCCTCCCCCCCCCCCCCCCTATGGGGCGATCACAGGTCAGCTGACTCACGTTGTTATCGGCCGCGTCGTCCAGCGCCTTCAGCACCTGGCCCTTGACGTCCGCCGGGTCGATGTCCTCGAACACGACCGTGCCCGGCTCCAGGTGTACGATGTTCGTTGCCACCCTCCTTGCCCTGTCGCATCCCGTGGCCTCGGTCACCCGCTGTCGGGTATTCTACGACACATCCAATCACTACAATCACAAGCGTCGCTGGTGTCGAATGATGTAGCTGTTTTGTTTGCTAATTGCTTTCCCTTTGCTTTCCATATTGCGATGCGCTTGCGTTTTCGGTGCTCATAACCGCGCGCAATCGTAGCTGTATTAGTAACCGACGACCAAACTCCCGGCGAGGCCGCCGGCGTTCGGTCGCCGTCCACACTAACCTTGACCGTCTGGATGGTGAACTCCACCTCGTCGCCGAGCGTGACGGCCCGGTCGCCCTGCACACTGGCGCAGCTGAACACGATCTCGCGCACCACGTCGGCGCGCTCGATGAAGCCGCCCCGCTCGTCCGACTCCAGCGAGCACACCATGCCCTGATAGTGGATCGGGTTGGCCGGGTTCTCGAGTCGCACGTTGTGCGCCGCCAGGTTCCCCGTCCTGCGGCCGAGTCGCGGCGTCACGGACACGCACACATACTCGCACACGCTGTACGCAAAATGCATGTCTGGAGAGGGATATTGGAGGGTGATGGGAGCACAGAGGCATATAAACTGCCAACAGATGAAGTTCCCATATCCTGTTCAATACTGTAGCATATATGCTTTAAATGGCAGCACGTTTTAAATGCCCCCCCCCCCCCCCACTCCGAGACGAGTATCGCGGTCGCGCTGCATTTGGTTTCTGGTGCCGCTTCCGTGTGAGGTGTGTTATGAATGAATATATATATATATATATATATATATATATATATATACCGTAGTACTCGGCGCGTCCACTGTGGCGCGCCGGCTGTCCCTCGCGGTCCTCTGCGCCAGCCGGCCGGCCAAGCGCGGGCGGCGCTCACCGGGGGTTGGTCGCCATCTGGAAGCTGACCAGGTCGCCGACGCGAAGGCTGACGTTGCCTTCGATGTCCTCCATGTCGTAGGGCAGGAAGAAGCATTCGCCGCGGTTTTCGTAGCTGATGCGGCCGTGCTGGGCGGGCGCGCCCGGCGTCAGCTCGGTGGTGACCGTGCCCGTCACGCGCTCCTCGCTCAGCACCTGCGGCGTCTGCGGACAGCGGCGCGCCCATCAGCCGCGGCGCGGCACGCGACGCCGCCACGAACGGCCGGCGTTCAGAGCCGGCCAGCGAGCGTCGAGACGAGCTTTGACCACCGCCTGACGATAAACGCGTACCGCACGACCTCTCGCCGTGCAACGGTTAACAGCCCGGCCACACTCTTCTCTTGACAAGACCCAGTGCTATTATTAAACAACTCGTCCCGAGATTTCACCAGAGTACTTTTTCCTTTTTGAAATATGCCCTCACGGTAGCCCACTCCCTCCTAATCATTACTTGCGCATCCGAGGGCTTAGTTTTAAGAGCGTCTGTCCCCAATCCAGTGGCGGGATGGTTTCGAGTCGTTTAAAACGCTAGCTATTTGCCCTTTAGTGAAATGGCCCACAGTCGGTGGCAAGGGCCACACTTAAGGTCAAGCACGTAAGAGGAGCGAACGGACCGAACCTGGCATAGCGGTACGTTACACTGTCACCGCCAATTTTGCTGTTGGTCTGAAATTTTGGAACATATCGTGGGGTCAATGCTGATGACTTGACCAATGGCTGACGAAACAAACACTGCTTAGTGTGGGCTCCGACTCTATAAATGCATCTATTCAGAAGGGAAGGATTGAGAAACAGGAACAGGCTCATTTTCAAGTTTCGCTTGCGGGCTGTGTGCCCGAGTGCACAGCTCGGAGCCTGATCGCGGCGGTACGCACCACCTCGGGCGTGATCTTGGAGACGCTGGAGGCGATGGGCTTGCCCGTGCGGCGGTCGTAAGTCATCTCGAACTCCACCGGGTCGCCGACACGCAGGTGCTCGATGGTGCCGTCGAACTGGCTGAAGTGGAAGAAGAGGCGAGCCTGCCTGTCGCAGCACTGGATGAAGCCGTACGAGTGCTGCAGAGGAGGAAAAGAGCCCGGTCAGGGTGAGTGCCGCAGTGCTGGCGTGATTTGGGAACCGGCCCGGGTCCTAACGAATTCCCAGTGGAGCGCGGACGGCGGAAGCAAGATCCCTCTATTTAAATGAGCCGTGAAACCCGGTGCAAGGAAATGTCTACCCTGCCTCCTAAAAATGACGGCTACTGCTGACGATTTCCCTTCACGGCACTTCATCGCATTTATACGTGCATATTGTCACTTGCACAACCAGTAGGCTAATCACCTAAATGCTCTCCCACTCTGAATTAGGGCACCGTCGCCGCGACAGCGTCGCTTCACTGTCAAGAGTGCGGCTACACTACAACACCGCACCATCTAACCCATACATTCCGGGGGACACGATTCCTGCAATATGAAGCAGCGGAGAAGCTTACGCAGTTCACGTACACTGATCCCAGCCCATCCCTTCAATCTTCACTTCAGGGCAACGAACAAATTGTCACCCTACTCGCCAAGGATGAGCAAGTGTTGCACGGACTGCAAGTTCTTGCAATACACTATGATGTCAACCTTGTCAAAACTTTTTGTACATGCTTGTAAATTATGAATGGAGTGGCCAAGTTATATTATCATGATGACTTCATAACCGGAGCATATAGCCTTACTGCATTGTCTCATTCGACGTCCAACAAATGGCAGACAAATGGTTTAACCCTGCCTCCACCCGACCGTAACATATTTGCCATCGGCAGGCAACAGCAAACTGCTCCCGCTGATATCCGTGGGAATCCCCTCGCATGCTTTCAATATCGCTTGGGTGGTGCGAACAGGACGACTGCCATGTGGCAGACGACGTGTTACAAAGCGATATTTGAAATCGTTCGCAGCCCGCCTCTTACGGGCAAACTGGCCCGTCACTTACAGGGCACGCCCAGATAAACAAACAGGCTTAATAAAAAACACACTGAGAAATACCAGATCTAGTTTTTTCTGGCCACCTTGGTTTCAAAAAGGGTTCAACCTATCGGTGCCACCCCACAACTGATAGCACTATCATATGACAGTAATGGTTGAGCGATAAGCCCTAGCGAGATGGTGCCCCCTACAGAGCCACCAATTATAATGTACATGATTATTGATCTGCCAAATTGGCCACACTAAATAGCTACTTCCCACTAGTACTTATACCTTACATCAATACAGCAGCCAGAAGACCTTGGCTCCAGTGATATCACACACACCCATCTTATTGCCTGAAGACACTGCTTGCAGTACTGCATGAAAGGCGATCGCAAACATAACAATCATCATGCTTATGACACCTCAACAAATCATCACTGCAAATCCATATAAGGTGCTTACAAATCACTGAGCCGTTCTGACACTGTTTGGCCCCATAGGTGCTTCAGTCACCCATCTGGAAGTGCCCAATCTCAAATTCCGAAGCAGGCCGCGTGCATTTTGTTTAAACATCAGGTTTCAGTTACAAGCCGTGTCCGGGTGAAGCCTAGAGCCTGGCCCGCCGGCGGCAGGCACCACCGCGAGCATGATCTTGACATGCTTAACAGAAGTTTAAAAAGTCCGGACAATTGGTTCACAATTATTCCTAATTTCACCAACCAAACCATATAATTGTACTGAGCAGTCTTAAAAGACATCTAAAGGTGTCATCCAAATGCGATGTGCCTACTTGATACTAGCAGACAGTTAGCAACGAAGCATAACAAATAATGATTTTCCATTACATTTCTTTTCACAACCCAGCAAAACCTGGAAAAAACTATCTGCGCGCAAAACGTGCACAGTCGGCCGCGCCCACGGCAGTGAGCCAGAGTCACCACCACACAACTTACCAGCAACTTTTCGATGATGCCCGTTTCGCGAAGGCCGTGCGCGCCGTGGCTGGGGCTCCCCTCCTTGGCCGAGAATCCGTTCATGCCGAAGCCGCCGTTCTTGGCTCCGGACGAGAAGTGGCCGACCGAGAAGACGCCAATGTCGAACTCTGCGCCGCCGCCGCCCACCGAGTCGTTCGACTGTTGGCTAGCGTAGTGCGGGCTGCCGCCGCCGCCGCCGTAGCGCGGGCCCGACGGCGACTGGGACGAGCTTGAATACGCGCCATACCCGCTACTGGCCGAGTGGTAGTTGGAGTAAGGTTTCATGCTGGGCGGGGCTGGCGGCTGGAACGAATTCCACTGAGGATTGTGGGACATGATGAAGCAGTTGCGGGTCGTGAGCGAGATTCCCTTCTGGACAGACGCTCTCTTCAGTGAAGGTGAATGGGTAAAGAACGTATCCCGAGAGGGATGGCCGACGCCTGGTCGAGTAGTGCAGTACCGTTGGAGCACGTTATCACAAAAAGGAAGTGCGCAGCTCAAGACCTTTACTATCCAGTGATAATTGTGTAAATCAGCAGGGTCTGACAGACAATTGGTTGCTTAGGGAGAAGAATATGTAATCCTCAGATGTCCTCAATGCTTGCTGTGTTTGATGGTAGTAGTGTGCGCCTGAAAAAGATCAGATAATTAGGAAAGTGTTCCAGGCAAACTTTGAGAATGCACTATAACATTTGTTGGTTCAGTCTAACCTTTGAATCAATTAGCTACACATATTTAACATGCGCACAGGTGGCCGGTTGGATACCCTCGACTCTGGTGGGGGGGGGGGTCAATTTGACCCCCGAGATATCAGAAACCCAGGGAGCTAGAAAAATCAAATTCACAGGATGTGTTGACCTGCATGTGAACTCACTTCAGTCAAAGGTTCCCAGGTCATGATCTTTGACTCAAATCAGGTCTAACGGGGTAAAATTCCATGTTCGTCTCTCAAGGTCCCCTGGAACCCAGATGACTGCTCTAAGCAAAAGACCACATGCCCATCTAAGGACAGTGACCTCATTTGACCTTAAGATCATGGTGAACAAAATAATTAAAGACTACTTTGAGTTTTGCATTTGAATAAGTGACACAAATTACACCAGCCAGTATGTACCTACAAACAAGATGTTGACCCACATCTTTTTTGTTGTTCATTGGAGTTTTCGGGCGCGTCGACTGCAGTGGTCATTTTGCGCCCATAACTATGCTGTTAATTAGTACGGTGTGAAAATGACTTGAAAATCAATATCTTTTAGAAACGAAAAGAGCTGTTTGGGACCAAGAAAGGAGGAACTGTCACCAAGCACATCGTTTATCGTCAGGGTCGAAGCCTGTGAACCAAAGTGACGTCGTCGTTCTTCGAAGAGGCATGGACATGATATAATGACATGATGGACAGTCAGGACGGCTCCACACCGCTGGCATAGGGGTCTGTCGGCTCCATGTAACAGATGGCCATGGGTGGCATAGGTATGCCCAATGCGCAGCCTGCATAAAACCACCTCTTCCCACCGCACACTGCGAGAGCATGACGACCACAAGCCCAACTCTGTCTTTATTGCCCTGAGCTTATTGCCCCCCACCTGGTCCCAACAGCGCTGCAATCTGCTTCTCAGGAAGGTCTTGACTGCCGGGTAAAAATCTCTGGCAGGGATAGGCAAAAACCGGGTATATGGTGCTACCGCTGCTCGCTTAGCAGCGGCATCAGCCAGTTCGTTGCCCACGATACCGACGTGACTAGGGATCCAGCATAGTGCAACTCTCTTTCCAACCCGATTCAATTGTGTCAGGCGTGATAAAATGTCCTGTAAAAGGGGACATGATGGATAAAAAGACTTCAGTGCAGAGAGACTGCTCAGTGAATCTGTAAAAATGGCGTGTGAAGATTCTTCACCCACTTCGATGAAACATATCGCCTTGGTGATTGCAACTAATTCCGCCGTAAAAACTGACGAGTGGGCCGGTAACGAGAACGATCGAGTGACGGACCCGCTAACGAAAGCACAACCCACGCCATCCGAGGTTTTGGATCCGTCTGTGTATGTCAGGGTATATCCTTCATAACACGCCAAAAGCTCAACTGCCCTGGATCTCAATAGGTGTGGTGTGACGTCTTTTTTCCTAATTTCCGTAAGCGAGGTGTCAATGAAGGGTGTGGTCATTTGCCAGGGAGGAGAAGCCAGGCGGCTTACTTGCCTTACACCCCGAAGAGGAATTCCGCTCTCAAGCAATAACGCTCTCATTCGGGAACCAAAAGTTAAAGCGTGCTGCTGCGGCCCATGACGAAGAGAACTTACTGCAAACCGCGAAAATATTGCAGAATATGTCGGGTGAAGTGGGAACTGCCGCAGCTTCAAGGCATAACGCATGCCAAGCATTTTCCTCCTCGTCGAAAGTGGTGGTTCGTGTGCCTCCGTTAAAAGGCTGACGGAAGGTGATGTGCGAAACGCCCCAGTAGCAATGCGAATGGCAGTATGGTGGACGGTATCAAGAACACGCTTGCTGGATTCAGACGCGCCATCATAAACAAAGCATGCATAATCCAGTTTGGAGCGGACGAGGGAACGATATAAAAGCATAAGCGTGCTTCTGTCTGCCCCATACGATGAACGAGACACACACTTTAGTATGTTGAGAGATTTAAAGCATCGATCGCGTAACATTTTAAGATGTGCGTTATATGTAAGGCGGCGGTCAAAGTGTATCCCAAGATACCTGGCCACGGCCTTATTTGGAATACAGCGACCATATAGACGGATGCTCAGATCATCACATCGCTGGCGACGACAAAAATGCATCGCAACGGTCTTGTCGCCTGAAAAACGAAACCCGTTCATGTCACCCCATCTTTCAACGCGGTCCACAGCCAGCTGGAGACGCCGCTCCATCGCTGGTGCTCTCGCTGCACTGGTCCAAATAGTAAAATCGTCAACAAAAAGGGCACGTCCGACCGACTGTGGGAGCACATCACAAATATCATTTATCATAACTGCGAACAGTGCAACACTTAACACGCCGCCCTGGGGCACGCCGTTTATTTGTTCGTACCTGTCGGAGAGGACGTTGCCGACCCGAACACGGAAGTATCGTTTGGATAAAAAACCTTTGGAGAAAAGCACCCATATGGCCACGTATACCATATTTAAAGAGCTTTTGAACAATACCATGGCGCCATGTGGTGTCATAGGCGGCTTCAATGTCGAAGAATACTGTCCCCATATGCGCTTTTTCTTGAAAAGACTTGCGAACCGTGGTGTCCAGTGTTAAGAGATGGTCCACCGTACTACGGTTTTTCCTAAATCCGCACTGCGAGTTACTAAAAATATCGTTGTTCTCTAAAAACCAAGTGAGTCGCACGTTTACCATCTTTTCCATGAGCTTGGACAGTGATGACGTCAGTGAAATGGGTCGGTAATGAAGAGGGTCCAGCCCACTCTTCCCCTGTTTTAGGATAGGCACCACAACAGCTTCCCGCCAGGCCGGAGGGAACTCACCTCTTGACCACACCCTATTGAAGGCCGCCAATAGTGCACGACGTGCACATGGAGGCAGATGTCGGAGCATCTCATTGTGGATGTCATCAGGACCTTCCGATACACTACGAAGTCTTCCGATTGCCGACTCCAACTCCACCAAAGTGAAGGGCTCATTGTACGCCTGTGGTTGCCTTGTAGAAAAGTTCACTACGGTTTTTTCGGATTGTGCTCTTTGCCGTAAAAACTGTGGGCTCATGTTTGCACCTTCGCTACGGTGGGAGAGTGCTCGGGCGATCCCGTTAGCCACATCCAACGGATGAGTCACCACCTGGCCGTTAACATGTAACACAGGAAGTGGCACGGATGAAAACTGCCCGGAGATACGTTTGATCCGAGCCCACACCTGCGAAGTTGGTGTGAATCGGTTGAGCGTGCTTACGTACATACGCCAGGATTCACGTTTCGCTTCTTTTATCGTGCGGCGGGCGAAAGCCCTGGCTTTCTTAAAGGCTACTAAATTCTCCAAGCTACTTCTGGCGTCAAAAGCTCGGAAAGCACGTTTGCGTGAGCGAATTGCGTCACGACACTTCTCCGTCCACCACGGCACAGGAGTGCGACGAGGAAATCCAGAAGTGCGCGGGATGTAATCGCTAGCGCAATCTAGAAGTCTGTGAGTAAAATCCTCAATAGAGGGTGCCACCCTCACACCTCCGGTCTGACATAATGTCTCCAGTCGAGCCTCAAACTCTCTCCAGTCAGCCTTTTTTAAATTCCAACGTCGTGGTCTTACACCCAACGTTCCTCTTATTTGGAATCGAAGCCACACTGGGAAGTGATCGCTGCCCATTGGATCATCTGCCACAGACCACTCGAGGCTCTCCACCAGCTCGGGACTAGAAAGACTCAGGTCAAGTGCGGAAGTCTGACCAGACGGCAGTGTAAAATGAGTACGAGTCCCTGTGTTTAAAATACACAGTGACGAGTCACGGATAAAATGTTCGCACATCCTTCCGCGGGTGTTCGTGCTATCACAGCCCCACGCGGTGTGATGAGCGTTGAAGTCGCCTAAAAGAAGACATGGTGAAGGCAACTCATGCACTAAACGTCTCATGTCTTCCAATGGAAAAACCGACGCCAGGTGGAAGATATAAAGAACACACCGTGATGTGACGGTGATTAAAATGTAGGCGTGCGGCTACAGCCTGTAGCGTAGACCGCAGGTTAAACCTCCTGGCTGGCACGCTGTGGTGGACTGCAAGAAGGACACCGCCATGTGCGATACCGTCGGTTAACACATCATTGCGAAACAGGGCGTATCCCTTCAGCGTGCAATGGTGACTAGAAGCAAGCTTGGTCTCCTGCAACGCTACGGCTGCAGGACAGTGCTCGCTGACGACAGCCTGGAGGTCGAGGGCATTTGCCCTTATTCCTCTACAGTTCCACTGTAAAAAGGCCTGTAAAGGGGGCGTGTTAAAAAGCCGGTTGGAGGTCACATACTACAACCGGGCACGTCCTAAAAGAACTGGGCTGCGCCAGTTGCAGAAGCAGACTTTTCTGACTGAGAGCCACGGTTGGAGTCTGCAGGGAGGTGCCCCACTCTGGGACGAGTTCTGGGGCTCCCGCCGTCAGATGGAGACGGGGGACCGGCCGGGGCACGCTTGACGCCAGCGTACCCGGTCCGGGGTGGCGGCGGGGGAGGGCCCATCAGCGGGCCTCTACCGGGCGTCTGGGGGTCAGCGGGGGCCTCCACTGGCCTTCTCGGCGATGGTGTGCCACTGCGAGGGGTGGGCTCCTTGTTGACCCACATCATTCTAGATCAGTGAGCTATTCTGACCTTTTAGAAGTCTATGAAAGATGTATAATGTGGTCCCTGTTACCAATAAATTTCAAATGAGCACCAGAAACTACCCCATACAGCAGGCTGTAGAGTAACAAAACAGATTGATTTTTACCTTGGTCTGACCTTCATACTTGACCTTAGGCCAATGCAATATGTTCATTCAATCGGTGTTGCCTAAAGAAGTATCTCAGGGCTGCATGGCTTTGTATAACACTCTGCTCATAGATCAGATTGAACAATTCCCTAGAAATTGTCTTTGCTCAAACCATGGCCTGACTTTGACCTGCCATAGATCAGCATCCTTACAAGGTACATCTAATTTGTTACACAAAATAATCCACTATTCAACTGTCTACAGCTATGAAACATTTGGCATAGCTCTGCTGCACTGTTTGGGAAGTCAATCCAGAAAAGCCTTTGAGGGGAGAGGGTCAACTCTCTCCTCTCCTCTCCCTCTCCCTCTCCCTCTCCCTCTCCCTCTCCTCTCCCTCTCCCTCTCCCTCTCCCTCTCCCTCTCCCTCTCCCTCTCCCTCTCCCTCTCCCTCTCCCTCTCCCTCTCCCTCTCCCTCTCCCTCTCCCTCTCCCTCTCTCCTCTCCCTCTCCCTCTCCCTCTCCTCTCCCTCTCCTCTCCTCTCCCTCTCCCTCTCCCTCTCCCTCTCCCTCTCCCTCTCCCTCTCCCTCTCCCTCTCCCTCTCCCTCTCCCTCTCCCTCTCCCTCTCCCTCTCCCTCTCCCTCTCCCTCTCCCTCTCCCTCTCCCTCTCCCTCTCCTCCCTCTCTCCTCCCTCTCTCTCTCTCCTCTCTCCTCTCTCTCTCTCTCTCTCTCTCATCTCTCTCTCTCTCTCTCTCTCTCTCTCTCTCTCTCTAAATATAGCACCTTTCATCTATTCATGGTGTGCCCTTTCTGTCAGAAGAAATATGTAACACATGTGTAGAAAAATTAATGAATATACCCACAGACATTTGAGTGGCAGTGGAAAAAATGCATCTATGAAGGAGACCTAAGAAGAAAACTAAAAGGATATCCTTTCATGAACACAAGCTTACATAATTCATTGGGCAACAAAAAAGGAAAGATAAAGAAGATGTACCAAACAAATGGTGTGATATGATGCAGCCTACCAAGATAGTAAGAAATGGGGGAAAATGTTTCAAACATGGCCTGGCAAAGCCACAAGATAGTCAGGGATCTGCTTGTTTTAACAGAAAGAATGCCTGAACATGGATATTTCTTGAGTTTGACAGTCATAAGGCCTTTTGTGGTGAATAAGATGTGTGGAAAATAAAATGTCAAAAACAACACAGATATATCAGAGCTAGATAGCATAGAATGAGTGCAAAGGTTAGACAATGTACAAACATACAGGAACTTTTTAAAATGAAGCAATGGAGAGCAAAGGTGAATATTATATAAGAACAGGACAAACATCTCACAGGAAGTGTCAGGGAAAGACAAGGCAAGTGCAGCAAGAGACAGAGACAAACATAGACAGAGACATAGAGAATCTCTCCCTCCTCCCCCTTCCCTAGGGCCTGTTATGTTAAACCTACTGCTTCTTTCCAAATGTATATCAATTCAATTCTGGAATGTCTACCAGGGATGCCACTTCATATATTGTCAGCCCTGAGCCCCCCTCCAGGAAGAGGGGCCCTCCCCTCCCGAATGTTCCTGGCCCCCTGCCCCACATAAATATGAGCAAAAAGGAATACTGGACCAATGAAATGCAGACCAATGCAGAACATTCCTCTGCATTGGTGGTATACTACATATCTATCTTAAGTTTTCCCTTTGTGGAATATTGTTAATTTTGTACCACATAGTATCCTTTAACCACACATGATTTTGATTTATTCCCCATAGCATCCTTTAACCATATTATATAATATTGGCATTCAAACTAATTTAAATGCAAGGTTGACCTGCACTTACCAGCACATTTTCAAGCAATGGCACCTGGGTTAGGAATAAAATATGCAGCAATAGGCATCAGCTCTTAAGGAAAAGGAATCCGGCTGCATGAACCTGTTCCCACCACTTTCCGCCAGCCCTGAGCTAATTTGAAAGAGACATTCCTGGTATCCGATTGTCTTTTTTTTATAGACATACTTGCCATCATACCAAACACTGAAAGACAAATAAACATTTTACAAAGATCTCAGCAGCACATGTGGAAGCATCCCTATGATGAAACAACCGAAGTGCCTATGCCAGTAGGTTAATATATCCATAATGTAATGTTTCTCAAGTTAAATTAGTAAAACTATCCACAACCACTGTCAGTCATGAAATATCAACAATTATTTTTGACAAATTAACTAAAAAGCCAGGATGCTAAATTCTCCTTTAAATGTGTGTATGTTCATGAATGCTAACATGCTAAGCAATGAACAACATCCAGCAAATACTGTCGGCCCTGCTATGGCGAAAACCGGAAAATTTCCACAATGAAATGAGACGAATGCGGCCAACCGAACTACCATCATCCCACGTCTTCAAACTCTCCCAACCAAGACCAATCTGCCACATCGCGACAGATACATGTAACTTACTTGAGTTTGTTTCTTATGTCGCTTAGATGTTGTAATGGTTGGTTAACCTTTTGCGACTTATACAAGCACAGCAATGATGACATGCCGCCATTATCGATCTTGCTGTTCTCCGTTTGCCAGAGATGGGCATGCAATAATGGTCGAAATAATTAGTAAATGTTTTTATTGGAGTTATTCTCATCTCATATGCCGTGAAAGTGATACAAGCTATTAACTGTTGGCGGACACTCATAATAATTCATTCATATATTATTTCATTGGCAGGGTTTAGAAATGGCAGAACATGGAAGCCCAGTGATGTGTTGTATTGCAATGGGAAAGACGACGGGAGAAGCAAAACATAGCTATTGGAGCTTTATAGCTAGTTTAAATGAGTATAAATGTTTGGAAGAAACATTTATTCCCTAAATCACATTTGGCATTCTCCACCTTTTTCTGTTCTCTTTCACGGTATTGCTAAGTAAATCGAAAAGGCTCTTGATCCATCTCCACACTAATGCTCTAAGGTCACGAAGGGTGAACGTCCATTAAATCTTGCCGGGTGAAGCTCTCAGGTAGGTAAAATTTAATATCCCTGGTACATTCATTTTTAGTTAATTTTGCATAGTATCCTATGTCCAACATTTGCCTCTTGTAGAAAACCATTTAAGACCCCGTTGGCTGGATTGTATTCACTTTGCCAAATGTGGCGCTACCGAAAATAAAGAAGTAGTGTTGTGATATTCTCGACGGCCATTGTGTACTTCGGCGTGTCAGAGAGATGGTGATGTTCGTCATGTTGGTGTATGGATCCTTGGGCGTGGTTCATATACTCGGGTCTCTACAACTTAAATGGAACAGAAGTGCTTGCTTGTAGCATGGGCACTGATGTGTAACCGCCATCTGTTGCACAGATCAGCCATGCCCAATGTTGCGCGTTCTAAGTCGCTATGCTTTCTTGGCTTTGGGAAAGGATTCAGCTCATCGTTTTGGCTGGTCTGTCAAGAACATTGGCCAGATCATGCTTCATTGCAATTAGCAACATTTAGTAGCTTGTATTGAAAGATATTCATTCCAGTGGCCTTTGTGGTATGCCATATCAATTTTTTTCTCCATATGAAGCATTCTGGCATTCTTGGAGGCTGATTCCACCTTTCAAATGATAACCTATAGGCCAACCAACACCTGTGAACAGTGGAATTATATCATTTGTGAGTATTGACTATTATCTGTGAATACATGTTGGACATGGTATTGTTTTGTGATGTATTGATATGAACACCATAAAGCCCATTGAATGGAGGTGCCTAATAAACATCTGTGTCTGGACATGTATTTGTATTTCGCCCTTGAAAGTAAAATGATAGCGTTGTACCGGCGACAACGTTCGTAGTACGCCATAGCGTCGGAAAGATGGCGCTGATCGGTGATTGACGGGCGAGTCAGCTGAGTGTTGGACTAGTCAGCTGAGCACAGGGAGAAGTTCGCTCTCCCCCCCCCCCCCCCTTCCCCCGTTACGGTAGGAATGGATAGATTGGGTCATGTGAACTGTTTCTAGGTAGCATAACACTACATTGGATTGAACGCCGGGAAAGTGTATGCCTCGGTATGATAGCCACGCCATTTGTTATTAAGGTGCACACGAAAAAATCCCACGTGTCATTGTCATTGTAATTTGCAGGCGTGGCTACGCTAGCTGACGTATGGCCTCCTGCTAATATCCTTCTGTTGTGATTGTGATGATATAGTTCGGGGAAATAAGGCATGGCTTACTGAGGATCGTAAAATTCATTGGATTTAGAATTGAGCAATCAACTAAAGGGGTTCCTCTCCGAATTTGGCCCTCTTCTGGAAGCGGTGTGACGGTGGGCAATGTGGTGTTTCATATCAGATGAATGCTCTGATTCACGTGCACTGCAGTCGTTCGGCCAGGGCTTCGACAATGGGTGGAGGTCGGGGGGGGGGGGGGGGAATGGTTGATAAATGGTTCGTGATGTTGAAAGCCCGTACTAAAAAAGGTTAAAAATTTGCAGTGCTGTAGCCACCCATGTGTTGTTTAGAACTGTTAAGCATTCAACCAAAGTGATTAAGTGATAAAACATTGTGTCATGTAGGTTTGAACATGCACACTTGCAAATTTAGCAACAAAAACCTCCACACTCGGCGCTGCACTCTCCATTGGCCCCGTGACGTCTGCCTCGCCCCGAGCCCACGGCTGACCCTTCGGCGGTGACACACTGGCGGACAGAAATGATGACGCATCTGAAGAAGTATCTTTGGGCCTTAAGGACATAAATTTGTCATGTATTTAGAAGGTCATCTGGGTGTGTATTTCACCTGTGCGATTTTCAGATCGGTAGTAAGAACGGACTAGCCTTCGGAGCACCGCGGAGTGGTGCTGGAGTCTGGTGGCGGAACTGACAATATTTATGGTGTCGCAGTAACTTGATTTGTGCAGCGGCAGTCTTAAAAAGGTAAAAGTATACACCCCAGTTTAACTTTTGAACGGTGCAAATGTAGTTTGAAGGACTTTCGGATGTATTATTTTGCGAATCCCTATTGAGCGCCCCCATGCCCCACCCCCTCACGCACATACCGACTTGGTTTCCGGACCCCACAGCTTCGAGGAGCGTCTCCAATCCGGACAGGAACCCGTTTTTGTGTTTTCAGGGTGAGTTAAGTCTTTTTGCTGTTCGCCCCTCCTCCCAACTCCTTTTGCGAAACTGTGCGCGGTCATTCTCCAGTTTGAGAGCCGGCGATGTTACACGGATCTTTTTGACCAATCGGACCTGGGGTGGTGGCAGGGCTCAAAAACGGGCATATGACGCAGACACGCATATGCTCCGAAACGGCCCCTCCGGTCGCCTTGAAACCTTCAATCGATTCTGTGCAATGAGGTGAATATTGGGGAGGCGACATCGAGACCTGACCTGAGGTCAAACACCCCGAAAACGCGGAGAAAATTTTTTTACATGCAAATGCAGGCAACTCGGATCTCAGAGCCTACTGCACCGATCGCTAAAAAATCTTCACTATCGGATGCCCCATACCTGATTCTCCCTCGCAGTTCTAGAATTGGTGACTGGTTCGGGTCAAAGGTTGTCAAATTTCATCAAGTCCAATATTCTTGATCGCAGGCAACTTATCGCTCAGAACCTGCCAAACTGATAACTGCCAGACCTTTACCATAGGATGCCCCACAACTGATTCCCTCTTACAGGGCTCACATTTCCAACTGTGATAACCCTAGGCCAGGTCAAACAGTCGTCAAAGTTTCTCAAGGTCCAAAATTATTGCCTGCAAACTGCTCATTCAGGAACGATTGCTCCGATCATTTCAAATATTTACCTCTCGATGGGACACACCTAACAGCTGCAATGTGCCATGAAGCCATACGCAATTGTTTTGGTAGTGCCGAAACGCGCGGGCATTTTTTCGCGGTTGTGCACGCTACAGCGATACATTTGTACACATGTGCGCTAATGCAATGGCGTTGTCTTCTTTTTTTGGTGAGCAAAGGCACACAAACACACACAAAGTACAATGTGCAAGGTATATTTAATTCGGTGTATTTGAGACGGCTGTAATCGTCGAATCAAGCGTTGACACGGCGGCGCACAATAGGCGCGGTGGAGCTCAAGGTTCCCGTTGACTAAACCGGGGACGTCTTTTCCGTCAATTTTACCCCTTTTCGCTTCTGGGACGTGTACATCCGCGACGAGGCGATATACAGAGTGCAGAAAGCATGTTCCCAAGGAGGATTCTTAGGTCATTGGTCTGTTGCAATAGGACACTGACCAAATCGGCCCACCTCGGTCTATGCTCAGTTCGATTCGGCGTACTTTGAACGACTTGAAACCAGAAACCACCGGAAGATTGCTGAGGAGACATGTACATAATCACGACAAAACGGTATTCGCACACCACACACAATGATCAGCCACGCACCATCACGTGTTCGCTGCCGATGTTCTGTTAATCGTGTCGACACCATGCACAATCAGTGCGTGATTTTCGGCACAACACTTCCGCTAAGGAGAATTTCAATCTCATAGGGCCAGCCCTGACCAAGTTGCACGTCTCCTTCGGAACAATCGTAAAGGAAAGCGCGGGGTTATAAATGACACCATGCTTGCAACTTCAACAGAGAATGAGAGGAAATGGCGTATTGGGTGGTAAGGTTTGGCAGTGATCAGCGTGGCAGATTCTGACCTATAAGTTGTCTGCCAGCAAGAATTTTGGACTTCGTTGAATTCGACGACTTTTGACCTGACCAAGGTTCGCCAAATTTGGAACTGCAAGAGGGATTCAGGTATGGGGCATGCAGTAGTGAAAGTTTTACAGCGATCGGTGCAGCAGGCCCTGATATTTGGGTTGTCTGCATTTGCATGCAAAATCTTCCCTTCGCGCTTTCGAGGTGTTTGACCTCAGGTCAGGACTCAATATTGCCTCCCCGTGACTTATCTCATTACACGTAATCGAATGGTGAAGGTTTCAAGGCGATCGGATAAGCCGTTTCGGAGAACTTGTCTGTCTGTGTCATATGCCGGTTTTTAGACCGTGCCCCCGGTGGTGACTTCGTGCCTACGCGTGGTCTGTAACCCACTCGTGCGTAACAGGCCATAATTTTGGATTGTTTGCACCACGTCTAGTGTATTTTCCGACGGTCATGTTTAACTAAAACAATGTTCCAATGTGTGCAAAAAATGAGAAAAGGCAGCATGAAAAAGGTGCGGAAGGTTAGGTTATGGTAGTTAACTTAAGGCAAAAAATATCGGGGAATTATCGGCCTTACTTGGCTAGTGACGCCGTTTGTTAGCAAGGTGCTCAGCAAAACAAAGTCATGCTGTTATCGCGTATTGTTCATAGGGCTTCCACGACGTCGCATGGCTAGTCGATGTATATGTATAGCGTTTTCCTACTAGCCTTCTGTTTTAAATATTATCCAGCGCTTTGGGAAACAAGGCTTTGTGTGCTGAAGCGAGAATTTACAGATCGTTAAAAACATCGTAACTGATTATCCTTGCAGAATGTAGTCCATTGGTATGTTGTTCGATTACGACCTACTTTTGCATTAATTTTTCACGTAACTGAACAAATTTATAGGTTAAACAGGAGCGTTCCACATTTTCATGGAGTTTTAAAGTAAATAGCCATCTTAAGACCACTGGTGCAGTTCCTAGCCCTGCCGATCTTAAGGACCTGAAACCCGTCTAAATCCTGAGCTGCACGCCCGCCAAGATGATAGACTGGGGGAGAGTATTTCAAGGTCACCTTGAAATTCGTGACGTCATAATAATGTCACTCATATCCTGCCATTTCATAATCCATGCGGCGATCAAGGCCAAGAAAATAAGATGGAAATATAATGGTCGAGTCATCCATATCTGGTGTTCGCGAGCACAATAACCAACTATAACGGCTGTCAACTGGCTTTTAATCCGTGTTGTGCAAGATACGATGTCGTACTGCAAATAATAGATAATTAACAGTTCTAAGTTATTTGCATTGTGCGCAGCGAAGCAGGCGCGCAAGCGCTTGTCGTTTCAAAACGGAGGAGTTGTTTACCTTGAGCAACCTTTTCGACTTAGAAGCATGCCAATAGTAATAAGTGAGCTTGTCTCATTATATCTCACGTTACTTCAATATCTTCAAACGTGAAACATTCCCTTCAAAAAATGCATCAACATTTCATTATGTGAAGAATAAAGCTCGCGACTTAAAGCTGCCGCGCGCATTGCTGGTATGCGACTGTTTACAGCTGGTCCACCTATTCTAAGCAACTGCGTGAACTGGTATTAATAAAAAGCTTGGTACTTGCACAAGATTTTGCTCGAGATCTGTCGTTGAAGCACTTCAATTTATTCAATTTATTGGCGGATCTCTGACTGCAGGGGCTGTGCTGGTAGCAACATGCATGGCTTAACATGATAAGAAGCAAGACAATCTAACTAGCGATAAGGATAAGAAGACAGCAATTTAGACGGCGTTGACACCGCTGGGACAATGTGACACATCTGGTCTTTATGCTTCCGGAGCGCAACGAGCATTTGATCTCCCACACATTCCTTGTAACCTGACTCCGAGCCTGTGGAGCTTTTTTTGGGGCCGCCTTATATCGAATATACGCTTTCTGTTCAAAACACAGCCAACACACAACAGTCAGCGGTAGTTGTCTTTTCTAGGCGAAATGATGTTCAAACCTCCCACCCCCTGGATCTTAATGGTGAAGAATAATCCTTCCAGTTCACAGTTTTAATACCTTAGAATAACATCAGATCGCTGTCTCACTTCCAATGCGCATTTTGCTGATCTTAAGCAATGGTGCGCCAGACGACTTGAACATAATAAAATGCATAGCAGGACGGGAGTGGGGGGGGGGGGGGGGGCCGACAGACGCACTCTCCTCCGCTTCTATACCTCCCTGGTACGCCCGATCTTGGACTATCATGTTTTTCGTTTTTATATTTTTCCAAATAAGTCGAAACCCTGAAGACAATACAGAACGCAGCCCTCCGTATAGTGACTGGTGCACTTGCACCTCCCCGGTCCCCAAATCTGCTAGCGCACACGAATATCCCCTCCCTACCACACGGACGAAAATTACAACTTCTCAGATTTTACGCACGCGTCACAGCGCACGTTGGTAACCCCACATACAGCACTCTCGCATGCCTCGGCCCCAGCCGCACAGTTACCAACGCGGAACTTCAGCATCAACGATCAACACTCGCGTTATTCGAGCGCAACGAACGCGTAATCTCCCGGACATCCATACGACCCAACTCCCAGTCCCCGACCCTTTTGGGTGACCCCATACCTAACGTAATCTTTCTTTTTAAACACAAAAAACGAAACGTATCAGAAACCGAAGTGCAAACTCGGTCGCTCAGTCCGAAGGAGAATATGACCAACACACCTTTATTTATACTGACGGCTGCCGGGGGTGATGGCTGCACAGGAGCCGCCTTCGTATATCACAATGACAGTAAATCAAGCCGCTTGGTGAAATTTCAACACTGTGCATACGGCTGAACTAACAACAATCTTAACAGCCCCGCCTCGCATCAAGGGTAGTATGCAAAAGCAGTCACATGCACAGGCTCTCATTCGTCGGGACAAGCGCTCAGGCACTCTTCGTAACTCATCCCATCCGATTATAAACGACATGCGTGGAACGCTCTGCTCCCTTCCTCAACAAACTCACGCAGTATTTCTTTAGATAACGGGATACGCCAATATTTATGGAAGCGGCGTCGCTGATGAGGGAGGAAAATGTAATGAAACTCCAAGTGTTTCACCACAACTTCTCCGTATTTTAGTCTTGCCCCGTCAGGGGCTGCAGCCCCTGACGGTGCACCTGCACTCGCTGCTCTCCCAGCGGCGACTCCCCGACAGCGGGGGCCGCGAAGCCGAGCCATGCGAACGAGCCGGGGCCGTGCGATTGTGTACCTGTTCATCATTAGGATCAGGGTGGGGTGCTCGTAGTGCAGTTGTATGTTGTCCTGCGCCCCTGCTGGGACGGGGCACGGCACGTGGTCAGGTTCGCAGGCTCGGCCCCGGCCGCGCGGCAGAATGCGCGCCGCCGCCGCAGTTCGCCACGGTCCCGGCTCGTTCGCACGGTCCCGGCTCGCGGCCCCCGCTGTCGGGGAAGTCGCCGTTGGGAGAGGCAGCGAGTGCAGGTGCACCGTCAGGGGCTGCAGTCCCTGACGGTGCGAGACTAAAATACAGAGAAGGTGTGGTGAAACACTTGGCGTCTCATTACAGAAAACAAAGTATCATGTTCCTGGATGTAATCATCGCTCGCGTCCCCTTTCCGCTATTATTGCAGTCATCAATTTACAATTTCGTCTCTTTCTCCAGTTTGATGGAGGTCCGAACGCGCTTATCACCATCTGCACACAATCGAGCTCATATTACAATACTGGCCGAAAATTAATGAAGATAATCGCCCCCAAGGAAGTGCTGCTTGCCAGACCCCGCAGCGGTCACATGCAAGCCGCCCACTAGTGCCTATTCGAGCGCACTCCTCCAGCTACGGTCATCGCTGCAGCATCCCATTGATAATCACTTCCTCCTCGTGCGGGGCCGGTTTATCAATGATCAAGACGACCGCCCAACAACAACACCAACGCCCAATCGGCTTCCATTAAATATTCCATTTTTTCCTTGCTGACCCTTATCATGACATGCTCATTCTCCTGTTTGGGGTTTGTACTCAGTACAGGATGAGATAATTTCGTTTGAGTCAAGATGTTTTCCTGCGTAATTGGCAAAAATTGCAGCTTGTTCCTCACTGGCTAGGGAGTTCTGGCTTGTTTCTAGTTCAGACTTTCCAAGACTTAATGACATCACACAACACTGCAAGGTCGTGCCGAGCAGCGGGGCCCGGGACTGCTCTCTCCGTTGCTGCGATGAAGCGGCCCGGCATCCATCCACCGTGCAGGTCGCCGAACATGCCAGCTGAGCCAAGGCCACCGCTGTCCACGGACACCATACAAAGGACTCGCTGCGTCCGAGGAGTCTGGCGGAAGGGCCAGTGAAGAGGCTCACTTGTTAAAACGCGTGGAATGCGTGTCGCGTCCGTGAAATATGTCAATCTGTTGCTACAATTTCCTTTACTTCTGCGCAATTCTTCAACAAATCTGCGTCGATATACATAATGGCTGCTTCAAGGTACCACAAGCTACCCTAAAACCACCAAAAAGATGAGCTGCCCTACTTGCAAAAATTCCGCCCAAACTTTCCAAAAACCTGCTCTAAAACTTCGTTCTACCCTATCCTTACCCTACCCTGCCCCGGCGAGGGTCTTGTAACATGCCATATCTTGCTAACAAATCTCCATATGTAGTGTCAAGTGTGTCGTCACCAACCTGGCAATTGAGGGATGTAACATATTGTCCATGCCCTGCTCATGATAGTCACGCACGTTTGATTTCAAGACTGTTGGATGGGAGCCAGCCTTCAAAAATTAATCCACGTTGTCATATGGTGGCCTGGCAACCTTGCGCCATATGGTGAATAAAGTGCTGACTCTGAGCCCAATTCTGAGTGCTCGCGATTTACAGCACACG
Source organism: Pollicipes pollicipes (assembly GCF_011947565.3). NCBI lineage: Eukaryota > Metazoa > Arthropoda > Thecostraca > Pollicipedomorpha > Pollicipedidae > Pollicipes > Pollicipes pollicipes. The sequence goes on from NW_023596183.1 coordinate 43,728, forward strand.
GGTTGCTGAAATTGTGTCTGCTATCTGTATTTATATAAAATTGTGATATTATTTCAGTTAACTATCAGAGATTTACGATTAAGAAAGTAGTATTTTTGTAATTGATCCCTTGTTGCAGGTCAAAAGAACACCAAGCCTTAGTGATGGCCTTCAGCAGTAAAGTAGTGTTGGTGACAGGCGCCTCATCAGGCATTGGGGCGGCCACAGCGCGCCTGCTCGCCGGCCGTGGCGCCCACACTGGCGCTGGCGGGCCGACGCGCCGATAACTTGCAGCGCGTGGCCAGCGAGTGCGCGGAAGGCGGGCCGCGGCCAGCCGCTGCTGACTCATCACTGGCACCTTACGCGTGAGCCAGATGCAGAGCGGCTGGTGGAGCAGTCGGTGCAGAAGTATGGCCGGCTGGACGTGCTCGTCAACTGCGCCGGCATCCTCTCGAGCTGGGCAGTGTCGAGACCAAGTCGCTGCAGCAATACGACCGCCTCATGGGCATCAACGTGCGCGCCGTGTACCACCTGACGATGCTGGCCGTGCCGCACCTGGTGGCGGCGCAGGGCAACATCGTCAACGTCTCCAGCGTGAACTGGATCCGCGCCTTTCCCAACCTGCTGGCCTACAACATGTCCAAGGCGGCGCTGGACCATATGACGCGCTGCCTGGCCCTGGAGCTGGCGCCGCACCAGGTGCGCGTCAACGGCGTCAACCCAGGCGTGACGGTGACGGAGCTGCAGAAGCGCGGCGGTCTGGACGAGGCCGCCTACGAGCAGTTCTTGGAGCGGAGCCGCACCACGCACGCGCTCGGCCGGCCCGGCCAGCCGGACGAGGTGGCTGCCGCCCATCGCGTTCCTGGCGTCGGATGAGGCTGCCTTCATCACAGGCGCCTCGCTGCCCGTGGACGGCGGCCGGCACGCCATGTGCCCGCGCTGAGGGCGGGTGGGCCTGGGCGGCGTCACCACCTGCGGTCGACGGGCCGTCTGTCGGCTCGGAGCGGGGGGGGGGGGGTCTCGAGGACTGGACTCCGGGACGGCCAAGGACTGCTGCGGAACACGGCTGTTACGGGATTTTACATCAACGCTCTGGTTTGCTACCATTGCTTGAGTTTACTTGCACGGGTCGTCAGCAAAGTGCGTCGAAGTGTGGAAGACTAGCCGGGGCTCAGCGAATCAACGCAAGGGCGAATGTGCAATTATCGCGGGAAGGGAACGGTCCCGCTGGCCTTTCATCCTAGCTTCGCTAGTTAGTGGTAGCAATATTGCCACGGCAGCCGACCGGCAGACAATCCCCGTTAATCATAACCACTAGTTCAGGAATTCTGACGCCCTGATTCTGACCCACTGTTTTTTATATGCCCTTTGTAACCCTGTGGATGGCCAGCACTCGTGGGGCAGGTTTTACACGAGTGGTGGTTACTGAAGACTGATACGTGGCGCAGGTTTGAAACAAGTGGTGGTTTCTGGAGACTGATGAATCTGTTCTGTTTTTTTTTTTTTTGCTGCGGGTACGGCCATGACTGGTCCCGGTATTCATGCAGTACGACCACTATATCGTGCCCGACATCCTGAACATCACGGCATTGAGGAAAACCACAGAACGCGCAGACTCGATCTGTATACAACACGGATATCACGGCCAAAATGACCCGGACCACATGACCACATCAACCGCATGACGAGCGTCAGAAGCAGTGAGCTCCACTATGAGGTTCGCGCGCTATTGCACCATCAGCGCCCACCTGAGAAAAACCCACTCGTCGTCAAAACGTTCGCGCCAAGCTCAGGGCCCGCTGAAGTAAGCTGGGTGTTGCGCATGGCCAAACTAGCAGTACGCCGCGTCCTCCCGTACACTTCTGCCCCCCCCCCCCCCCCCCCCCCCGTACATTCTGCCAAACATAAAACACGCTCAGACACGATCAGTAACACCGGTACCACCACCACACGGGCCTAGCGCTGCTGTGCGGGGCCGGGGCCGGGTGCGCTTCACGGTGGAGGCGGCCACGCCTGCCGTCCCCGAAACCTCGAGCAGGTCCAGCTCACGACGCGTTGAGGACTTTCTTCACTGACGCGACGATGTCGGCGGCGGTGGGCAGGGCGGCCTCCTCCAGGCTCTTGGCGTACGGCATCGGCAGGTCGGCGCCGCACAGCCGCGTCACCGGGTAGTCCAGCTCGTAGAAGGCCGGAGCTGCGCGTGGAGAGCATCGGGACAGGTCACGCCAGCTGGTCAGGCTCCGCACTCTGCGCACTGGGACAGCGCTCAAGAACACTGACCGAGCGGCAGCGCACGGGCACCGGAATCGCGGAAAAACACTATACGAAGTCGCTGGAAACCTGCCTCACAAACATGATAAGTCGGCACCAAGCATGACAGGGTGTCAATGGGCGACCACGTCGCCTACGGCACGCCGTGTAGGGCAGCTGGCGCAATCAAATGCAATTATAAAAGGCGCAACAAAAACACGCATCAGAAAGACCGCGAACCCAGCAGGCGCAATCCCCAGGCATGTCTACGATTTTCGAATTACCAACATAGTACACATGTGGGACAGGCGTACACTGTACTGTGACCATGCCATTGAAGACCAGATGATTGGACGAATGAAAACATGCTCACATGTATGGCAGCAACGAATGACCCAAAGAAGTTCAGAAAGTTCGACATTGTCTTCTGTAACATCCATATTTCGTACATTCTTTCCTATTTCGTCTATCCACATCGGTATTTGTCCAGTAGTTTTAAACGATGGTAGCCTACGTGAGAAACATGCGATAGCCGTTTTCCCGAAGGGGACATGATCACTGACTCAAGAGATCGGGGACCACAATATGACCCTGCAATTTACAGTGCCGCTTGTCATGACGCACAGAATACGGTCAATCGAAACTGCCCGGCCCCACTCCCCCAACCACGGTCGAGGACACTATACCATGCGCGGCAGCTGTTTGAAGCGAGCTGGGGCGCCTGGTGCGCCTCGCCGCGCCCGTGGCCACGGCAACTCACACTCCATGATGCGGGCGGAGATCTCGGAAGCCGACGCCGCACTGCGGCCAGCCCTGCTCCACGGTCAGGCAGTGGTGTGCGTCTTGGTGACGGACTTCTCGACGGTGGCCATGTCGAGCGGCCGCACCGTGCGCAGGTTGATCACCTCGCACTCGATGCCCTGGGCAGCCAGCTGCTCGGCCGCCTCCAGGCAGAGTGCCCACCGGACGCGAGAACGCCACCAGCGTCACGTGCGAGCCTGTGAGCCGGGGGCGAGTCACCGCGGGCGCCGAATGCCACCTCGCAGGGCCGGGAATGCAACGTTCGTGGTATGACACCGCCCACAAGTCACTGGTGCTGCCATGGACACGGCTCAGACTGCGCGGCGGCACAATTCATTGATCAACCTCCGCCACCAAGCAAAATACACAACCGTTTGCTGAGTCTCTGAAATATAAATAGATCATTGTGGCACATATCGCAAAACGCTTCCACACTGTGAACATGCTATAGACCAAAAGACATTCCAAACAATTCAGCCCCTGCATATAGACATCTGCCACACCGCCCATTGTGCCGCACCTTCGCGCTCAATCTGGCCTTGCCGATGGGCACCAGGAAGTCGCGGTCCTTCAGCAGCTCCTCCTTCACTTCGAACGGCAGGCCATACATCAGCTCGTTCTCCAGAAATACCACCGGATCCGGGTCGCGGATGGCCGACTTGAGCAGACCGCGGGCGTCCTCAGAGCTGTACGGGGGATACGGACCTGCGGCGGCCGTGGCGCAGCGCCGTTTGTCACGGGGCCAGAAGACGAGCACGGCGTGCCCGCTAGCCCAACGCAGCAGGCACAGGTGCGATCGTAAAATATGGTTTCGAAAGAAAAGTTCGTGATTATCATCACTAGGCGGGCTCTGCATGCACCCATAGCCAAGATATCGCAAGAGGCGTAGGAAGGTCGGCGAGAACGAAGTACCCGTGGGCTGATGCAAGAATGGCATTTTGGCCAGATGTGAAACTAGATTCTGGCAAATGTGAAAACGATGGCTACGATCAACACTGATTGAAGTCCGTCCACTTCACTGCAAGTTGGTGCTGTAGAGTCGGCCGCAAATATGGTGGAAATAGGTAACACAGGCAAACGTCGAAACACGAGTGTCGTCAACCTATGATAAAGCTCACAATCTTTGTTCTGTCGAGGAAGCCACATTTTGTTCTGAGAAGTGTATTAGTCGTATGTGCGCATTTATTATACGTATTGTACATCGTACATGCATATGATGTGCTAGTTGTACTTTTAAGCTGTTTTAGAGTTGCATAACCAGAAGTAATTGCCATAGTATCTGAAATTTCGTGGGTTTATGGCAGCTTATGCCACCGGCAGTTTTTTGACGGCCTGTTTTAGTCAGTTAAACCTGACTTCGACTGGTCGCTACCGGCCCAGGTTTAATGGCGATCAACCGACATGGCAGCAACGATCCAGACTCTACTGAGATATCCAGACACCTTTCATCCCCAACTGCATGCCAATTCAACAGCGCATCGACCGCTGTTTTGTGTTGCTATGCCACCAAAGACGATCTTACTCATAAACAAACGCACTTACTTCGCCTCTCGGTCCAGTGGGGGCTTGGATCGTAACGTCACAGGTAGGAATGGGCTTTCGTCGTGATGTCATAGGTAAGGAATGGGCTTACTCCGCAGGGATGGGCTTCACGGCTTATGAAGAACGGGACAGCCGGAGTGTTGGGAATCACCACGAGGTCTGGGCTGGCCTTAACGCCGAGAAGAAGCTGGAGTGTCCAAAGTTACTGCGAAGGTTGGACTGACCTCAAGGCCACGACAGCTGAAGTGCCCTGAATCGCCGCGAGATGTGGACTGACCTTGAGGCCAGGACGCCTTCAATACTGGGAGTCGCCGCGAGGCCTGCACTGACCTTGAGGCCGGGACAGCTGGATTACCAGGAAGCGAAGCCTTGCGAGTGCTGCGCCGCCACTCCGGCCGCCGCGCCGTTCGGGCCGCGGAACACGATCGGGACGTTCATCTGTGCGCGACGGGCAATGGTCGTGGTCAGCTCGGCAGGACAGCACCGGAAGTCACAACAGAGCCACAGCCAAGCACGGTGACCAAGCCGGGGCAAAGAGGTGGTCCTTTCACCTACCCCTAAACAAGTATGACCCTTAGCCATCGGGAGGGTGGCCCCAGGGCCCTCCCAGGCCAACAACGGCGCCTGAATGTTGGAGCGTGGTTCGCAGGTGAGCTACACGACTCTTTCTCTGAAAGGCGTAATACCATGCATGCAATACGGCTGTGACGAAAAAACACAACCCCGTGCTCCGTGGCCGAACACCAAGATGGGGTGTGTAGCCCACGAGGGCTGGGCACCATACTTGATCGCCATTTTTGTATATTCCGCGAAATATTTCCCCGTCCCTATCACCACTAAAGGACATGAGATATTGCCCAACCAATGAGCATAAGAGCTACTTGTGTTTGTGCTAGAGTCTGGCGATTGCTCCGAGACGAGAGATGACATACCAGGCCGGCAGACATGTAGTAGGCTTTGGCTGCCGAGTTGATCACCTGGTCGATAGCTTGCATGGAAAGTTGAAAGTCATGAATTCACAGATTGGCCGCAGCCCCGCCTGAAAAGGGTCACGTCACGAAATGAAGAACGCATAGTTAGGAATACAGCCAGTGTCAATAGCCAGCTTTGGAAATGTGGTGTGATGAGGCATGCCAAGTAACTGTTTAACAAAAACATGGCCAAATACACGCGGCGTATTTGGTTGTTACCACCATCAGACCACAGATACCAACCAAATAAGTATTTTTAATGCATTCGATACAACGGCATTCTCGCAGGGCTGGCTGCAAAAAGGCTTGGGGCATGTGGGGCATATTGGGCATATTAGACATATGCCTAGTTCAAGATTCCCACTGCCCAAAAACGTTGTTGCATGACAGACCCGAAATCCCGTGCAGATCATAAGCGTACCCAGATCAGCGTCGGCCGCCGCCTCCGACTACCTCCCGCACTCACGAAGGCGGCACCGACGGCGATGCCGGCGAAGCCGGACTCGGTGATGGGCGTGTCCATGACGCGCTTGTCGCCGTACTTCTTCCAGAGGCCGCGCGACACCTTGTAGGCGCCATCGTACTGGGCCACCTCCTCGCCCAGCAGGAAGACGCGTCGTCGCGCGCCATCTCCTCGTCCATGGCGCCGTTCAGCGCGTCGCGCACCATCACCTGCGCCCGGCAGGTGGCGCTCGTGCTGAGCGGCCGCGAGCAGCCGCGCTGCGGGAGGGCCGGCCACTTTAACGGATACTCCGGACATCACAGTGAGGACCTTGGACCTATTTCATCCATAGCATCAGAGAATGGATCTTTACATGTTGGCACATACATCAAACTGCATGACAAAAATAAATGGTTGGGTGGAGTACACATGCATTTTCATAACACAATAAAATTATTGTTGATGGAAGTAGCATCAACCACTGAATGTCTGGTATAATTTGACAGTTTTCAAAGAAAATTGTGTTTATTCTCTGGTGAATAAAACCATGGGCCCCAACAAATATCACAAATTGTGTTTTAGTATGACTGTGAATGTACAATACATGGATTCTTTAATGAGTCTTGGTGCAAAGTTAGCATAAGGCTTGCAATGCATTGTTTTTGTTGTTTGAGCCTTTGTTGCAAGAGCCTCTGTTGATTTTAAATGGCAGTTGTTAAAACATTCTATTACAGATAGCATGCCTACTCTCATATAAAAGTGAAATTGAATGCATCAGAAAACATGTGTCCATTACTTACCAGAAAATGAATGGTTCCTCTAACAAGCATTTTGATTTTACAAAAAGCTGCTCTTCAGTTGGAAGTGTAGTCTGTAAAAAGGAACACATAATTACAAGACTAGAGACTGAAATGGGCAGCATGCAAATAAAGTCATGGAAAATGATACAAGCCACATGAACACTATCTCCCCTCATGCCCAGTCCTTCTCATGTTTGTTCACTTACATCATGAAGTGAAATTCACATGAATGAACATAAAATATTACAAAGTACTGATATTTACATATAGAGTGCTATTTCCAATTGGTGCAAAATTTAGCATGCATTTAATTGTTGTGCTCAGCAGCAGTGAACTATCTAATAACATGGTAGGAATACCAGAACATCAACCTAGTGACTTTGCTAAAGCTTCTGACCAAGAGTCAGCAATATCCAACAGCTCCATTAAAATGTGTTGCTTAATGATTCATTGCTGAAATATGACAAACTACCCAAATATAGTTTC